>NC_143216.1:10411129-10719782 GCF_030267445.1 Bombyx mandarina | reverse complement strand
TGTCGAACGCTGCCGAACGCGGAGGCCGATTGTGCCTCTTTGTCGCTCGTGTCGCGCTCTCCCTTGCACTTCAAGCCTTAAATGGAACGCCTCAATGAGTCATGTTTTTTCGTGCATGCAGCCGGCTCCACCGAATTATAAGACGTTGTCACGTCAAAAAATGAAAAAAAAAACAAGCAACAAAACAAAATCTAGCTTGATTGGTTATGACGCTGACCTGGGAATAGATGAAAACAGTTAATTGGCAAATAATTTAACCATATTCTTTTTAATTTATTTTAAACACACGGAAAACCTACTGAATCACGAAAACGAATTCAAAACCTTGAATCAAAAAACGTAATCAATTTATTCCTAATACAATTGCCTTTCAATAATATCAATTGTAATATTTAATGGTGTGTGTACAACATGAATATGTACGACATGACAGAGATTAAAATCAAGGTGTTTTTCCTCATGACTTTATCGAGTTATTTTCGCATTTATCACGAAATTGCAGAGTAGTGTGTGCTAAGGTAATTATTATACTAATGGATGACTAAAATATTGGTATAAGCCATTGATTTACTTTTTTATTACCTAGGCCTGTGCACCATCTCACGGGCCACCTGGTGTTAAGTGGTTATCGAAGCCCATAAATATGAACAACATAAATGCCGCCACCCACCTTGAGACAAGAGTTCTAAGGACTCAGTTTTTTACAATACAACCGCTGCCCCATCCTTCAAACCGAAACGCATTACTGCTTCACAGCAGAAATAGGCAGGGTGATGGTTTATATTATGAGCACTTACAGCAATTAATTTTATTGTGGATATTTTGAGGATGTTACGAACACCATGGACGCGGGTAGACACATCAAAAGTTAAAATCGTGGTTAGAGTTCGTTAGATAATATTATTTATTTAATTCAATGGTTTCATTAAACTTATATTAACTATTCAACTGATTTAAGTACAGACGTATAATTCGCAGATCTATGCGTAATTTTGAAGCTGAATAATACAAACGATCGATTCTTAGCATCTGTTAATTCTTTACGACTTTCTTGATTGATTGGTTATTTATTTTGCTACTAAGCAACGGCATCTTATTTCGATTCCCCATCAATCGATGTCTTTGATGTAGATGACATTTCGCACCTCACATGGATAGCTGAAATCATCCTGTCTATTTATGCCGCAAAGCAGTTATGCCTTTCCCTTTGAGCCTCAAGTTTCACTTCATGTCTCAAACTGAATGGCGACATTCACGCTGTGATATCTGTGGGTTTCCGGTAACCAGCTAATATTATGTGAACTAGTTCTCTCGTTCACACGTTAGATAAATAGATCAAGGCTGGAGGTTCAATTCTTGATCGCGGATCGTGTGATCGTAATCAGCTCTAGCATATAACGGAAGACAGGTCATATAGCATCCGGTTTTATTTCGCAATGCCCCCGGTATCGACTCCGACAACTTGGATGTTCACCGTTTTCAAGCTATTGGCAAACATTGGAGTAGGTTATGACTCGTTCGTTTTTCGTTTTGAATACGTCCGGTCTGCCCGTATCAAATGATGCGCCAATACTAGAAATCAAAACCCCGCAGGCTGGTACCAATGTTTGTAATAAAATACGTACTTAACTCGCGTTAATTTTTTTTTTGTTTTTTTTTTGCTTAGATGTGTGGACGAGCTCACAGCCCACCTGGTGTTAAGTGGTTACTGGAGCCCATAGACATCTACAACGTAAATGCGCCACACATCTTGAGATATAGTTCTAAGGTCTCAGTATAGTCACAACGGCTGCCCCACCCTTCAAACCGAAACGCATTACTGCTTCACGGCAGAAATAGGCGGGGCGGTGGTACCTACCCGTGCGGACTCACAAGAGATCCTACCACGATGAAGAAATAATGTAATGTAGTGTAATAAAAATCAAACGCGCAAAAATCATAATTTGCGTAATTACTGGTGGTACAAGTGCTAGTACAGGACGTTGTGAGCCCGCACGGCTGAATAGCAGAGTGTTTTAACCAAAAAAATTCGTGATAACTAATATTGAAGCAAATGATAAACCATTTTATTTGAAGTCATATTTTAGGGCACATCACAAAATACTGTTTAAAATCTTTACTAAATTACATTAAAACATTACAAATTAAGTGTCAAGTCGTCTCTTTCAACATGGTTCAAGTCATGTCATATGAAGGCTTGACTGCTTACACAAAGAAACAAAACTAAGAAGTTGACGTTTTCAATAAATAAATAAATTATCGGCGATTTTAAATTAATTCGTTTGCTATTAAACCACAAATATGTGCAAAGGTAGAAAGCTATTAATCAAAACAAAACCAAAACACTTCGAACGATCTATTGTAAAACCAAATGAAACCAAGCATAAACCAATGCGTCTGGCTTTAAAACCCGAAAACTAATGACTACGTTATTGTCACGGTCGAAAGGCGAAGGAAGTCAGTTGGATTGCACATTTAATTGACAGCAATTGCTTACAAACATCATCGAATGTTCTAAATACCAATATCAGAACAAAAGCGGTGTTCAAATTAAATTTTACATCGTTTATTATGAATTCGCAAAATTATTACTTAATAACTATGGAGTTTAATTTCTCAGCTCGGCGAAGCCAAGCGACACCTCAACAGAGTTTCTGATAACTCAAGAACAGTCGTTCTTTATCGATTATAAATTAGAGAATGGTCCGAAAACGAATCTTATGGTAGTCCAAATCACTCGTTCATTAATAAGTAATACCAACTCGATTATCAAAGTATTGGATTAAACTAACTCGAAAAAAAAATGCTTGGTTGGCCTAAAGCGAACAGCCACAAACTAGACCAATATTGGGCTTTGGGTGCTTAAGACGGACAGGACGTTGGTAATAATGTAAAAAGAACGCTTGAGCCTAAAGCGAACAGCCCCAAACTAGACCAACATTGGACTTTGGGTACTTAAGACGGACGAGACGTTGGTAATAATGTTAGGTCCAATGTAGTCGTATTACGAGTCCGGCAGAAACAGTCGGTGTCGCAACGGCATCCGGCCCGAACGTCCTTCATTCATACTTTTACTGCGTAGTATCGCGAGATTTGTGAATAAACGCCTTAAAATGTACTATTACATACAAACAGTTTACATTTTTAATTTTTTGAGTACCCGTTCTACAGTAAAAATAAAGTATGCCTCCTCAGAGTTGTGATGAGCAATATTTTCGAGCCATATTGTTTGGTTGCGGTAACGAGTTTTTATTTATTATAAATGGGCAGACAATGTCAGGGCCCGCTTAATGTTAAGTAGCTACCGAAGCCCATAAACGTAATTGCCACCGTCGACATTGACCCACGAGGCGTATTTTATTTTGTAATTTATGAGCTTTTCTATTTTTGAAATTAGAACGTATTACTGCGTCGCTGCGCAATCTAATGGTAAAAAGTCGACGTCGCCCTAAACACGTCATTTCGGATCCTCCCGATCTACTAACGGTGATTTTAGGTACCTCAAGTATCGTCACCGTTCTCGTCGAACCCGTCACTTGCGACGAAGGGCTTAGCGCGTAAACTAGCCCAGAGACACAGCCCACTGAGTTTCTCGCCGGTCTTCTCAGTGGGTCGCGTGTTAGATCTGGTGGTAGATTCTGCGAAGCACTGCTTTTGCTAGGGCCAGTGTTAGCAACGCCCCCTGGTTTGAGCCCTGAAAGAGCACCTACACGTTAGGGTTACACTGACAGTCTCTCAAGGCTATCTAACATAGCCTCTCAAGGCTATCTAGATTAGGTAGAGAAAAAAATCAATCTAGGACAAAGCCAGATGCGTCCTTCACGTCATGCGAGGTCATCAAGCCCGCGCGTCATCTGATTTTAAAATCATATTACTTTACGTGTAGAACAGAATAAAGAGTATATTATTTAATAATATTAAAAAAACATTCACATATTTTTAATATTATCACAGGTTTCGCCGCGTTATTAAATTATATGATAACAGCACTTTTGTCGATAACTGTACAATAATATTACTATAATATCCTGTACATTTTTTTTTTCTATTTATGATTATATCGTTATCCGAAACTGGGTTAGTTTAACACACATCTACAAATGAGCGACCTTGGCTCTGTTCTTACAAACGTTTTTAAATACAAGATTGATAAATAATTTGGCGATTGTACAATAATACGATTCAGATACTCAGATTGAGTATCTTAAGACCCGACTGGTAGACGCCAGCTTTAGACAAATAGGGGACTGAGCGGGTAATATTTTTGAGCATTATCATAACCTGCCCATAACGTAAAGACTGTCTGTTTAGAAGATATCGACAATATCGATAGCATGGGTGAAGGTTGGATTTATACACCGCTTTATTGGACATTGTATTGGTACGAAAAATTGTTTTAAACATAGCGGCTATCTGCATTATAAATACTATTATTTTTACGGATTCCTCTGATATGATCTCTTTCCTTCCTGATATGTTAGCATTGTCGCAAGCTTCGTGACCAAAGTTAGACTGAAAACCACGAGTAGAAACCAGTTGAAGTCCAGTTACCACACTTTACGTCATAAACAGACAGCAAAGGACTCACCCCAAAAGCAATTTTCTTTGAATCTCAGCTGCAAGCATATACTTTTAAGGATTTTAATGTAAAGTACAAGATATTTCATGTTGTGTTTCATTCGTTACAACACTATTGCGTATCGCCATACTCGAGTTATTAGTGACACGCAGCTGACGTTTCTGACGCCTGTCGATTGTGACATCTGTCATTACACTAGTTTGCTTAAATGAGTTCGTAAGAATTATGAGTCCAGTAGATGTAATGCAAATGTTGTTTTTTGCTAATATTGAAGCTAATGTGTTGTTTTTATGAGTAATGTTTTTTTACTAGTTCAGCTATCTTCGGCAATAGCAGGATTATCGTCAGCTTAACGTGTACCGTGGCGTGGCTTGGATTGAAGATTGGCTTGGCTTCAGCTGAAAAACTTTACCTAATTTCTAAAGCCCAGGGGTGTTTACCGTCACGATCATAGTGGCTTTCCACTTAATCAGTTAAAGTACGCGATTTCCAAAATTATTCTACCATTAAAAGTAAGAGTTCGGTGTTACAGTGCATATTTCTTGGATCACAGCGTAAATCGTTTATCTTGCCTTCAAAATAATACCAATAATTGTTAAGGGACAATCTAATTTCGCTCTAGTCTTTCAAAATTCCTCATTTGAATCATATTATGATAGACCACGCGCGAACCAATTTCGGTCATCATACGTATGTACCGATATTTCATTTTCTATTGATAAGTTAGACGAACGATCTAATGACCCACCTAGAGCTAGGTGGCTACTGGAGCCCAAATCGAATTCACAATTGTATTGTATAACGTTTACAAGTTAATGCCAGTTGGCAATCGTAGTACGCCTTACTGGTGGTGGTAGCGTGCTGTGAGCTCGCCACCACCCTGCCTATCTCTGTCGTTAAGCAGTAATGCGTTTCGGTTTGAAAGATGGGGCAGTCGTTGTACTGTAAAACTAAGAACTCATGTCTCAAGGTGGGTGGTGGCGTTATTGATGTCTATGGGCTTCACTTAACCAGTTGGGTCGTGTGGTCCATCCATGTAAGCAATAAAAAAAGATGGTAAAGTACTCAAGGAACGAAGCGGCCTATTCTTTTGTAATTTGATTACTTGCTTTTTAAGACGCCAGCGGGGGGTTGGGGTGTGCTGCTATTAGTTCGATTTAGGTGCTTAAATTTTTTAATATCCCGCCAACTTATTCCGATACCGATACTAGCGCTATGCATTGCCGCAATGTGTAAAACCTTTGGAAAAAGTCATTATTGAAATGGCGGTCAGTCCTTATTCCTTTACAACATTAATAAAACTGAGCTATCATCGTACATTTTTTTTTTTATTGCTTTGATGAGTGGACAATCTCACAGCACACCTGGTATTAAGTGGTTACTGGAGCCCATAGACATCTACAACGTAAATGCGCCACCCACCTTGAGATATAAGTTCTAAGGTCTCAGTATAGTTACAACGGCTACCCCACCCTTCAAACCGAAACGCATTACTGCTTCACGGCAGAAATAGGCAGTGCGGTGGTACCTACCCGTGCGGACTCACAAGAGGTCCTACCACCAGTGATATTCATTGAAACTCCTCTATATCACGTCTCGGTCTACGTGAGAAATGTACGAGCCTTTACGTATAATGTCTGGTTGTTGTAGCGCGTAGTTTGGCAGGAGAGAGGCAGCGCCCTTCAACAAGTCCGGCTCTAGGTTCCGGTACTTCGGTCGAATTCGACATTAAAGAAAATTTGGATGTGGCCATTTGTTCAAAACTTCAGAAATACGTTTGCAGTAAGCATTTCACTATTGATGTAAAGAGAAAAGATTTTCCTTCGTAATCTTTCGGAAAAGTTCGTATTTATCGTGTTCTCTCAAATAGCTTCAGTACAGTGACACTTCATTTTGGCATTTGACACTAAACAATAAAGTTCCAAATTAATGGATATGAAAATATCACTCATTTAATACGAACATTCATTGACAGTTCGGGTGTCATCATATTCTGATAAAGATCCGAGTTTTCCCGAAGGAAAATATTGTCTCACTACATCTATACGCGGCTTAAATTGTTTATCAATGACTTCAAAGTTTCAATTAAATAGTGAAATATTGTGATATTACTAAGTTATAAGCAATTTGTGGCTCGTGAAGATCTAAGAAAATCCGCAGTTTTGACCAACAAGATGACTTATTAGGACGTATATTGTGTAAATGTGTAAGTGAATCAATTACTCCAACAATAACGATTAAAAAAAGATATTAGTTTTTACTAAAGTCGGTTAACGGATGATAGAGAGACAAATGTGTCACAAGCCAACACTTGGGCCGATATTGCCTCTCTATCGCTTGTTCCGCGCTCTCGCTTGCACGCTCAAGCACAGGCGGAACGTGACAACTTTTCGCGCGTGCAGTTTAGCGATTTATACGACGTTATCACTTCAAAATAAGCTAGTATCACCGTTATTCTAAAAACGGACACAATAAGGGATATTCCGATTGAACCCAATCCCTAAAGCTGGCGTTTGACGGAACATAAAATTTTCATTCATCGCTTCTAATTCGAAACCAATTAATACCAGGATACCTTTTTATAGCACTTAGATGGGTGGACGAGCTCACAGCCCACCTGATGTTAAGTGGTTACTGGAGCCCATAGACATCTACAACGTAAATGCGCCACCCACCTTGAGATATAAGTTCTAAGGTCTCAGTATAGTCTCAGTATATTCCTGGTTTGATGCTTTCCAGAACACGTGTCATGTAGCATCACTATGAGATACTATCTATTTATCTCACGCTTTAACCCCTCGCGATTAGGTGACTGGTAAAACTTACGTAATAGCCTCAATACTCATAGAATAAAAAACAATCTTTCAAACCGTACCTATCCAAATTGAAAACGCCGTTCGTACATCCACGTTTCCGTATGACACATTGCAACGGCTGTAAAATAATTAAAACTTCATTCACACAGCGATAATCTAAAGATAAAATGAATGAAATATGATTTTGTTATTTTAAAATAACAGATATTGACCTCGCTCTTGCTAAAAAAAATGTACACTTCGAATGCGCAACGTGTGTCCTAGACGTTCGGAAATGAGATAGTTTTTTTACAACTTATAGACCATATACATAATAATAGTAAATGGGAATAAATCAGACACGGTCATCTGGTCCCAAGTTACGATTCCCTATATTATGGGTACCAGAGACTGACATACATACATAAATACGTTTAAACATATATATACATAATAAGCACCCAGACAAAGACAAACAAACCTGTTCATCACATAATGTTTGCCTGATGTAGGAATCGATCCCACGACTCTCGGCCCACCTGGCGTTAAGTGGTTACCGGAGCCCATGGACACGGTAGTGTATGCAGTGTTGTTTACTACAGTACACATAACCTGTGTTTTACTTGAAAACAAATTATTTTTTCGTAATATTTTATTTTATCATTATAACCTATTTAGTTCCTATCACAATCTGTTCTTTTCTGCATATTACTTTTACGAAATAATGTCGATGTTTCACATCTGCCAGGCGTCCCGTGACGGCTCACATATTTTTTTTCCCCCTTAAACCCGTTCTTGTCTACGTTAAACAATGAAATCCGTCGGCGACTCACATGATAGCATTTCACGTTCCAACCAAATGTTTTATGTAACTAGCACCAAGAATTCTGACGCTTTCCTCAATACTATTTTCGAACGGTCACAATCGAGCGAGACAACAACCATTATCAAAATCGATACATTGATAAATTAGTTCTAGACAACATTTCGTGTTCATCTTGACCCAGTGAAGCGACCGGCAATATTTACTCACGTGCTGTGTTATGTAACTGTGCAAGTTGTGTTACAAATATGCAATAATGTTGTTGACTAAGTTTATTGCTTGTTAGTTAGTAAAGAGATTATTTTATAAACGTAGGGTCATTGTAGGTGTCGATATTTGGTCAAGAGTGAACCGCGAGCAAGGTCTTTATGGTTAACTCATATGATAATGTTTTCTGGTGGCAGGACCTCTTATGAGTCCGCACGAGTATGTACCACCACCCTGCCTATTTCTGCCGTGAAGCAGTAATGCGTTTCGGTTTGAAGGGTGGGGCAGCCGTTGTAACTATACTTGAGACCTTAGAACTTGTATCTTAAGGTGGGTGCCGCATTTACGTTGTGAATGTCTATGGGCTCCAGTAACCACTTAACACCAGGTGGGCTGTGAGCTCGTCCACTCATCAAAGCAATAAAAAAAAATAAAAAAGGCTTCAAACACACACTACTTACTAAATCGAGATGAATTTGGGAAATTGCGTAATAATAAAAGTAATTTTGAATTGTCGTTTCTTCTCGAATGTTCAACTAGCTTAATAACTGCATAGCAAGACTGGTGGATGTGTGTGACTTCGTCATTCCCAGGAGCTGTTACTGTTAAGAAGGACTTTAGAGTCGGAAAAAAAATTACCAATATCTTATTATATTTACTATCTTCAAAACAAAGGATCATTTTTGCCACGCATCATCCGGCTTTGGAACTTCCTCTACGGTGGTTCCCGAGCGCTATGACATGTCCTTTTTCAAACGAGTCTTGTGGAGAGTACTTAAAGGTAGGCTGCCCACTGAGTTTCTCGCCGGATCTTCTCAGTGGGTCGCGTTTCCGATCCGGTGGTAGATTCTGCGAAGCACTGCTCTTGCTAGGGCCAGTGTTAGCAGCACTCCGGTTTGAGCCCCGTGAGCTTACCTACACGTGTCAAGCAGAAGCTGAAATAGCCTCTCAAGGCTATCAGCAGCGACTTGGCTCTGTCCCTGGCATTGCTGAAGTCCATGGGCGGTAACCACTCACCATCAGATGGGTCGTATGCTCGTATGCTTGCAATAAAACAAAAAAAAACTATCTAAAGATGTTCTCGTTGAGGGAAACAAAACTAATACAGAAATAAGGAATTTATATTTAAGCATCGAAGGCACTAATCAATTGTCTTCAAATTAAGACAAACGCATTGATCAATAGTTTTCCAGACTGAGATGTCTATAGACTGTTGCAAAAATATATGAGTGTTATCTGAAGATAGGGTAGAGGATGAATAAATGACAGAGGAGAGGTCTAGAATACAAGTGTCAAGTAAGCCATTGCCCGCCCAAGACTAAGATAAGATGACGTCAAAACTTATATTTGACTTACAAATTCTTTACAAAGTATTCGTACCACTAAATAAACAACGGCAGGTCAACGCGCGACAATGCACCAAATTAATACAACAAATATATTTTATCAAATGCTAAATTATTATACATAATTGACATGAATGGAGATATATTTGACGTCTTCGTTTTATTACGAAAGTTCACAACAAAAGTATTCATTATATTTACAATAATACAAACCAGTTGGAGATGCGTAAATCATTATTATAGTTTTGTAATAGATACCGCGTGGGATGTGCTCAGAGGGGGTCAATGGGACGTAATATTTAATGCGTTTTTGCGAGTCGTAAATACTATTAAAACTACTGTTACTACTACTACTACTAAAGCTTTCATGATTACGTACGACTCAAGTTGTAAAGTATTGTAAAAAAAACGTAAGTATTGTAAAAAAATCGGAAATAATAAAATGTCAACGAGCGATTTTGTTATCGTTGTACATTGAGCTTTTAAAGCTTTATAATGGCTAACCAAAGTGCATCATATCAGTACAAATACACAATTGTATATCCTGACCTACTTTTAATGTTTAAAATTAATTATGTTAGGTGTCTTTAACGCAACAACAAGTTTGCGAATGAATTTACGATCGACTATCGGTAAATAGTCGTTAATATTGTGAGTGAACGTTGTGAAAGCAATGAGCTTGAGTCACAGAAATATTACTTTTTTTATTGCTTAGATGATGAACGAGCTTACCTAGTGTTGAGGAATACAATGTAAATGCCATCACATACCTTGAAACATGTGTCAGGTGTACTGCTTCACGGCAGAAATAGGCAGACTAGCGGACACCAGCGCAGGTTCAAAGATAAGTACTAACAGTAACTGCACCAATTTTTTTTTCTTCTCCTTAATAAGCGTTCGATTTACGCGAATTTTCTAGATCATGTAAACACGTGCATTCGATAATGGTTCCAAATAATCAAATACGAATTTCAGGTTTGCCCGTAATAGGTAAATACGTCTTGAGTTCATCAAAGACTTATTTTGAAACTAAAGGTATTCCAGAGGTATTACAAAATAATGTTAAATAAAATAAAAAATGCACTTTAGTCGTCCCCAATCAAAAAAACTATGAAGTTTTGTCGGAAATTTTAAAACTGAAAAGAATACAGGCAAAATTCAACTCTAAGGACATTCTTGAATCTCGCTCAGGTAACATAATTGTAAAAAAACATTTCGATTATGGTAAAGGTTAAATTCTGAAAGTAATTCATACAATTTCGGATCCAGAATCTCCATCTGAATGCAGCCCTGCTTATCACCATAGAAGGTCGGTGTTAACATTTTGAATCCAGGTCAAAATGTTTAATTTCACCGACCTTGGACTTACGGGTGTATTTCATGTTATTCATTTAAATTATTACTTCACATAAGTTAGGAAAGAACTAAGCGTATTACATGTTCCGATGCGATGTTTACTGACTTAAAAAAAATTGGGTGCATCGTGTACTCAATTAATTTTGTCACTACAGCACCGGCTTTGACCTTTTTTTTCCTCCTACCTTTTTATTTTATTGCTTAGATGAGTGGACGAGCTCACAGCCCACCTGGTGTTAAGTGGTTACTGGAGCCCATAGACATCTACAACGTAAATGCGCCACCCACCTTGAGATATAAGTTCTAAGGTCTCAATTATAGTTACAACGGCTGCCCCACCCTTCAATCCGAAACGCATTACTGCTTCACGGCAGAAATAGGCAGGGTGGTGGTACCTACCCGTGCGGACTCACAAGAGGTCCTACCACCAGTAATTACGCAAATTATAATTTTGCGGGTTTCATTTTTATTACACGATGTTATTCCTTCACCGTGGAAATCAATCGTGAACATTTGTTGAGTACGTATTTCATTAGAAAAATTGGTACCCGCCTGCGGGATTCGAACACCGGTGTATCGCTACACACGAATGCACCGGACGTCGTATCTGTTAGGCCACGACGACTAACCTATGCTGATAGCCTTGAGAGGCTATTTCAGCTTCACCCTAGCATGTAGGTGAGCTCACGGAGCTCAATCTGGAGTGTTGCTAACACTGGCCATAGCAAGAGCAATGCTTCGCAGAATCTACCACCGGATCGGAATCGCGACCCACTGAGAAGACCTAATTACCTAAGCCTGCTACTAGCAGCTCAGGTAAAAACTGGCTAATATCAATACGATAGGCCATTGGGCATAATAGGTATAGGCACTTTTTAGTAGATAATTTAATTTCTGGCGGAACTTCCTTAGACGCGATAAACCACAATTTTAATTTTATTATCTATTTGCATTTAATCGTGTAATATAAAAAATCGTTAGGTGTGAAAAGATCGGCCCGATAATTACTTACGTACGTATTTATGGCATGAAAAGGAATTGAAGTAATCATATATTATATTACATTATCGTATCAACGACGTCAGTAAGATCATTTTAATAATGTAATTATACTTCTTTGACTATCGACACTAGGAGTATAAAAGGTAGACCGAATGGTTGGACATTTTTAAATTTAATAATTTTTATTTTAATATGTTTAGATATACAAAAATATTTATAAAAAGATTTCTGAAAATAGTTTATTAAAAAATCATATTGATTTTTAGGTCCAAACTTTAAGGAAATAGAATAGAAAAGCGGTTTTTTACAATCATACATCATTTAATTTTTCTCAAGAGAAGTTGCTTGGTCTCGATTAGTAAAGTAAAATGCCGCTCAGTGATAAATCACAGCATATCACTGTTCCATTACTCCCAATACAGAGTAATAACTCGGGAAGTCCAGACATTAAACGTATTATTTAAATTAAATTAATTATGTAAACACCCACGGGAATATATGAGGGGGTTCTAATTTCAGTCACCCCACAGCGGAATATAAGTGTCGTGGGATGGGCATCGATATTCATCTATGAGCTTTGTTAGACCACAGGCGTGCCGTGATCATCGAATGCCCGTCTAAGAGAGAAAAAATAATTGTACGTTTTTTTAATTACGTACGTGGTACGTATTTACAACATATCTGCGACGCAATGCAGCCTTCTCGATTACGGCCAACAATTTATTTGAAGCACATTAATTAAATCACTATGTCTGTGTTACGTTTTCTCTTCAGCATATTTTATCAATGTTTCATTACCTCTGTTGCATTTTTTTTAACCAGAGCTCCCTCATTATTATCTAGATAATTTTAGGATAAACATTTATAATTTTATGATTCTATTATATAATTTTTTCGAATCATTTAAAATAGTTTTTCGCTCCTGTTAAAATATAGGCTAATACTATTTATTTGGTTTTTATTTTTATAGCGTAATACCAAGTTCTATAGACTTACAATGGGAATACTGCCACCCACTCTAAAACCTGGAACCCATTACTGTTTCGTGACGGAGCCCATGCGGCATTACTATACGCTTAGACTCACGCAAGATCCAGCCACCGTCGACGCCATAGACATAGGGGTTTCCACTCGATCCACTCTTATTATTGTTTGATACTCTTTACTGCTAGAATCAGTCATAACACCGGTCACTTAATACGCTGAAGAGTTCGACGAGAAACCTAGTCCATAACTTCAGTTCACTGAGTTTCTCACCGGGTCAGTGGGTCATGATTCCAATCCGGTAATAGACGAATTTGCTGGACCTGGGTGAGCTCACCCACGTGACTTTACATAGCTGGAAAGATTTCCGGGACACCAGCTATCCTTCTGTCGCAAAAAGCTAACATTTCGTCTTCTCGCATTAAAACTGTATAATCTCAAAAGTTATAAATTTTACAGGAGAGTGTTTTAAAGGTTTAACATGTTATATTATTTTCAATATTAATTATCTTTGCAACATTTTTTTTTATCAGTTACATTATCTGTCTTTTAAAGTAAGATAAAATTATGTATTAATCTTGTTAATAGTAGTAAACTAAAAAAAAAAGCGTAGTTCAGCTACGCTCTTTTGACAGTATTTATGAGAAAAATACTGGTGATAACCAAAACATTCCGCATGTTAAATCAATTTCGAATATTTTTGGTGGAAATTGCACACTTTTAATGGGAAAAGACGATCATTATTTGCAGCTAATTTGCAACGATGTGTTTCTTATGTGTGCAATCAATAGGCAGGCGATCTTGTATAAGAGTATCGGTGCTTAAAGCAAATCAAAGGCGAACTCACGAAGCTGATTAACGACCGGTAACTTATCTTAGAGCAGGAAGCAGAAAGATCCTCGAGTGGAGACCACGTACTGGCAAGCGCAGTGTGGGACGTCTACCTACTAGATGGACCGACGACCCGGTGAAAATCGCTGGATCACGTTGGATGCAGGTGACAACGACCGGCCGCACTGGACATCACTTGGAGAGGCCTATGTTCAACAGTGGACAGTGGACAGACTGAGATGATGAATATTTATCTTTACAAATGAATTGGGATTACAAGATTGAGCCGTGCTCAGACGTCTAATTGATAAACAAATTAACAAATCGTTATTAAATTTGAACGAATCCAATATTATGTAAGATGCAACTACTTCTAGAAAATTCTAGGTTTACGGTATTACCATTAAAGTGTAATGGATCAGGATGCCTGATTCTTACGCAAAAGCATTACATAAACGTCTTTAGATCAAACGCCACGTCTTGCTGTTACACCAAGCCGTTTGAAAAATAACAATTTTTACTGATGACCACAAGCTGTAATGCATATTATTAGATGTTAATAATAACTAGAGGTCCCGCAGTAGTCGAAATTCGACTATAACTAATTGGAATTGTAAGGTTGTACACTATTATGATTGTATTTTATACTTCTATAACCAAAAATTTCGCCAAGGCTACACTATAAAAAATATTAACAAAGACAAACAATATTTAATCTATTCTCAATTGGACAACAGACGTCAAGAACAAAAGCTTGACAATAAATAGTATGCATGCGTGTGTGCGTCAAATACATGGTATGTAGTGTGTAATGTTTTCTTTATTGATTTAATGTATCTTTTATGCATTATTTAAAAAAAATATTAGCATTGTGCACTTCTTCTTTATATTCTCTAGTAGTGTGGAAAATTTATTCGCAATTTTCGTAAAAAGGGATACGAAGTTTTTGCTTCACGTATTAATATATAGATAGTAGTCAAGTAAATGACTCGCTAATTCTTTACTGTCGCTCGTGGAAATTGACAGTGCAGTGCAGAGCTGTCGGATCCAATTTAGTGCTCGCAAAGCAAGAGTTTTTGTTATAAACGTTTTCACCCAGATTGAACCGTGGGAGGATTCTTTTAAAAAAGCGAATTTTACGTATAAGATGATACTAGATGATAACGCCATCTTGTTGTGTCTTTAAAGCGGTTAGTTGCCCTCAATTAAGAAAAATAGTATTATTATTCGCCAATATCTATTGGCGAATAATAATACTATTTCAACTCTTCAATCAAAGAGTTGATTATTGAAAACACGAATAAAACAACATTTTCTGAAAATAAATCGTAGCTAGATCGATTTGCCCCCGAAATCCCCTGTATACTAAATTTTATGAAAATCGTTGGAGCCGTTTCCGAGATTCATATTATATTTATATTAATATATATACAAGAATTGCTCGTTTAAAGGTATAAGATAGGAAACGTACTAAGGACGACCGTAGCAGCCCTCAGAATGAGTTCTGTTTCGACGGCAGGTGATGCAATGATAAAATTAGAATTAACGATTGAAAGCGAGGACAGTGGTTCTCATATCTCCTGGAACCATAGACCAGGTGAACTTGGCTGGTCCAGACCCTTTTTTATTGTTGTTTTTTTGTCTATTTGGGTGGCCGAGGTCACAGCCCACCTGGTATTCAGTGGTTACCGGAGCCCATAGACACTACAACGTAAACGCCGCCTTAAGATATGAGTTTTGAAGTCTCAGTATAGTTACAATGGCTGCCCCACCCTTCAAACCGAAACGCCTTACTGCATCACGGCAGAAATAGGCAGGGCGGTGGTACCTACCCGTGCGGACTCACACGAGGTCCTACCACCAGCAATTACGCAAATTATAATTTTGCGGGTTTGATTTTTATTACACGATGTTATTCCTTCGCCCCGACCGTCAATCGTGAACAATTGCAAATACGTATTTCATTAGAAAAATTGGCACTCACCAGCGGGATATGAACAGACAATCGCTTGGCTCAACCTTTGGAACAAAATCCAGTTCACTATGTTTTGTGAACATTATGGGTGCAATTATTTTTTTTCGTAATTCTTTTTTTTATTTTTATATATCCGGTGTCCCACGACACCACACATCTTTTTTTTTTGTTGCTTAGGTGGGTGGACGAGCTCAGAGCCCACCTGGTGTTAAGTAGTTACTGGAGCCCATAGACATTTACAACGCAAATGTGCCACCCACCTTGAGACATAAGTTCAAAGGTCTCAGGTATAGTTACAACGACTGCCCCACCCTTCAAGTTGAAACGCATTACTGCTTCACGGCAGAAATAGGCGGGGTGGTGATACCTACCCGTGCAGACTCACATGAGGTCCTACCACCAGTACAAACTGTACAAACCACTTTACAAAATGCGCCAAAAAATTCACAGTCCATAAAATAACCGAAAAAACATGCTTGTTTTTTTTTATTCTAGCATTTTCCTGTTAGCAACAATTGAAACATAAGCAAAATACAATTGAAAGAGTGAGAATCGTCATTGTCTATTGCTACTTTTAATATAACAATAAAAATCGGGACAAATCACATACGATCGTCTGGTTCCAAATTGTTCTAAAGATATAAGTTATATATATTACGTGTCTTCATTATTGTGGGAGTATTGCATGTGTGAAATTCATACACAATTTAATGTATAATGTGTTTGTGTAATAATATTTATTGAAGTAATACGGTGTTACCGAATGCGAGCTGTCGTCTTTGTACGGGTGTGGTCTTACTGTAAGCGGGTCATTTGTGTAATTATTTATTCATATAAAAATAATGTTATTGTTACGCGCTGGGGTTAGGGATAAATAAAATTCTACCGAAGCACAAATTAAAAAACTGTATTAGCACTTAGAACAAAACTTAAAACACTTCACAAACACCTTAAAATTCTCAATTCGCTTCTTCCGCTTCGCTTCAAGTGATCCGATTGCTGTTTTGCTTCGAGTAGTTCCGGTTACTAACTGACTGGATCGTGGGGTCGTCGCGTCCCCTTGCGGGGGCGCGGAGCGGGTCTCGGGGAAGCCCTTCTGCCCGGACATGTGACTCCCTGCCTATTGAGGCAGGGGTGATGCGCTGCTGGATGGAGTATCAGGCAGGCTTGATGTTGATGGGTGGGATCGACTTCTTTCTTCATTCTTCATCTCTTCTTCTTTTTTTTTTTTCATTTACAATATAACCTTAGCCTAACTTAACCTGAAGTAAACCTAACTTACAACAAAGTGACGACGCACCGCTTCTGATCTCCGTGGAGTGCCGGGACAGCGCGCGCCACATACGTGCAACGCTTTTATAGTCGAGACGAAATCCCTAGAACCGTCGAGAATATTCCACAGAAGTCGAGTATTGTGTTTCCGCTATCTGACAATAGATGGCGTTGTACTTCTCGAGCGTTCTAGATACTACTAGATCCTTCGATATTCGTTCGACTGTTTGGCGATATATGGCATTACTCTTACCGGCGTAACAATATTATAAATTAATAGAAATATATAAAAATGACGCTTCGAAGAATTTATCTTTCGTTCCCGGGTTTTTTTATTTTGTTTCTCTGTTGCTATTTTGTAAGATAGCTTTTTTGAAAGAACCAATAAATTAAATTATTAAAAGAAAATTCACGAAGACGCTGAGTTTTAACAAAGTTTATTTTGACGTTCAACAAAAAAACAAAACTGTATTGACATTGAAGCAATCGATTGCGAATTCCACTTCCTACATATTATTTATTGCCCTTACAAACTAACCCACAGACACACCACTGAGTTTTTCGCCGGATAGAGCTAGTAGTATTAGTAAATTCCTTCCGTTTGAGCTCACCTACATCAGCGCGTAGCTGGCAACCAACAAATAGTTAGGGAAAACAAACTCGCTGTTACTAAAACCCCGCCCGATATTATTACATCAACCTAATTACGTTTACTAATGATTTAGTGTTTGTTCTCGATACTAACCAGACTGTTGGATTACATTTAGTGATCGAATACATCACTAGTATATGTAATTAACGTCAGAAGCTATAAACATTCGACACTTAAGAAGCCAGTAGTTCGATTTGCGTAATTCATCAATACGTACTGTAAGACTTATTGTATGCATAAGCACGAATCAACATACTAATACTGTCACTCACGTGTTCTGGTTCGAAGGATGGAGCATTGTTATACATTACAACTGAGACTCCGACAAAGCGGCACGACGCGAAAACCCTCTCATCGTGGCCGCCGGTAACTACATTCCCGATCCTGCGGACAGAATGGAAAGCAGTCAACGTCGCCCAAAACACGTCATCTCGGATCCTCCCGATCCACTAACGGTGTTTTTAGGTACCTCAAGCACCGGTCACCGTTCTCGTCGAATCCGTCGCTTGCGACGAAGGGCTCGACGAGTAAATTAACTCTCAGACACAGCCCACTGAGTTTCTCGCCGGATCTTCTCAGTGGGTCGCGTTTCCGATCCGGTGGTAGATTCTGCGAACCACAGCTCTTGCCAGGATTCGTGTTAGCAACGTCATCAGGTTTGAGTCCCGTGAGCTCACCTACTAGTTAAGGTTAGGCTGAAATAGCCCCTCAAGGCTCTCAGCTTAGGTAGGAAAAAAAAAAGAGTTTTCGATATCATGCTTCAAATAGGGGCGGCAGAATCAGAATTCTATAATACCACAGCGACGAGCAAAAGTATCAGGGACCCCTATTGAACTGCCAGTTCTAGGATAGTTTAGCATAGGAGATTTAATTATATTTTGTAACTTGTATGCTTCATTATAATAAATAATTAGTATTTCTTCGATCCGCTTTTTGATTTTATGACAGCAACCATTATGACAGCACCATTAGGTTTGAAGGGTGGGGCAGCCGTTGTAACTTGAGACTTTAGAACTTATATCTCAAGGTGGGCGGCGCATTTTCGTTGTAGATGTCTATGGGCTCTAGTAACCACTTAACACCAGGTGGCCTGTGAGCTCGTCCACCCAACTAAGCGATTGTCGCCACTCTTTTTTTAAAGCAGCCCGTAGTGTGTTTTATTAGTTATTAAGTCTCTGCGTATAAAAGCATCGAACTATTAATGCTAATACCAAATCAAACGTATCTTTATTTACAAAAAGCGAAATGTCGCTTACAACAAACAGCCTTTCACCCCTTGATTTATTTATGTAGCCACGCTGCTTCTAAATGCGGAGCACGTGTAACATTGAATTACATTGCTAAATCGATTTAAAATCGTGACATCAATCGATCATCGATATCCGCTTACGACTGAAAGATTTAAATACACGAACGTTTTAATTTATTTATGATTTGTTTATTGTCTTTGTTTAAAACAACCATGGTGGTTGGCCTGTGCCACTTTAGTATAAAGAATCATTTGGATTGTGTGGCGGCAGTTTTAGTCTTCGAATGGAGCGCGTGATTGGTTCGCGGCAGAATTAGGCAGGCTTGTTACTGTTGCGGAAATTTTTGAGCATACTTCCCCACGGCTATTTAAACTGCCTTACCGCTTAGTTATTCAAAGACAAAGAATACCGCCTTCTAAAATTAATTAACATTTCAATGCAACATAAGCTATTTAATAATAGTCGGGGACAATCCAAACACGATCATCTGGCCCCAAACTAGGAGTCCTTGTACTATGAGATTACATACTTTTATACGCTGGTGTTAGATTCTGCAAAGCACTGCTCTTGTTAGGGCCAGTGTTAGCAACACACCTACATGTTAGGGCGAAGCTGAAATAGACTCTCAAGGCTATCGAAAAAATATATTATACGTTTAATTATAAACAAATAACCAGACAAAGAGCAAAAAAACTGTTCACCATATGAATGTTGGCCCGATGGAAATCGAACCCTCGATGCTCGGCTCAGCTGTCAGAGTCGCTAACTACTCAGAGTCAGCTATGAGCGGTTTAATCTATGATGAGGTTTCTTGAAGCTCACATTAGCTTTCCTCTTCCATTCAAAATGTTAGCCACGTTAATAAAATATGTAGGTACAAAAAAAAACGGATTGTAATAGTTAGTAGCCCACTAATCTATTTTAGAGACGCCATTACAAAATTCGATTACAGAATTCCAAAACTGGTTTCAATTAAACATTTTGCACATCGTGTCGGTCGGTGCGTCGGCAACTGTTATTACATTGAACGATTTGAGTCGGTTCATTACAAAACTTTCGCGCAGGATTATTGGATTACACCACTAAACGGACTTAGGACTAATGCTAGTCTAATGCAAGTGGTAATTTATTTATTGCTTACAGCTCATGGTCATGCTCAACTAGCTCATGGCTCAGCTGGTATTGAGTGGTTGCCTGAATACATAGACATAAGCAACATAAATACTACCACCCACTTTGAATCATGGGTTCTAATACCTATTGCAATTCTTTAAAGCGATCACACCATTGCTGTAGTGGTGAGTGGCATTGAATGTAGTAACGCCAGATTTGGGTTCGATTTCTGGTGAACTGAGTATCTTTGTTAAAGGTATTCGATATCCTTGATGATCTTCGCGGAGACTCTTTCGGAACAATTTTTTCTTCATCTTTTTAGTATCCTTTCTCTGAAAGATTGCATTTCTGGAGATGTATGGGCATTAAAAAGGTGTTTGTTTAAATGAATGATTGTTGCTAGAAATGTAATTTTTTTACAGTGCAAATACATAAAATGTCATTGTAATTTATTTACCATACCTATTCGTTAGTTGTCTAAGGGGCTATTCGTGGATGGGTAGGTGAGCTCGCAGGCACAACTTAAGAGAACTTGCCAGCACGAGCCCTAGGAAGAGCAGTGCTTAGCATAATCTACCACTAGATCGGAATCGCGACCCGCTGAGAAGATCTGATGAGAAACTCAGTGGGTTATGTCTATAGCTTAGATCATTTGCAGTTGCGGTATATAATCTAAGGTCTATAGGTTAGTTCGCTCGTCGAACTCTTCGTCGTAATCACTGTCTCAACTTCATTTAATTATTTTTATTATGCATTAAATATGAACCCACAGACACAGGCCACTGAGTTTCTCGCCGGATCTTCTCAGTGGGTCGGTTTCCGATCCGGTGGTAGATTCTGCGATGCACTGCTTCTGTTAGGGCCAGTGTTAGCAACATTCCGGCTTGAGCCCCGTTAGCTCACCTACATATTAGGGCGAAGCTAAAATAGCCTCTCAAGGCTATCAGTACAGGTAGGGAAAAAAAAGGTCGTATCTCGATAGCCAAACAAAAGTTATGTAAAATAAAAAATAAAACTGAAATCCACCGTCAACTAAAGCCATCTCCTCTTTCACAGATACTTCGTGAGCACGGTACTCCAGTTCCAGATATTCAGGGCCCTGTGCGAGAGAACGGGCCAGTTCATCCCAGGAGACCCGACCAGGCCGTTGCACAAATGTGATATTTACAGAAACCCTGAGGCCGGAAGGATTCTGAAGTAAGTGTAATAACTGTCATTAGAAGCCTTTTTTTTTGTCAGTACGAAATCGCCGGACTTCCTCCACCTCCAGTGGAGAACGGGGCATGTCGGAGTCGAACCGATTAAAACCTCCTGTCGCTCAACAACCAGGATCCAAACCTCGCATGAGATCATTACAAGCCTAATCATAATGCTATATTGGATTAAGCATTATAATTAGCGCTACAAGATCCATTTTCCTTTAAATTATTGACGTAAAATTATACTTGGTAGATTGAATGATGCAATGCAGGACGCCCTCAGGCTCAGTGGAGTGACAATCTATGCAGGGTGACTGGCTGGATAAGAGAAACCGATGATCGTGTTAAATGGCGAGCAATTGGAGAGGCCTATGTCCAGCAGTGGACTGCTCTAGACTGATGATGATGATGATGAAAAGCTGGGTGTAAGATGAACAGTATAATCGTTTCAAGGGACGCAAATGCACAGTAATTAAACGGTAAATTTCTCTAATTGAAACACGTACTCAACATATTCACACGAATACTTTCCACCATTTATGGTTAATGTGGTGTGATTAAAAAGCAAATACGCAAAAAATGCAATGAATCATTACTATACAATTGAAACATAGACTTTATATGTCATAGGGTAGCATTCACTTATGACTCCGGTAACCACTAACTATTAGATGGGTCGTGAGCGCCTCCACCTATTTATGCAATAAAATCTAACAACTTCCATAATGAAGACACAACATTTTCCCTAAAAAGTAGGGGTAGAGTAGGCTGTGTAAGCCAGCACACGCCTACTACCGGATTCCATATACCAATTTCCATATGATTAAAACTTCTCTGCGAGTAAATTAACCCATAGACACAGCCCACTGAGTTTCTCGCCGGATCTTCTCAGTGGGTCGCGTTTCCGATCTGGTGGTAGATTCTACCAAGCACTGCTCTTGCTAGGGCCACTGTTAGCAACACCTCCGGTTTGAGCCTCGAATTAACCTACACGCTAGGGTAACGCTAAAATAGCCTCTCAAGGCTATCGGCACAGGTTGGGAAAAAAAATTATAACTTCAACTTTAGATGGTTAAGAACTGCTGTCAACACAGCACCAGGTGAGTGACGATAGCATTTGCGTCATGCAAATAAATGTCTAGATTATATAAAAATATTAAATGCCAATATAATATACCTAAAACTGACATTATTTTGGTATTTTATTGAACCACATTTTTGTATAGCAAATTGAATAAATTACACCAATAAAGATGAAGCATTTTATGACATTGAATAGATTAGCTGCATATGTCAAATAAAACTGGACCAGAATGTTAGTGTCGTAGTGCACTACGCTGTGATAGGTACTACTGTACCATCTAGTGTGCTCAGTGCGAGTTTTTTACTTCTCGATCGCGTAAAAGTTAAGTCCAATTTATATAGAATTGGAACACCGCCCTTAGCGACAAACGATGGGAGGCTGTTATAACTCCATACATATTTGATTTATCTTTAACGCGATCGAGAAGTTAAAAAACTCACACTAAGGACACAGATCCCAAACTGGATTCGATTCCCGGTCGAAATGCTCTTGAAAAATGAGAGTGAGATGCATGGACGGCATGGTACAGACTACCACCAAGTGCTTCTCTTACTAGATCTGATCATCTGGCTGGTGTTCTGCCCGCAGCGCGCTTGCCCTCTATGCGACCCGCAATTATGAGCTTCTCTAACTCATGTCTGGGAGACCGCATGATGTGTCCTAAGAAGCTCATAACACGTTCCCGGCAGATGGAAGAGAGCCTTTTTCGAATGTGTAACTCCCTTAGAATGGACTCGTTAGTTCTCATTGCAATCCACGGTATTCGTAGTATCCTCCGCCGCCATTTCAAAGGCACCGATCTTTTTGATATCGCGGCTTTTCATGCACCGTGTCTTGTACATTTCATTTAGGCAACACTAAAGACTGTCATTAAAAAAACATAATGAAAATAAGTTGCCACAAAAACGCAATCACTAAAGGATTAAGGAACTGAACTGTTTCATGTATGTATAGGTTTATTCGACTGTAATGGATAGTAATTATATCAATCATAATGAAGGCCATTAGCTCTTTATGAGGAAATGCTTATTCATTTCTGCAAATTCTTGAAGAGCAATCAAGTAATTAAAGTCTATATCCCTGTACCAAATTTATCATTAACAAAATTAAGTTGATACAATCCATATACCATGCACATGATATTCTTTTCTATAATATAATCTACATATTGAGGGGTGAAAGGTAGTTTAAGCGACATTTGGCTTGATACGCGATATTTATCATTGTAATTAAAGGTCCGTTTTATTTGGTATTAGCATCGATATATTACCATCGATGGGTAATATGGAAAATGGATAATATATCGATGGGTATTAGAATCAACAACTCGTTTTTAATTAACCTTCAATTAAGTTTATACCCCATTCAAATAACTGAAGAAGTTGTTTGTTATACCTACACGAGTTTTTTTTCAAATTTCAAACTTATAATAAAGTAATTAGTAGTAATAAGCTCTCCTGTAAAGTTGCAAAAATCTCGCTTATTTACCCCTCGATATAAAAATAAAATTTAATGCTTTGAGAATCGCTAAGCCCTTACATAAATCTGTATCTACTAGTAATATCTGGGATAAGCACTTCTGTTTCTGCCGTTCCCGTGGCTTATATTTAAAAAGACAAAGTACTCCCAATTCCCATTAGATGTTTTACATTTATTTAATCTTCTTTACGTATTCTGGATGGTCATAATAAGCCCGCTGATGTCCACACAGCTGACAGCGTACCCGCATCATTGACAAGCATTAACTGGTCATTTCCGTGTAGACGCCAAACGCAAACGCATTTTGTACTATCAAACATCACGTTCAAGCTAAAATGTCCCTAATCTCAGAGTACAGTAAAACCATATTTCTATCTATAATCATTGCCTTTAGAGTTCAAACGATTTACTGTTTTATCATTATCACGATAAAGTTGAATAATATTTGGTAGTTTTTGTTTATTGCTTAATAGGATTCACGTCAATTTATTTAATGCGTTTTATTAATTGTTTTTTTTTTGTTATACGAATAACTATGGGTAGTTTAGGTGTATTTTACGATACCTACTATTAGCCGTCTAGGATACGGGCCTTCAAAGAGTAACACATTACCCCGGTAACCGAACTCGACAAAGAGGTCGACGTGCAAGCTAACCCGTGCATCGGCCCGCTAAGTTTCTCGCCGGATCTTCTCAGCGGGTCGCGATTTCGATCCGGTAGTAGATTCATTCGCGAAGCAATTGCTCTTGAGTTGTTAGGTCTCCTTCGGAGGCGCTCGGTCAGTTGTTAGCAAATCCCACCGCTCCTGGCTGAACCTTTGCTCGCCCACCTGTCCTGGTGAAACTGAAGAGGCCTCCGGGCCACCAGTAATCTTTCAATCATAAAAAAGGAACACATTATTGGCATTTGGTAAAAACAATAATTTCGAAGTCGTCGTGGCCTAAAAGGATAAGACTGATGTCCGGCGCATTCATGTCGAGCGATACGCCTGTGTCGGTGTTCGAATCCCGCAGGCAGGTAGGTAGGTACCAATAGTTCTAATGAAATACGTACATAACAAATGTTCACGATTGACTTCCACGGTGAAGGAATAACATCGTGTAATAAAAAATCAAACCCGTATCATTATAATTTGTGTAATTACCGGTGGTAGGACATAATGTGAGTTCGCACGGGTATGTACCACCACCCTGCCTATTTCTGCCGTGAAGCAGTAATGCGTTTCGGCTTGAAGGGTGGGGCAGCCGTTGTAACTATACTGAGACCTTGGAAATCATATCTCAATGTGGGTGGCGGCATTTACGTTGTCTATGGGCTCCGGTAACCACTTAGCACCAGGTGCGCCGTGAGCTATATGTTATCGATGATTAATAATTAAATTATAAAAATTAAATTACCAAATTAATATAACACTAGCGGTCCGCTCCTGCTTCGCTGGGGTCTTTAACAAACATTTCAAAATAATAAATTATAATACACACACATCAACCCTTCGATTTGCGTCAGCTTACTAAAAAAAGAAAATTAAAAAGATCGTTGCAATATTATTATTTTAATGAACTTTTATTTTCATTTAAATATGTTTTTATTATTATTTTTATATTATTATTTTTCTAATTTTCGTAAAAAGCTCATACATAAAAAACAAAAACCATTGAGTTTAGGCAGGCATCTTGGTAGGCAGCGGCTTGGCTCTGCCCCTCGCATTGCTGAAGTCCATGGGCGACGGTAACCACTCATCATCAGGTGGGCCGTATGGTCATCTGCCTACAAGGGCAATAAAAAAAAAGTTTATTGAGTCAGAGCTTCCCTGTAAACAATTGAAGTTATTTTATTTTTTTTAAATAAAACACCTATTGTGGCATAAATATAATAGTTAGACATATGCTGCCGGAACACTTTTTATAGATAATAATGTGTACTACAAAATCATTGTACATTATTTTATTCTATCATCAATAGTTTTCGCAGCGCACGCGATGTAAATAATATTTTAGGTAATTGTTTTACACCTTGGATTACATTATTGGAGTTTTAGTAAGGATCCCTAATTATTGTTAAAAAAAGAATATAGCCTATGTCACTCAGGGATACTGTAGCTTTCAAACAGTGTAAGAATTTTTCAAATCGGTTCAGTAGTTTCGGCGCCTATTCAATAAAAAACAAACAAACAAATCTTTCCTCTGTATAACATTAGTTAAATTAAGTGAGAAATGCTTAGAAGCATTTTAAATGTGAAGAATCAAACAAATAATACTTGTGGATCCCCAATTGAGAATCCTTATTGAGTGCGTTTAAAAAGAAAGTATGTTAGAAGAAGAAGAAGAAGTAAAACTTTATTCGCCAGAAATATAGTTTACAAGATATTGTGGATATAGGACATAGTTTCATATATTTCGCCTTAGGATTAAGTTTGCCTTTAAGTACAAATAATCTGAATACCAAAAGGAGCATTACTTAACAATAACGTAACGGTAAGAGAGTGACGCACGCTCGGTAACGCAGCGGTTTTAGTCTGCGTGTTCATTCCAGTATAGTTTACTTACATAATTTAATTCTAAATTCGCACGAGCGTTTCGAAATGACGCGTATTTTAAAATAAAGACTCAATATGTATGTGGTAAATGTACGGTGGTGAATGAACGGTGAGAATAGGTTTATTTTTGATAGATAGGAAGAACACAGCATATTTGATATTAAGTGGTTACCGGAGTCTAGGTGCACGTGTGCGTGTGCGTGGTGTGTTGGGTGTAAATTCCGTCATCGCGGAAGTCATTAGCGAACACGTGTTGTTTAGTACTTCATTAGAAAAATTGGTACCTATCTGCGATATCAACATGGTCGCATCGCTTAATATGAGTACAAAAAAAATATTAGACCCATAATTATTGTCTCATTCATCATTCTCATCATCATGTCGTAATTTCGATTCACATTAACGATACACTGTTTTCAACGCCCCTATGAAGTTTATCAATACGAAAAGATTTCAAAAAAACTCCGGGATCCTTCGACGCGCGTGCGAACACGAATCACAAGAATCGTGATTATTCTATACTGCAGCTACGAGAGCAAGACTCAACTGATAGGAAGCGGAATATAGGGCATGTTGCGAAAAGCAACTGGACAAACAGAAGTGGGGCATCTAAAGTGCGTATCTTGACTTATCTTAATTTTAGTGAGAGCAGTCGACAATTACTGTAAGCCGTATTAAATTGAGGCTGTAGCAATTCAATCTGCCGATAAGTTCCTTTATGCGTTAATTCTCTTCTTATTTCTGCTGTAAATATACTTTCTGATGACATGTGATGGATAAATATGTTAGTCACAAACACCTGTTAAGACGTTTTGGAACCTCTGAATGATCCTTTCATCTCGTTTTTACCATCGCACCGCCCGCCATCGGAGTAGAGCTCATCCGTACTACCTGGAGCCACTGCGTTCATCCACAGTGCGTTTCCAGAGATCCTTTTTGACACGTACCATCCGGTTTTAGAAATGAGCTCCCCTCCACGGTGTTTCTCGAGCGCTATGACATGTCTTTCTTCAAACGAGACTTGTGGAGAGTACATAACGATAGGTAGCGGCTTGGCTCTGCTCCTGGCATTGCTGAAGTCCATGGGTGACGGTCACCACTCACCATCAGGTGGGCCGTATGCTCGTCTGCGTACAATTACAATATATACATTTTTTAACTATGTTTGCCTACCTGTAATTATGGCTATATCAGCTTCACCGTAAGTGAGCTCACGGGGCTCAGCCTGGCGAGTTTTCTAACACTAGCGAAGACCAGATCATAACACCTAAGTTAATGTTTTCTGAACTACATATTATGTAGGATTTTCTTCAGTTCCTACGTTCAGTACATTCGAGGCGAATCGAAGGCTCTGAAACGTCGGTCAAGCGTCCTTGGGGTGAGCTGCGCCGTCTGGTTGTAGTGTTGACCGCGGCAGCCCCCTACCTCACCCGGGTTCTGGCCTCGGAGGGGATCGGACGAACTACTTGGCGTCATGGAGTTGGGGAACGACACGGGGGAAGAGTTTCCTGATAGAGTGGATTAACTTTAATAATGACTAATCATAATATAATTAATAAAAAATGCCATGTTTTTTTTAAATTGCCTTTCATCAAACTCAGGTGTAGAATTGTTATAATCAAAACAAAGCTCTTCAATGGGATGAAAAAGGATAGGCAGGGTAGTGGCTCAGTGATGTCGACCGGAGCGGAGTTGCGTTGGCAGTGTCCCTGGACATCGCCAATGCGTTTAACACAATGCCCTAGTCGATGATTGCGGAGGCGCTGGCATATCACAACGTAGTAGTTCAGTAGTAGAAAATCTTGTGGTGTCTTGTCAAGAAGTAGCCCCTTAAAATAATATTGATTTTCTTGATTCGAGCCGCGAGCCTTAGGCAGTAATTCAAGTCTAAATTTCCTTAACACAGACCGGTATCTATTACAAATACACAGTTATATAACGGCGGTGTAAGACAATAGTGGACATGGATACCTTACGTAAACTCCCTTCCTTGCTAAACCATCCCGCATAATAGGTCACTGTATTTCCATACTTCGGTTGAGCATTGGTAC
This sequence comes from Bombyx mandarina, assembly GCF_030267445.1. NCBI lineage: Eukaryota > Metazoa > Arthropoda > Insecta > Lepidoptera > Bombycidae > Bombyx > Bombyx mandarina. The sequence goes on along the minus strand of NC_143216.1, from coordinate 10,691,248 downwards.
CTATATAAAATTATAAGTCCCTTTCAATACGCTAGCTGCAGACCGTTTTAGACAGTACGGTTTGTGCAATCCCCAAATACAGCTTTATTTTAGTGCCATATCATCTTATTTAATTTCTATGTTGCTCAAAGCTAGCTCTGAGTTTTTGCTCTAAGTTTGAGAAGTTGAAAAGTGCGCGTTTGGGATGGTATAGGCGTGTGAGGAGACGAAATGAAAATGAGGTTGGTAAGAGAGTGTTAACTATGAATGTGGAAGTATATAGAGGAAGAGGTAGACCTAAGAAGAAATGGATGGATTGCGTGAAAGACGATACGTGTAAGAGGGGAGTGAGCGAAGAAATAGTATATGATAGATGAGTATGGAAGGAGAAAACATGTTGCGCCGACCCCAGGTGACTGGGAGAAGGGCAGGAGAATGATGATGATCAGATTATTTAATTGACTCCAAGACACTCTTTTGACTTACAACGAGTCTTCAACGGCAAACAGGATCAAGTGTACTTAGAACATCATTAGCCTCTATAGAAAATGGAAAAAGTCAGATGCAATTAATAGGTGACCTAGAATGATTCTTCTCAAAGCTCGCAAATATTAGTTCTGTATCGGTAAAGTGAATCAAATTATTAAAAATTTGGGAGTCATTCTTAGAATACACTATAGGCTATTCGGTAAAATCGAACTTTTCGAGGCTAGTTTTTTTTTTCTTTTTTATTGCTTTGATGGGTCGGCGAGCTCACAGCCCACTTGGTGTTAAGTGGTTACTGGAGCCCATAGGCATCTACAACGTAAATGCGCCACCCACCTTGAGATATAAGTTCCAAGGTCTCAGTATAGTTGCAACGGCTGCCCCACTCTTTAAACCGAAACGCATTACTGCTTCACGGCAGAAATAGGCGGAGCGGTGTGGTACCTACCCGAGCGGACTCACAAGAGGTCCTACCACCAGTAATTACGCAAATTAGAATTTTACGGGTTTGATCTTTATTACACGATGTTATTCCTTCACCGTGAAAGTCAATCGTGAACATTTGTCAAGTACGTATTCCATTAGAAAAATTGGTACGAATATGCAACGGTGCATCGCTAGATACGAATGCAACGGACGTCTTATTCTTCAGGCCACGACGAATTCAACTGCTCATCAATATTTGGTGGCAGGATGGTAGCAATGACATATCTTCAGCTATTAGTTGGTCCAAATTTAGCTAACACAACATTCTCTTGCAGCCGTTTAATGGAGCGAGGTTCCTCAGCGCCGTGGACTCATATATTACAAGAGGCCATAGGTGAATCCCGACTAAACGGGGAAGCCATGAGGGACTACTTCCGTCCTCTTGAAGATTGGCTCAGCAGCGAGAACCTTCGTACCGGAGAATTTTTAGGTTGGAGCTACGACGGAGATTATTGTAAATTTAGGTACGTATTCTCGATTAGTTGAAGCGGAAATGAATTAATTTTTGTTAATCTTGTAAATGATCTGACAAGGTCACGGCCATGTTTAGACCACATACCACTAATTAGCTTGAGACATGAGGTCTCGATTTTAGTAAACAACACATGTCCCTTTTCAATTAGATCGCCAAATGAAAAAGTCGCTTATTCATTTCCACCTATTCTATGAGCTATGACGATAAATTTTGGGCCGATAAACGTGAGCCATTCTTCAAATTACTTAAGTAAAATCTTTCATAAAGTCTCATGTTTCAAGAGGACAATAATCAGGGTACAAGGTACAGATGGTCACCTGACCCTAAATTAGGCAATACGTTTATATATTATTATGGATATTAAATAGATAGATAATATATACCTAATAAAAGATAATGCTTTCTTAATTTTTTTTTTTTTTTTATTGCTTAGATTGGTGAACGAGTTCACGGTCCACCAGATGTGAAGTGATTACCGAAGCCTATAGAGATCTACAACGTAAATGCCGTCACTTCCCTTGAGATATGAGTTCTAAGGTCTCAGTTTTTACAATACAACGGCTACCCCACCCTTCAAAACGAAACGCATTATTGCTTCAAGGCAGAAATAGGCAGGGCGATGGTACGTACCCGCGCGGATTCACAAGACGTCCTACCACCAGTAAATTGATTGTGTTGACAACATTGTCTTATAGTATTTATGGACGCCCTAATACAAGCTCAAATACATAAAAGCTGATGTGATATATATGATAAGCTACAGACGCATAGCACCAGTCAAGCCGTGATCTCTTATGCCTATTTTAGTCAATAAGTATACAAAATTAAGATCATCGATCATGAAATTCTTTCGCAGCATTGAAACCGCTGGTCTCCAAGTCTACGGAGGGTTCTACAATGCTGCTCAACGCCACTATGACGTCACCACTTTCATAGCACTGTTTGTGACATCAGCGCTCGTGACCATAGCTTTCAGATACAGATAGATGTCTACAATTCATGGATAGAGTGATAAGAATCGTCGTGTAACTAAAAGCGAAAGTTCGCACGAAAAAAGAACGTAAAATAAATGTGTTTAGGTTTAATTTGCTATGTTTCTTGAACTAGCTTAAATTAAATTCTATCTGTATTATATATTGTGGTTATTAATTATTTTTGAATAAAAATTTTATGCACTTATATGAAATGGTATAGCGTTGTACGGAGATTCCAGTTATTTTAGTGCTCACATGTCGAAAGTATGTTTGAGAATGTGGACTTTTTTTTTTTTAAGCTTGTAACACCATTTTTATATTGATACCGTAGTGTTTCAATTTAAATAAAAACTATTCTTAAATATGTTATTAATATTGTGTTTAGAATAATTGTGATAATGTTATTTTTTTTTATTCAAAATAAAAATCGTATTATCGAGAAATGTTTTAATTGTAATTATAATATAATTACTTTAATTGTTTTAAGTGTAAGGCACAAAACACTAAGAAACAAACGAATCTGGCAGCTTGAGAGAGATTGCTAGCATCTACCAGCCAGGGAGTAAGTACTATGAATCCGCACGGGAAGTTAGTCTGTTTAGAAAAAAAAAATGCAATGCTATTTGAATTATGAGACAGTTATTAATAAAACCTAATTAAAACTTGGACCTCATGACTCTAATACGAGTGACGTTATTACGCCCTTTTTGAGGTGGATCATCAATCTAGAACAATAAAAAATTGCAAGTAAATAAACTGAAAATGGCACCACAATTTTTCCAATTTCTATTGCAAACAAGACCCCTAATCCTTCTGATCTGTCTTCGATCCCATGTCTCATGTTTATTGGTGCACTCATATAGTTGCTTAACATCAAAGAGACATCTACATCGACTTATTTGAACAATTAAAATGCGTTTAAAACGCAAGTCGATATTTTTACCCCGATCTTCACGACAAGGATATCTGGCCAAGAAACCAAATTATTGTAATATCATTAGTCCCCAATACGTGTGTAAATTTTCAATCATTAATCAGATGTCTTGAAGTTATTAAAAAGTATGTTGAATTATTCGGTTAAATAGATGGTAAAAGCTAATAACTTGGGCGGGCAGCGGCTTGGCTTTGCCCCTGCCATTGCTAGAGTCCATGCGCGACGGTAACCGCTCTTCGTCTGGTAGGCCGTAGGCTCGTCTGTCTACAAGGGCAATAATAATAATAAGAACATATTAAAAACACATCCTGATGCTTACCCTTTGTTTGACACAAGTCTATGAATCATCTATGATATAATTATAACAATATATGCAATACAATTAAATCACGCAACCTCTAAAGTCAGCACCGACTAACAAAAACGACCTCGTTGCCCAAAGGTCAAAGCTTGGAATGAACTTAATACACTTAATTGTACAATTGAAGGCAGACAAATTACCCAATTCATGCTTATTCAATTGCCAAGATAATTTAAACCTTTTTCTTACTCGTAACGCCCGCATATAAGATTTCAATGAATAATTGCCACGTATTGATGAAAAATGATGTACGATGAACTTACAGACGGGCTCCACAATACATATTCTAAGTAGGGATGACAATGAAATTAAGACGATTATCCAATCACTATTTAATTTTGTTTGTAATGTTAAATATTTCAGTTCACTATATAATAATACTAGTATTTTTGCTAAAAAAAGCAGAATACATCCATGTGGGTAATATTTGTTAAAGTTTTAATGGTAATGCTTTTATTATCAGTAATGTTTCAACTGACTTCAAAAACGAGGAGGTTCTCATTCAATCGTACTTTTTCATCTGCGTATCTGTCATCACCTTAATATTTGTAAATGAACCGTTTTTCCCATTTAAATTCTAAAAGACCTAACCAGTAGTTTTTGCATTATCCTTAATTTATTTATTTATTAGACATGTCAAAGAGCTCGCGATACGCCTGGTATGAAGTGGTTCTAAGTCTCAATTAGCCATTGTACTACAAATGACTACCTCGTCTTTCAGATCAGAAGACGTGACTGTCACATACCATCTTCAGACATGAGGTTAAACAACTTGCATGAATCCTGCTGTATAATAACTATCCTGTTCTTCGAATTGGATGAATTTCACTGCAAAAATCATCACGAAGGATATATCTATCAGTGCTTTTTTTTTTTTTGGTCAGGAGGAAATCGCCGGACTTCCGCCCTCCACTGGGGATAGAGGGCAGGGCATGTCAGAGTCGAACTGACTAAAACCTCCTGTCGCTCAACAACCAACGTCCAAACCTCGCATGAGACAGAACTCATGAAGAGGCAAAGGGGGGAAAGTGAAGCGTTTAGTGCGGAGCACATCTCTCCCATCACCCTCCCCCTCGGGACGCCGGACCGTCGGCGCCACGACCACCAGCCCTCTCGGTCGGCAGGCTATCCGAAGCCCGCCTAGATGGCGCCGGTTAGAGTGAGCTATCCTACGGAATACCCCGCTGGACCAGAACCAGCGTGGGTCGAGGATAGCCGGCCTTCCATCACCCGGATGCTCTTGCGTAAAACGCGTGCAGAGCAGCTTGCACGTCGTCTTCTTAGGCCCCCCTCGCCGGTCCGCAGACCGACATGTGAGGGGGGACCCGAAACACTTAGAGGGCCAGGGCTTGGGCGAGATCCGCCTCCCTGGCCCCCGCTCGACGGCGGCGGGATTGTGCGTCTCTCACGCGCCCCGCCGCCTCCTTCTGCGAGATGGTGCACTCGCAGAAGTCGAGCATCGCCTTCCACGACTCGTCGTCGCCGAGCATCGATGCCACAACACTCGGCAACGACAAGTCGTTTCCTACTTTTGCGACGAGGACACGGCGCCACCCCTCCCATGCGGGGCAGGCGACGAGCGTATGCTCTGCCGTGTCCAAGTCGCAATAACAATGGTGGCACTCTGCCGTCGGCTCGGCTCTGATCCGGTGCAGGAACTCACCGAAGCAACCATGCCCAGTGAGCACCTGCGTGAGCCGGAAAGTGAGGCGTCCTCTGTCACGATTCACCCAATCCACAAGGACCGGGCGAATCGCCTCGACGGTCCTACGACCGGCCGAAGGATCAGCCAGCCGTCTGGACCATGACTCCAGCACGGATCTATCAGTGCTGCTATGTATTCTATCCAAATAGTAAAGATTATAAAATAAAATGTTATTTTAGAAAAGAAGTGCGAAGAAAAAAGTACTTAATTATGAAAATGTTTTTCCGCTGGTTATCTGTTTCATTATTTTTTTTTCGAGTCGGGGTTCGTACCTCCTACGAAGTTCCCGCGCCTAGGGGGCGCACGGGGTATGTGGGACCTGACGACTTGCTAGGTGTTGGGAGCAGACTGCGGGCCCAAGGAATTTTAGAGCCCTACCGCACTAAACGACTCCCCTGCACTCTTATACCCGACGTCCGATCTCCGTCCGGGGTCAGAACCCGGTCAGGTTCCCGCGGTCAACACTACCAGATAAACTGCTTCATAGCCTAAGGTAAGTGCGCTGCCAACCCAACAACATCTATAGAAAAATCTTTATACATTCACCGGTCAAAAACGGGTTCACCTAATTAAGTAAAAGGTTTGTGCCGCTTTTTTTCAGACAGTCCACTGATTTTCTCGCCAGATCTTCTCAGTAGGTCGCGTTTCCGATCCGGTGGTAGATTCTGCAAAGCACTGCTCTTGCTAGGCCTAGTATTAAAATTCATCAGGTTAGAGCCCCGTGAGCTCACCTACTCACCCGTTGAATGTATGACCCCTCGAGGTCTATAGAATAGATAGGAAAATAAAACCGTTTTTAGTTTAAATATTTATCATAACACCGTCCAACAACCAATATGTACCGTGCGAGTCTTCTTAAGTAATTCATTCACAAACAGTGACCGGTTTTCAATAGTTCAAAATGAGAGAACCAAAATGAGCTTATTATACCAGGAGAATAAAAGCGTTGGAAAGTTACGATAACAACATGGGCGACATAGTGGCGCCTCCTGAGCCGCCCCCTCTTATTTACTCATCAGTTGAACGTGGGGTGCTTTTAGACGTTATTGAGGTCAAATAATACGGTGGCTTGGTAAAAAAATAAGTATCTATTTTGTTCCGAAGATAGGACCAAGCTTAAGGTAATGATATAAAATCAATTATGGACAACCGTGTTTGTTATTATTATAATTTGTTATTGTTACAAGCCCTGGACAGAGCAGTCTGAGAGAGTTTGAGTTTGAGTCTAAGAGTCAGAGTCTGAGAGAGTTTTTTACTGGCGGTAGGACCTCTTGATAGTCCGCGGGGGTAGGTTCCACCACCCTGCCTATTTCTGCCGTGAAGCAGTAATACGTTTCGGTTTGAAGGATGGGGCAGCCTTTGTAACTATACTTGAGACCTTAGAACTTATATCTCAAGGTGGGTGGTGCATTTACGTTGTAGATATATATGGGCTCCAGTAACCAATTAACACCAGGTGGGCTGTGAGATCGTCCACCCATCTAAGGAAAAAAAAAGAAGGACATACTAGACCAGGCTAAGCCACACTCTGGGCTGTAAGACCTTACATGATGATGATGTGTTTGCTATTACAAAAAACAATATTAAGCTTTGTTTGTCGTATTTTTTTTAGTTTGGATGGATTGCTGATAGCCCATAGCCCTTTCCAGCTGAATGGTCTTTGGAAGGTTAACGCTAAAGGAATATCTTACACTAAATTGCTCAGTAGACCGATGGTCCGAATGTTATTGTTCGGAACTTGTATATATGCAAGCTTATCTTGAAAATGTCATCAACCAGATTAGAACATCTGTCAAATATCTTGCGTTCTATGTTAGCTACCTACACAGGTATATACAAGATCTCAGCTAGGGAAGGTTACTTACTAACAATTGCCCGAGTTACCTGATGTATGTACTGGGTTCGCGACTCGCTGCGAAGGTTCGGCCAGAATCGGTGGATAACCATCATCGCGTCGTTGATTTTTTGTGACTGTGAGACGTGGCATTATGGTTTATTTACACAAATAAGCAGATTAAGTCTCTGATATTACGTAGCTACCGATTCGACGCCATGACTTTAAAACCACGGTTTTTATCGTTTTCAATGGCGAGCATTCTCACCTGCCAATGAATGCAATACCACAAGAACCGTCAAGCCGGATGGTAAGTGAAAAACATATCTAGGTACATCATAAAATGGCAATAGCATTAGCGTTTCTGTGTTACACTTTTATCAGGCGTATCGCAACGGAATCCTAAAACGACATAATGACCGAATTACATCTGAAATACTTCAGTCATATCGCTCGTGGAGACCCTGATAACTTAGACAAGCTGATGGTAGTTGGTCAGCTTGGCGGGAGAAGATCACGCGGTCGCTCACTTACCAACCGATCAGATCTGGTATAGACTCTCACCGACCTTCCGATAACCGAGGCTATAAAGACCGCCGAGGACAAGAGGACGTGGAGAAGTGTGTGATGTGAAGATAGTAAATCGAGTGATCAATTCGCTAGACACGACCTTCAGCAATGAAGAGACCGATTAAGGAAAGAAAGAATACGACATCCACTCACTAAATCGACTACGTTATTACGCTTATGATAATCTAACATCTATCTATCTATCTATCTATCTATCTATCTCTGAAGCATAGATAGTGTTTTCTTCAAATTTTCGAACGTTAAAATGAAACAGAATTTATTTTTAAAACGATATAATAATCAGACAATAACATTCCCGCATCCCCTGCAACATTATTGCTTGTTTATCTTAGTATGGCGACGTCCCAATGGCTCCCGCGTTCCCAGTTCTGCCCCAGCTTCGTCGGGACACACATGTATACTCCTTAACGATTCTGTGCGCCTGGTACTTGTGAAAGATTCAGTGACGTGTTAAAACTCTTTATTTGTGATCTAAAATCGTCAATTACGTTAAATAAGTACTTTAAGCGCTTATGGCTTAGCAGTATCTAACTAAAGAGTTATGGGTTCGATTATTGAGCACAAATAATCTTCTGTTTTGTAATTTAAAGTGTATTCTTAGGAGTAAATTTAAACTGACGTATGCAAACGCGTGGAGGGAACAAAAAATCTAAATAATTACTTGATTTTTTTTCTTCGTGTTTTTTTTTAGTGCACTTGAAGATTTGGTGAGTTCATTTGGTGGCCACTTGAGCTCATAGATGTAATTAATATCTTCATCGTGGAAGGTACGTCTTTCCTTCGAAAGATTAATAACTACTGGATTTAAATATCAGCTCATTCGCATCACGAATCGTGCTATTTATTCTTTAAGGCGACGACTTTTAACAAAAGCGTTTGGGAGTGAATTACTTTACATCGGAAAAAGCTAATCTAATTTAAAATTATAAAGAGCCGTAGCTCTCTTCTTCTCTCTCTCTCTCTCAGTTCTTCATCATCATTATCCTGCCCTTCTCCCAGTCACCTGATGTCAGCGCAACGTGTTTTCTCCTTCCATACTCATGTATCATATACCGTTTCTTCGCTCACTGCTCTCTTACACATACCGACATTCACGCAATCCATCTACTTCTTTTTAGGTCTACCTCTTCCTCTATATCCTTCCACATTCATAGTTAACGTCTCATCACATGCCCATACCATCCCAAACGCGCACTTCCACAAAAAATTACCTCAAGAGAACTATAAGTTTGTTAACGTTGTTGATATCTATGAGCTCCGATAACCACTTAACATCAAGTAGCCCGTAAAGCCTCAATAAATAAATAAAAAATGCGTAATACTTAATTGTTATTACATATTCGGGTGAACAATCTCTCGGCCCACCTAGTGTTCAGTGTGACAAACCCAATATCGGTTCCCAATTTGTGGTCCGGTCCATATCTCAATTAAGCAGTAATAAAGTAAATTATAGTTTAGAGTTTTTTTCTTCTTTTTATTATTATTACACGCTGGTAGTCGATCATTCATGAAGTACGTGCTTTATTAAAACAAATGGTATCATCCGTCTGCGCGATTTGATCACCGCCATTGTCGCATCTTTGGGAGGTCTTATGCTTTAGGACACGACTTTTTTTTATGACAAGTCGTAAACAAGTCATCAGACACGTTTCAGAGGATTTTATCTCGCATTTATATTGTACAGTACAAGTTATTCGCGCCTCCTGGATTCGCGTTTTCAATAATCGCGGATTAAAAAAAATATCTAATCGGTACATACACATTGATAAAGAGGATTCCAATTAGGTATCCAACCGAATATCCTTTGTAAACGCTTTGTCAAACTCACTAATAAAAAAGTAAAATAGACCTTATTACAGCTATGCCTAAAGTATAATGTAAGTGTATTGTTGAAACAAGCTGCCTTCGCCATGCCATGGTTTTAAATTATCATTCCATATTCACGGTTTATTTACGGAACATATTGTATACGCCGCATATAAAGAGCTTTTGTGTACCTACATTTTATTTATTGTTTTTATTATACCTACAATTTTCTTTGTGTCAAATGATACACTGTCTGTTACGTCTTTTTTGAGAATCTTCGAGAATCAACAAACAATACATATTCCTATTCTTCGATCTTCCCTTAGTCGCTAACCTTCCCCTTTCCCTTCCGTTAGTCCCTTAGCGCATAATTTACAGTTTACATGATCGTTTTGACCCTCCGAAAGAGTAAAATGAAAGATGTAAGTCGTAAAAGTACTTTAAATTATTTTAGATTAACATTTTGGACATAGCATGCAAAGTTGTCATTTGCAGTAACACGCCGACACATGCTTCGCTCGTTGTATCAATTAAACAGTCATGTTCGCATTGTGATGCTGCATTATCAATTAACGCTTCATTTCCGTCGGACATTCAACATGGGACACCGCGTAATAATAAAATATTCACTCCAAATTTCATTGGTCCTATACAACGAATTTTCAGGAAAAAACATGGTGGTCATTGAATAAAACCGCTAACACTAGTTTAGTTAAGAATAATAATATGATTGTTTTTTTTTGCTTAGGTGGGTGGACGAGCTTACAGCCCACCTGATGTTAAGTGATTACTGGAGCCAATAGACATCTATAACGTAAATGCGCCACCCACCTTGAGATATAAGTTCTAAGGTCTCAGTATAGTTACAACGGCTGTCACACCCTTCAAACTGTTTGAAAAACTTATCTCTAGATCAGTGTCGTAACTGCAGGTTTGATCTGATGGCAGGTTGCTGGAGAATTTATGAGAAGCTTTTTTTTTATCTTAAGCAAAAAAAAAAGATAATATCTCACCACAAATAAAACTTAATCAGTCAGATTAGAATTAACATTAATCAATTTCTATAGTTTCTAGTATTTGAGTGACATAGATATCAGCAGCAAATCTTGAACATGTCCTTTATGTACGTAAAATAATTTTACTAGCCGAGCATCAGGTATATTTATTTAGTACATTATATACCTAGTCAGGTCATAAGTATTGTCACATAGTAAAAACTTTTCTTTTAGAATGCTGGCCACAAAAAAGTTTATTGAATTCGAATTTCGAATTGTTCATGAAAATAAAAATGTATACTTTTAGAATTTTACTCATTTTTAAATATGGAGTGGACGCTTAAAGAAGACCGTGTTGCAGTTATTGCGTTGCGTCGTTGCGGTTACGCGCCAATTCAAATTTTTAACATACTGAAAAATTTTAATATAACCAAAAGATTCGTTTATCGTACCATCAAACGATACAATGAAGACTCTAGTGTAGATGACAGGTCAAGAAGTGGTCGCCCTCGGTCTGTTAGGGCTCCAGCAGTGATAAAAGCTGTGAAGGCGCGAATTCAAAGAAATCCCAAACGTAAGCAGAAACTGTTAGCCCTTCAGATGGGGTTAAGCAGAACCACGGTGAAAAGGGTGTTAAATGAAGACTTAGGGCTTCGGGCATATCGAAGAAAAACAGGACATCGTTTGAATGCTCGTCTAATGGACCTGAGACTGAAGAGATGCCGCGCTTTGTTGAAGCGGTACGCGGGAAAAAAATATCGGGAAATTCTTTTTTCGGATGAAAAAATTTTTACCGTAGAAGAGAGCTACAACAAACAAAATGATAAGGTGTACGCACACAGTAGTGAAGAAGCGAGCAACCGTATTCCGCGTGTCCAACGAGGTCATTTTCCATCCTCGCTCATGGTATGGTTGGGAGTTTCTTATTGGGGCTTAACAGAGGTACATTTTTGTGAGAAAGGTGTAAAAACGAATGCAGTTGTGTATCAAAATACAGTCCTGACGAACCTTGTGGAACCTGTTTCTCATACCATGTTCAATAACAGGCACTGGGTATTCCAACAAGATTCGGCGCCAGCTCATAGAGCGAAGAGCACACAAGACTCCCTGGCGGCGCGTCAAATCGACTTCATCCGGCACGAAGACTGGCCCTCCTCCAGTCCAGATTTGAATCCGTTAGATTACAAGATATGGCAACACTTGGAGGAAAAGGCGTGCTCAAAGCCTCATCCCAATTTGGAGTCACTTAAGACATCCTTTATTAAGGCAGCCGCCGATATTGACATGGACCTCGTTCGTGCTGCGATAGACGACTGGCCGCGCAGATTGAAGGCCTGTATTCAAAATCACGGAGGTCATTTTGAATAAACTTTAGTGTCATAAGAATCTATGTTTTGTTAAGTTCATTTTGGTATATGAATGGTTACATAATGAATAAACTTGTTTCAATTATTTTACATTAAACATGTGACAGAATTTATGACCTGACTAGGTAATATACACGTGCTACATATTTGTTTACTAATTTTTGGTTTCCCTTCCATATAATAATAAAGATACCTTATATTTAAATAAAAATTAAGATACTTAAAGATACCTTATAATAGAAGATACCTTCCATATAATACTAAAGATACCAACCGTCAAATTAGACGTAAGAAAAGTATTTACGGCCGAACAATCCTACGCCTCGACAAGGAATAGCAACGTTTTTTTCGAAAACCCTTAATTGGCACTTTATTCTTTAAACATATTAATCGACACTGATCCTGACACGTCCAAACATGATTTCCGGTCGAAATCAGACTCTTTGGTATTTGGTATTAAACAAATTCTAGAAGCTCTTATTCATATACATATCTTAACTGCCTGGAGCGACATTAACCAAAAAATTAAGTTCCAGATTGGTGTCATTAAAACAAACATAAATTCCAACACGGAGCGTTTGTACTAGAGATCCAGCCAATCAATCACGGAGGAGGATAAAACTATAAAATATTTTGTCATAAACACTTAGCGTAACTAGGTCCGGTGGGCCCCCTACGTAACGAGATGTTTCCGGCTTTCAATAAACTGATAATGCGTTTGGGAATGGACGGTAGCTATTCGAAAGGCAACGGTAGGTTTTAAACAGATTGGCCCTCTGGTAGATGTACTTGAGCAATCCCCAATACTGAAAATGCCGATACTTTTTCGGTTGGGAAGAATGTAAGGTTAAATTGATTCATCTTTTATATTGTCTTTCCGTTTTCCTTTGTTAGGGTCGCCAATAAGTAAAGTTTAATCTAAAACATATAAATAAAATTGAAGTTTCTGTTTGTAATATTGAAATAACCGCTTTTTACTACATGCATATGAATATACCTATATACGGCACATACACCAAAATAACATTTTTTACAATTTCTGTCTGTCTGTCTGTTCCGGCTAATCTCTGAAATGGCTGGTCTGATTTTGACGAGACTTTCACTGATAGGTAGGTGATGATATAAGGAGTAACTTAGGCTACCTTCGCCCCGCGGCGTCACTCGCGGTACGAAAATAACCGCGGGTAACATCGAGGGACTCAGCTATCAATAATAGAATATCATGTTTCCGAAGCGAAGCGAGGGCGGGTCGATAGTCTAACTAAAGTCTGTAAGAGTGTGTTTGTTATGTGAAAGAGTTAATCTAGAAATAACATAATTAATAGTACGGCTATGTACTGTTTAATTTTCGTCTTTTTTATTTTAATTACATTATTTCCAATGTTACGGATAGTTTACAATTTTTATGGTCAAGAACGACTGACCTTATCCCTTTATTGACTTTAATCTGATGATAAAACCGTTAAAGTAATCAAAATTATGTCGACGACTCGCGTAAACCGAGGAGAATACTGTTTATCTGATATAGCGGCCCGCCCTCGCTTCGCTTCGGAAACATTAAAACACACATGAAACCAAAAAAAAAAAAAAGAATTAAAAAAGTAGCCTATGTTCATCAGGGACAATGTCGGCTTCTAATGGAAAAAGAATTTTTCAAATCGGTCCAGTAGTTTCGGAGCCTATTCGAAACAAACAAACAAACAAATCTTTCCTCTTTATAATATTAGTATAGATAGTATAGATTATCTGATATCTATTCACTAATGTAGTGAGTGCATCTTATTTTCTTTTTTTGATGTATGTAAAATTATCCGCATGATCCATAGACATATCACAACACTTTTTTTTGTTGTTGCTTACATGTGTACCTGTGCATGTGTGCATGTGTACCTACCAACAGAATATTCATATCCTCTGCCATATACCTCTGACTTAGGTGCCAAAACAAATAATCAAACTTAAGATATGAGAACGAAGTTTCAATTGATTGAGAATATAGAACTTTTCGTAAGGCTAAACTACGGTACATATCCGTGCAGGCACACAGAATGACCTTTTCACTGATGTAGATAAGGAGACTAACTCACGACCCAATTGGGTACAGATTCCAGGGTCGAGACATGGTAATATGGTACGACCATACCGGGTGTGGCACTATTAGAGCAAGGCTCACGGACTGCTACTCATTAAAGTTTTTCGTAAATTGATTTCTCGAACAAAGTAATGAATAAGTCATAGGCATACCACTCCCAGGCGATCTGATGGAGACAATGATTTCATTCTTCAAACTGGGCTTAATAGCTGCACAGTTGTTCTTTTACTAATGTCGACTCATGATTTACTGGTGGTAGGACCTCTTGTGAGTCCGTGCGGATAGGTACGACCACCGTGCCTATTTCTGCCGTGAAGCAGTAATGCGTTTCGGTTTGAAAGGTGGGGCAGTTGTTGTAACTATACTGCGACTTTAGAACTTATATCTCAAGGTGTGTAGCCCATTTGCGTAGTAGATGTCTATGGGCTCCAGCAACGACTTAACACCAGGTGGGCTGTGAGCTCGTCCACCCATCTAGGCAATAAAAAAAAAAAAAATAATAATAATAATTCTTTGATGCATTATCACTAGCGTCGATAACAAACTACGCAACATCCTATCTATATAGATCACATCCTTTTTGTGCAGCTGTAAAGTTTAATACGTAATCAATATTTAAATGAATATATGTATGGTAAGATTATTTCTTTACTCGCATTACATCTCCACTTGTGAAATTTGGTGCACCTACGACGAAGCCTATACAATCAAAATGGCGATAGGAAAATAGATTTGCGCGAGAACTGAGGTCAACGCCTCTGATATATCTTTTAACAATATGCACTTCCTGTAGTATACGAACTCGGTACCGGAGGTCATAAACTTCAACATTAGACGTAAAGTAGTTTTCAAATTGAATATAATAAATTGTAAGTAGCGTTAAGAGAGGGGCGGTAGGGTTTTGCTCTTTCAAAAACATTGATTATCTATGCTTCTTGAAGTTATACTTCTTTAGGCGCGTTATGAAAAATTTATGAGAGTGAAATCTTACGATGCGCGCGCACCGTGACACAAAATTAACAGAATGAAGCTGCGCACTAAATCGCTCATTACAATACAACCGACGTAACTTGGCGAGTCTGAATATAGCCGCAGGTGAACTTTCGCGCATGTACACTCGTAAAAAAGTGTTATTAGCATTCATTTTTTAGTTTTATAAATGGCAATATTATTATTTAATATAATTCTTACTAAATATTATTAAATTATTAACGTTAAATATTTATTATTAATTATTTAATACTAAAAAAAAAAGAAATAAATTTAATAAAAATAAAGTATAACTTCTTACGCGCGTACATACCTAAGTACACGCACCCTTTTTTTTTTGAACATTCCAAAATGTATAATCCTACAAATTTCTAGCTGACCGTAGCAAAGTTCTCAAAGTTGTCACGTACACCAGAAAAATTGTATTAATATTGTCTCCTCACACCTCCTCCTTCTGTTACCTCAATGCTGAGGGTCATAACCACTTCCTTGTAACAAGAGTTTGTTGTGGATCAATCGACACCATTTGTTCCTATCTCCCCCCCGAGGGTGGACTAACACGGGCCCTGGTATCGAGAGTAGTGCGAATCTGGTCAGTCCGACATGTCGGGTTTCTACCTTGTACTTTTTTTCTATCAGGATATCATGTCAATCAATTAATCATGTCTACGTCTCGCAAAAACCGAAGAAAATACACAGAGATAGATAGTTTCGCTTGTTTTGTATTCAATTTACTGTTACCCTGGAGAGAAAAAAAAACATAAATGCATTAATATGAACAAGGGTTATATGTCTGTATTTGTTTTGCCGATTTTTCGCAGCACTGCGTCTCATCGTCACATACATATGTAGGCAGAGCCACCAGCAAAAAATAGCATGAAAACCTTAACTTCTACAATTCTATGAACACCAAATCAATAAAAGTTAATTCATAAATAAACTAGATGGCGTTGGTGGTTTTATTAAGTATAAGATTTAATTCATAGTAATGTATTCTATTCTTACTTCATTACCTAGATGGCGTTAGTAATAGGTTGAACCATATGACTGTATATGCAATTTTACAGCCAACTTTACATATGATGGTAGGACCTCTTGTGAGTCCACGCGGATAGGTACCACCGCCCTACCTATTTCTGCCGTGAAGCAGTAATGCGTTTCGGTTTGAAGAATAGGGCAGCCGTTGTAACTATATTAGGACCTTAGAACTTATATCTGAAGGTGGGTGGCGCATTTAGGTTATAGATGTCTATGGGCTTCGGTAACCACTTAACACCAGGTGGCTGTGAGCTCGTCCACCCATCTAGGCAATAAAAAAAAGTAATGACTCGATGTTATCTGCTAGCGTGCGCTAATTCAAAACATAACTACAGCCTATATTTCGTGTGTATGTTTTATTACGCAATGTTCATCACACGTCATTTATGACAATTAGCGCGAGGACCCGCAGGCCCCCATCTTTCGAGTTACTTGACCCCACATCCGCCGACTAATGGAGGGAGATACTGTAAATTGGCCGTATTTGAACTAGGGTTCAACGTTAACCACTCGACGGGCGTATCGTGACGACACATATAGTATTTGTACTGTTCCATAGGCAGATGGACATAGAGCCCGTTTGACTGGTGATAAACATAGCCATGCCCTCTGCATTAGTTGAACTATATGATCGTGTCGATATGGTTTTTTTGGCTGCGATTATTTGAGATGATACCATCACCTCGTTTTTACCATCGCCCGCCACCGGAGTAGAGTTCATCCGTACTACCTGGAGCCACTGCGTTCATCGACAGTGCGTTTCCAGAGATCTTTTTTGCCACGTACCATCCGGCTTTGGAATGAGCTCCCCTCCACGGGGTTTCCCGACCGACATGTCCTTTTTCAAACGAGGTTTTTGGAGAGTATTAAATAGTAGGCAGTGGTTTGGCTCTGCCACTGGCATTGCTGACGTCGATAAGCGACAGTAACCACTCACCATCAGGTTGACCTTAAGCATGTTAAGCAAAAAAAAAACGATCTCTAAAATTTAGATACTTACCTATAACCTACGCGTATGTGTGAGAATACTAAATTAGTAAGTAAAACAAATAAGTTGAGCTTTGAACGAATGAAGACTTTTACGACGAGTTTATTCTCGAAGTATGCACGAGTGGTGGCTGCTTCTAGATGGACTGAAGACTCTCCACCTGTTGATTAGATATTCATATGAATGCTTTTGACACATAGACCTATATAGTAGGGACACGACATATTGTTCTATACGTACAATTGCTTATATAAATAGCACCCATTTTGAAGGCACATACATAAACATATATCTATCTCGTTCTTACTCAGCACTTTAACTCGCAGGAAAACAATATAACAGTATTTCAGTGCGTACATAAAATGAAACATGAATATACGTAAATGTCTCCGTCTCCGTCTAATGAGGCCGAAAATCCGCCATGTTTAGCGCGCCAAATGTCATTGTCACGTCAGTTCGGCCGTCTGTTTTGGGTTGTACATTATTTATTGACTTTGATATCGATTTAATATTATGGCTTATATAAAATTTCTTATTTTATCATGCTTAAAACATACAAAAATAATAATTAAAACATATTTTATAGGATCTCAAGAAAGTCGATGCCCCAAAACTATTAACTATTTATATTTAAATTCATTATGGAGCCCTCATCCGAAAAATCGGACACCATTTTTCGATCGGAATCTATTGATCATGACACTAATCATAAATACCTCTTTAAAATATGTCATCAAAACATATTTAGACATTCTGTTTAGATATTTCAGGAAAAAGGCTACCGACAAAATCTCTTCGGAACTATTTAAATAAAATAGTTTTATTCCGCTGTGAGTAAAACACTATTGTCAACTCGTTAAATATTTAATAATTAAGTGAGTTTGGAGAGGAAGTCACAAGGAATGACGTTTGTAATTTTATTAACGAATAAATGTTCTGTAGGTGTTTTTTTTGTCAGGCGGTCCCTTGATAAGTTTAAAATTTGGTCCGGCGCGGCGGCGCACCTTCCTTGAGGTGCGCTGCGGTAGTGTGTTACGGGCTTTAGAGTCAGCAAAACAATTAAAATAGATTGTAATAGTCTAAGAAAAACACGTACTCAAAATACGATAACATTCAGCATGCTAGAAATGGGCAGATGGCACTGTACTACGCCATATCTTTATGTTTTGCGGCAAACGACAACTTTATAAAATCAGTGTAGCAAATTTTAAAAATCGTCATATCGTTTACTTGGCAAATTTGAAGCACGAACTCGTCTTAGATTTCACATAATATCTAAATCAAATCATCTTTGCACATAACAATATACTTACTTCCTATTAAAGTATAAATTCTACAAATAGATTCACTCAATAATATTTAAAATAAAATGAGCCAAGAACGTTTATCGATAAAACCTACTAACATTAAAATCTTCTGGGCAGCACTAAAACCGCCATGTTTTGTGGCCAGATGACGTCACAGTGGCACGAATTTTTGTTGACGTTTCATTTCCATAGGTTTCCTACTTCAGTGTTTTGACAATATTACCTATTAAAAAAAACAGATGTCAGTCTGACAGCTGTCAAACACCTTCTTTATATTAAAAGCACTGAAGTATGAATACTATATAGCCAATAGAAGACACGGTAGACGAAAGTACGGTTTTAAAATCTATTAATTGAAAAGGAAGTTTTAACATTACTTAAAAATTAGGCTAGACAAGGACAGCACTATTTATACAATGACGTCATTGTTCAGGAACACGATGCAAATCGCGTCGCGGTATTTATTATTTCTGCCGTGAACCAGTAATGCGTTTGAAGGGCGGGGTTGTAACTATACTGAGACCCGAGAACTTATATCTCAAAGTGGGGGGCGCATTTACGTTGTAGATATCTATGGGCTCCGGTAACCACTTAACACCAGGTGGGCTGTGAGCTCACCCACCCATCAAAGCAAAAAAAAACCAATACACGGATTCTACCCATCATTGCCCATTTACAATTAGATCATTTACTACATTTAGCCCCCAAAAACATCGCGCAACATGAAGTTACGTCCATCTGCCTATTGACCGGTTCAATGAGTTATATGTCCCCAATAATTAAGCTTGCCATTGATCATTTCACTTTAGATATCCACGACAATAATCAATGACTCCATTCCATACTAAATATCTGTCTAATTGAAGATCAATACTCTATTCTTCTTCTTCGTCGTTCTCTTCATTTCTGAAGGTCGTGTCCCTGATACTTGATCGTGGCCTGTCTCGTGAGCTGTTTCCATCTCGTCCGGTCCTCAGCTTCTCGAATGGCGGTTGCGACTGGTACCCAGTTAGGGCGGTTATTTGACCACACCAACGGCTAGGTAATCAGCCGCGGGGTCTATTTCCTTCTACTTTGCCCGTCACAATCACTTTATCCAAGTTACCTGACTGTCGGCGGGCAATACTCTATACAATACTCTATAGCAGTGCGTAAAAAATCCCTTAGAAGCAATGTTATTAGTAAGCAGCAGTAATAAAAAAATGTGAATTGCAAATAAAAAATGAGTGAAAATTAAATTTAACAATGCACCAAGGACATGTGAAATTTCGGACACGATTATGGCTAGTGTTGCCAGTTTTAGTGGCTGTGTTGTTAGAAGTGGTGAGCCTAAGCGGACCCAACGTGTGCATCGTCAAGCAGAAGTAAGTCGCCATTTATGAAGCTTTTAATTAATGTGTTTAATTTCAAAAAGTAAATACCATCACTCTCTTTAGACATGTTTACTGGTGGTAGAACGTCTTGTGAGTCCGCACGGGTAGGTAGCACCATCCTGCCTATTTCTGCCGTGAAGCAGTAATGCGTTTCGGTTTGAAGGGTAGACCAGCCGTCGTACTGTTACAACTGAGACCTTAGAACTCTTGTCTCAGGGTTGGTGGTAGTATTTACGCTTGTAATTGTCTATGGACTCCGGTAGCCACTTAACACCAGGTGCGCCATGAGCTCGTCTACCCATCTAAGCAATTTAAAAAAAACGTAAAAGTCTCGAATTTTACCCACCCAGAAGGTCTGAATCGTGGCACATGGTGATAATTATCCTTCGTTATGTTAATTCGGCATTCATTCCTATATCAGGTACAACATAACAAAACGCGTCAAGTACAGAGCTCCGATGTCAGTGCGGACGTACGTCTGGTGTTTCTCCATGCCCCCGCGTTGCTCCAACTGGACCACCGAGATGAGGGACTTGACCAAGCTTCAGGTGAGAGCCAGAGTTTTGTACAAACATAACCACGGCGATGGAATAATACCTGTTTCTGTCACTTTTTTTTTTATAGCTTAGATGCGTGGAAGAGCTCACAGCCCACCTGGTGTTAAATGGTTACTGGAGCCCATAGAAATCTACAACGTAAATACGCCACCCACCTTGAGATATAAGTTGTAAAGTCTCAATATAGTTACGACGGCCAACAACACCCTTCAAACCGAAACGCATTACCGCTTCACGGCAGAATTAGGCAGGGTGGAGGTACCTACCCGTGCGGACTCACAAGAGGTCCTACCGCCAGTAAAAATTCAGTAATGATTTTTTTTTATTGCCTACATGTATGGACGAGCTCACAGCCCACCTGGTGTTAAGTGGTTACTGGAACCCATAGACATCTATAACGTAAATGCCGCCACCTGCCTGGATATATGAGTTCTAAGGTCTCAGTATAGTTACAACGGCTGCCCCACCCTTCAAACCGAAACGCATTACTGCTTCACGGCTCAAATAGGCAGGGTGGTGGTACCCGTGCGGACTCACAACACGTCCTCGTACGTACGTACCTCCAGTACAAGAGGTCCTACCACCATTATACGGCCTCTGTAGGCAGACAAGCATACGGTTCACCTGATTGTGAGTAGTTACCATCGTTCTTGGAAGTGAGCAATGTTAGGGGCTCTGTCGAATCGCTGCCTATCGTTAAGCACTCTCTGGCAGCTTCGTTTGAAGATGGACATGTCATGGCACCCGGAAAACCCACATCGATCTTCAAGAGTTGTAGACATATCGCACATTCCCTAGATTTTGAAATTGTAAACTCTGCTATTAACTTTCTCAGACTGAAGAGAAGACAGCAGAAGTGGCCGTCTGCTGCCAAGGGTACAAGATGAAGGACGGCTCCTGTGTTCCGGTCTGCCCTAACGGAAAAACTGGGCCAGGTTGTTCAGAGGGTATGGATATAATATAATACTGAGCACTATGATATTGTTACGCGCTGGGGTTCGGGATAAATAAATAAATTCTACCAAAGTATAACTAAAAAACTGTATTCAACACTTAGAACACTTAAAACACTCAACAAACACTTTAAAACTCTCAATTCGCTTGTTCCGCTTCGCTTCAGGTGATCCGTTCGCTGTTTCGCTTCGAGTAGTTCCGATTACTAACTGACTGCGTGCCATCTCTGCAACGCTTTTATAGTCGAGACTTAATCCCTAGAATCGTCGAGAATATTCCACAAGTCATACATACACACACACACACACATCGAAAGTACTATGTGTGATTCCGCTATCTGACAACAGATGGCGTTGTGCTTCTCGAGCGTTCTAGGTGCTACTAGATCCTTCGATATTTGTTCGACTATTCGGCAATAGATGGCGCTACTTCTCTTCAGATAAGGCTTGCCGAAAGTACTTAGCGGTAGCCTGGCTGCTCCCCTGCATCTCTTACGTCCATGAGCGACGGGAACCACTCCCTATCAAATGGGCCGTATGCTCATCTGCCTAGAAAGGCAATAAAAAAAGCTTTGTTGTGTATGTCAAAAATTTAATTCAAAAATAATTGAAAGCATTTTGGTAGAAGCATACTCAATTATCAAAAGTAGAACTGAATCTATATTAATACGTGAAGCAAAAACTTTGTACCCCTTTTTACACTTATAAAGAATATAGAGAAGGAGTGCAGAATGTAATTTTTTTTTAATTATGCATAAAATTATATTAAATCAATAAAGAAAATATTACACACACTACCATGTATTTGACACACAACACATACTCTTTGTTTATTGTCAAGCTTTTGTTATTTCTTAAAGTCTGTAGGCAAATTGAGAATAAGTTAATATTGTTTATCTTTCTTGGCGAAATCTGTCACTATAGAAATATAATAGTCTTTGACAATAGAACCAGAATAATGTTCAAACTTATAATTTCAATTAATTATAGTCGAATTTCGACTACTGCGCGCTCACTAGTATCAATAGTCACTTAAAATTGTACTGATGACACATATATAACATCATATGAAGCGTGACTAATGATATTAGCAAATCCGAGTAAATCTGTCCACGCAGCCGGTGTCGTGAGTGAAGCCAAGCGGCGACGCGCTGTGATACATCAAGCACTCTACTTTACATACGCTAAAATACATAAGACACTGGTGGTAGGACCTCTTGTGAGTTCGCATGGGTAGGTACCTCCACCCTGCTTATTTCTGCCGTGAAGCAGTATCGGTTTGAAGGGCGGGGTTGTAACTATACTGGGACCTTAGAACTTATATCTCAAGGTGGGTGACGCATTTACGTTTTAGATGTCTATGGGCTCCAGTAATCACTTAACACCAGGTGTGAGCTCGTCCACCCATCTAAGCCACAAAAAAAGACATATTGCGATTCGAAATACGTTCTAATATTATATTAGTGATTTTGAATGGTAGAACCTTCTTCTTCTAAACTACTAAGTGAATTCGCTTAAAATGGACACAGAAAAGATAAAATATGAAAGAGATGATCACGAGATTCGATCGTTAAAAGAATTTTTAAACTACACAGATTGTCTGTCAAACAAATGGGGCCCGAATTGTGTGAACGATTGTGAGCCCTGCGACCACGGGACCTGTTCTCCTGTAGACGGCACGTGCCGTTGCGAAGACGGATGGCAAGGTGAGAGGTAGGTCCCACTGCTATTTATCAGACTCATCATCATCATCATCATCTTAGGCCTTACAGCCCAGGGTGGGCCTTAGCCTGGTCCAGTATGTCTCTCCAGACCGCTCTGTTCAAGGCTTTCTACTTCCAGTTCTTGACGCCGATAGTTTTGAGGTCGTTTTGAGGTCGCGCTCCACGCAATCCAACCATATATTTATCAGACTGGAGCTGTTCAAAATCTATATATCTCTATATATAAAAATGAATTGCTGTTCGTTAGTCTCGCTAAAACTCGAGAATGGCTGGACTGATTTGGCTAATTTTGATCTTGAATTATTTGTGGAAGTCCAGAGAAGGTTTAAAAGGTGAAAATAAATATGTAAATGCTCGGAATTAAATAAAAATAACAATTTTGTTTTTCTTTTGATGTGTCCCCCTTCGGACGGATTCCTTTTGTTTATTTTATCGATTGAGGCACTACGAAGTCTGCCGGGTCAACTAGTTTTCAATAAAAATATAACCTATTTTTGATTTTCATGAAAATATTCGTGCCCTCTTCGGTACAGAGGAGTCACTAGCTCAGAGGTCATCCCGTTTATGCGGTTACTGCCATTCAATATAAAAGTATTAAAATATCAACTTGACTATCATTCAAACCAGAATGACCGTAATTGGGGGCGTAACGAAGAAGGAAGGGTGACGCTGTCTTTTTTTTTTTGTTTTTGCTTAGATGGGTAGTTCACAGCCCACCTGGTGTTAAGTGGTTACTGGAGCCCATAGACATCTACGACGTAAATGCGCCACCCAACTTGAGATATAAGTTTTAAGGTCTCAAGTATACCTAGTCAGGTCATAAATTCTGTCACATGTTTAATGTAGAATAATTGAAACAAGTTTATTCATTATGTAACCATTCATATACCAAAATGAACTTAACAAAACATAGATTCTTATGACACTAAAGTTTATTCAAAATGACCTCCGTGATTTTGAATACAGGCCTTCAATCTGCGCGGCCAGTCGTCTATCGCAGCACGAATGAGGTCCATGTCAATATCGGCGGCTGCCTTAATCAAGGATGTCTTGAGTGACTCCAAATTGGGATGAGGCTTTGAGCACGCCTTTTCCTCCAAGTGTTTCCATATCTTGTAATCTAACGGATTCAAATCTGGACTGGAGGAGGGCCAGTCTTCGTGCCGGATGAAGTCGATTTCACGCGCCGCCAGCCAGTCTTGTGTGCTCTTCGCTCTATGAGCTGGCGCCGAATCTTGTTGGAATACCCAGTGCCTGTTATTGAACATAGTATGAGAAACAGGTTCCACAAGGTTCGTCAGGACTGTATTTTGATACACAACTGCATTCGTTTTTACACCTTTCTCACAAAAATGTACCTCTGTTAAGCCCCAATAAGAAACTCCCAACCATACCATGAGCGAAGATGGAAAAAGACCTCGTTGGACACGCGGAATACGGTTGCTCGCTTCTTCACTACTGTGTGCGTACACCTTATCATTTTGTTTGTTGTAGCTCTCTTCTACGGTAAAAATTGTTTCATCCGAAAAAAGAATTTCCCGATATTTTTTTCCCGCGTACCGCTTCAACAAAGCGCGGCATCTCTTCAGTCTCAGGTCCATTAGACGAGCATTCAAACGATGTGCTGTTTTTCTTCGATATGCCCGAAGCCCTAAGTCTTCATTTAACACCCTTTTCACCGTGGTTCTGCTTAACCCCATCTGAAGGGCCAACAGTTTCTGCTTACGTTTGGGATTTCTTTGAATTCGCGCCTTCACAGCTTTTATCACTGCTGGAGTCCTAACAGACCGAGGGCGAACACTTCTTGACCTGTCATCTACACTAGAGTCTTCATTGTATCGTTTGATGGTACGATAAACGAATCTTTTGGTTATATTCAAAATTTTCAGTATGTTAAAAATTTGAATTGGCGCGTAACCGCAACGATGCAACGCAATAACTGCAACACGGTCTTCTTTAAGCGTCCTGTCCATATTTAAAAATGAGTAAATTTCTAAAAGTATACATTTTTATTTTCATGAACAATTCGAAATTCGAATTCAATAAACTTTTTTGTGGCCAGCATTCTAAAAGAAAAGTTTTTACTGTGTGACAATACTTATGACCTGACTAGGTAGTTACAACGGCTGCCCCACCCTTTAAACCGAAACGCATTACTACTTCACGGCAAAAATAGGCAAGGTGGTGGTACCTACCCGCGCTACCCTATCTAATAGAATTATAATTTTCAGAGCCCTGCCACCCAATCTCCGGTGAATCGCCTTTAACGGCAACCACGTGAAGAGATGGGGAGACGTTATTCTAGAATATCCCACAGCTTAAACGCACTTATCTGTTACTTCTTCTCTACTGCCAATATTTTCTTTTTACAGTTGCGAGCTGAGCATGCCAACTACAACGCCAGCCACAGTAAGCAAACTAACAAAGAAACCCACAACTAAAATTCCTGCTCGAATTAATACCACGCCTGCCACTGCGATATTTAAACTTTCCACTGAAACTCCCTCGGCCGTTTCTCAAAGGACTACTGCCGGAACAATGGGGTATACCACAAAAACTTCTTCTACACCCCCTCTCAACGCCACCACTGAAAGGATGAGCGAAGAATTTTCTAGAAATACTCTAGTCGCTACAACCGGTATGTCCGCCACGAAGAAACTAACAAATAGTGCTATTGAAACTCTAACGAAAATTGCTTCGACCACTTATAAGACCGTTGACTTCGAGGACACTATAATAGAAAATACTACGGAAAGAACTGAGATACAAACTACGAACGCGACCAGCAATGAAATCTACACAACCGAATCTTCAATTAACAAAGGAAGCAACATTAACTCTAATCAAAATATAAACAGACAAATGGAAAACAGACAGCGACCTACCACTTCTGTCACCACGGAGTCTACAACAGACATGACTGTAATAGCCACAAAGATTATAAGTGAAAATTCTACTGCCACTCTTCGTTTAAATGCTACGACAGAAATGGGATTCACAGATATTATTAGTGAAGAACAAAAAACTTTACAAACAACCACTGAGTCAATTAAGATGACAACGAAAAGCCAAAGCGCTTTTCGGACCGGAACAAATAATGATCTATCATCAAATTCGACTAGTTTGAACAATATTACAAATATAACTACAACAAAAATTCTAAGCGAATTACCTAAAAAACCAGAATCTACCACGCGGCTAACAACTGTCAATTTTAAACCCAAAGAAATATGGATAAAGCCGGCGCAAAAAGGTGATGCTTTTGAATCTAAGAAAACGATATACGATGTATCGAGACACAGGATTGCGGCCAATAATGACAATCCGAACACAACACCGAAGACAATAATAGTATCCATAATACCCACGTCAGTGTCTTATGTAACATTTAAGCGGATAGCCTTAACCACTGTGACTTATTTGACCCAGAAACAAAACGCAACACGCTCTCAACACACAACCGAAGGATTCACTAAGCCAATCCCCGTGCAAATAACAGTAAAGCCAACAATTAAGACAGATAACTTTTCATTTACGACACCACAAATAACCAATAGATTAAAAAGCACGCCGATACCAGCAAAACGATTAACAGATAACAAAACTAATCGCATGATCGAAGTAACAAGTTCACTTAATGAACATACTACAGAGAAAATTGCAAGTTCTACAAAAACAGCTAATAAAACAGCCAGTAACAACTCAACTAAGGGAAATGAAAAGTCTAACTTTATACACATAGTGACGACGGATAACCCAGTGGATGAAGAAATATTTCATATTTTGACAGAGCCTGAACACATAACAGCTGTGATGGGAGACAAAGAAATGGGAAGGTCTTCCGTGGACTTAACGTCGGTAGTCAGCATAGCGGTTGGTATAATGATAGTAATAATCACAGTAGCCGTTGTTATTGTAATGATTGAGAGATGCAAAAGACCACGATATGACGAAGTCAGGAAGACGGATGATAGAATGCAAGATATTCCACATAATGATGATGCACCGCCACCTTATGTGAGGAGTATTTTCCATTCGCCATTGCCAGGTTAGTAAGTCTATTTTATTAGTGCGATAAGATGAAAAAGTGAGAAGCAGCTCTTCATCATCATCATTCTCCTGTGTCGTCTGCTCCCTCGTCTTTCACGCAATCCATCCATTTCTTCCTAGGTCTACCTCTTCCTCTAAAGCCTTCCACATTCATAGTTAAAGCTCCCTCACAAATCACACTAAAAGCGGCTCTTCTTATGCATAGTATGGCTTCGATTTATTTTAAGCCCACCTAAATTTCAATCTATTAGGTATTGATGGTTAATTAGCTCAATTACTTAGGGGTCGCGTAATGCCTTAACTCGTATATCGATACTGATTAAGTGTTAATTAAAACATAGCTTATAAATTGATAGATCTTTTTAAATTTTATTTTGCAGAATTACCTTCAACGGGACCGTCGTGTCACTACCAACCGATCTCAACTTTGGATCGTAACTTGAAACAGTTCATGAGACCGGTCGTAGTTCAATCGATTTCGCCAATTATGCTCGAGAACTTTAGAGGTAAATAAATATATGACATAATATGTAGTTTTTGTGTTGACTAGTCTATACTAATCTATACTAATATTATAAAGAGGAAAGATTTGTTTGTTTGTTTGTTTCGAATAGGCTCCGAAACTACTGGACCGATTTGAAAAATTCTTTACCATTAGAAACCGACATTGTCCCTGATGAACATAGGCTACTTTTTTTAATTTTTTTTTAATTTTTTTTTTTGGTTTCATGTGTGTTTTAATGTTTCCGAAGCGAAGCGAGGGCGGGTCGCTAGTAACTAATAAAATTTGTGTTTTCTTTAATATGCCTACGCAAGCGAATAGCTTAAAAATGTATCTAAATCTTGAATTATCAACAATTACGGTTAAATAACAATAATTTGGACACTAGTAAAGCCTAATGTTATCTATCTATCTATCTCTTAGGTTTATGGCGTTTCCTTTTAGATTTCGCCAATGTCAAGTGTATTTAATACTCTGCTTTCTATAGCGGGCTTCGTGAATGAGCAAGGTCACAGATATTCACTAAGAATTAAGTGAGTAGCTAAGAATGTTTGATGACAGGATTTCTGTTGATTTACCTAAAACAAATAAGACGCACACAATATATATACAGGGGTTAGTTCGATAACAGACAGACAAACTACAGCTTAATATTATTATGGTTAATTGTTACTTTTTTTTAGATATTTTGGAATGTCACTACGACCATTTGCCTAGGAGGAGTCACAATTTATCGATAGATGGACGCTGCTCACTAGCGCCATCTATGACGTGTTGCACTGAACTACGTACACATTGCATGACCGACGAAACAATTATTGAATCTTTAAAAAGAGAAGCAAGACTCGACATTATCGATAACACGACATCAGAACCGCTGTACGCCGAGATCCCTTGCTGGAGACCCCCGTCAGAACACGCGGTGGAAATATTAAACATGAACGGCGAAGCTGTGACTGAATTATGACTTTATTTTATCCAATTATCTACTTCGGTTTGAAAATCAACTTTTAGTACTATTGTCTACCGGTAGATGGCATTAAAATAAGTTTGTGAATACCAAAGATTTTGATTCCAATAAAACATTTTAATTATATTTACACAAAATTATTTAGTGTTCGTAAAAATTATAAATAAATAAAATATTGAGAAAACAAATTTCGTTTATCTCTAGAATGTTATTTTTTGTGGTCGCAACTAGCGATACGATTAGTTTTTAATCACCATATTAACATAAGTGACACGCATATACAAAAAACTCATTGGCATGTATTTCCTCCTAATGGGCCCAATGAACCAATTTTAGCGGTAGGCAGCGGCTTGGCAACAAAAAAAAAAAAAACAAAAAAAGAACCGGGAGAGTCTCAATTCTTTAATGCGTCCCACCTGATTTAGTAGTGCATGAACATTTTAGGAAACAGCCAGACCGCAGTCCGCAAGGATGCTTTTCAAACCTCGTCTAAGTAAACTCAAGCTATACATCGAGAAAATACCATTTGGGCGATTCGATTCCTGAACCGCAAATGTGCGTCGCAAGATTTCGGTTAATAATAATTCCTATAATGTAAGTCCTCATTGTAACTATACTGAGACCTTAGAACTTATATCTCAAGGTGGGTGGCGGCAATTACGTTGTATATAGATGTCTATAGGCTTCGGTAACCACTTAACACCAGGTGGGCTGTGAGTTTGACCAACCAACTAAGCAATATATAAAACATTTAAAAAACAATTATACAACACTAACAACATTTTCAAGATAATCTTGCGCAATACAATTTAAAATTTCGATAAATATTGTAGCAACAAGGAAAACGTAGGTTTTTTCCTGTAAAACACGTACTGCCACGTTCATCTATATATTAATTACGTGAAGCAAAAACTTTGTAGCCCTTTTTACAAAAATTGCGCGGACGGAGGAGTATGAAATATCTTTCACTTATCTATACTAAATCTTATAAAGAGGAAAGATTTGTTTGTTTGTTTGTATTGAATAGGTTCCGAAACTACAAAACCGATTTGAAAAATTCTTTCACTTTTTGGAAGCTACACTATTCCCGAGTGACATAGGCTATAATCTTTTTTGAAAAAAATTTGGGATCCTTACTAGAACTCCAATAATGTAACCCAAGGTGTAAAAAAATTACCTAAAATATTCTTTACATCGCGTGCCCTGTGAAAACTATTGATGATAGAATAAAATAATGTACTACAACTTTGTAGAACACATTGTTATTTACAAAAAGTGTCGCGACAGCATACGTCCAACTATTATAGTTATGCCGCATAAGTGTTCTTTTATTTTAAAAAATCAACTACGTCAAATATCGTTGAAACTTTTGTTAAAGACCCGAGCGGAGCCGGAGCAGGCCGCTTGTAGAGAATATAGAAGAGTGCACAATGTTAATATTTTTTTTAAATAATGCATAAAGATACTTTAAATCAATAAAGATAACCTTACACACACTACCATGTATTTGACACAACACATACATAAAAATATACTCTTTGTTCACTGTCAATTGGGAAACTTTTGTTATCGTTTAAAGTCTGTGGTCGAATTGAAAATAGATTAATATTGTTTGTCTTTAATATTATTGATCTATAGTGCAGTTTTGGCGAATACTGTAATTATTTAATCGAATTATAATAGCGTTTGACAATAAAACTATAATAATGTTTAAACTTATAATTTCAATTAATTATAGTCGGATTTCGACTACTGCGGGGCCACTAGTGTTAAGTAATTTTCGAATTTTAAGCTCATACCAAAACACTGCTCTGTCAAATAAGTTCCGCGAAAAGATCAATTTTACACAAAATGTTAGTAAATCATTAAAATTTATTGTATCCTTCAAAGCGTGCCCCTTCAGAAATGGTACTTACACCTACTTACACCAACAAATAATCTAATCATCAAAACTTTTTAGACGCTTTTTTTCTGAAATCGTGTTCTGTTCTCGCCGAATTCTGCTTTATACTCTTCTAGCGAATGAAAACGGCTGGCACGAAGTGATAATTTGAGTTTAGTTAAAAAAAAGAAGTCGGCTGGAGTCATATTATCCAGTGCACGATGGAATTTGTTAGGGCTTGTACCGACCATAATGAAGAGCTCATATATACATATAAATAAAATTGGAGTGTCTGTTTGTAATATTAAAATAACCGCTTTTTACTACATGCATATGAGTACTTAGTCTGGCCATAAATACTGTTACAAAGGAAAACAAAAAAAAAAGTATGGCAAATAACATTTATTACTTTTACAGTGTGTTAGTTTAATACATAAATATAAAACAATTTAAAGTATAAAAAGCTTATTCGAAGTGGTCTCCATTGGCTGCAATACAGTCCTTTAAACGTTGAGGCCAGTTATCAATAGAAGCACGCACTCTTTCCATGGGAAAATGTTTCACTGCCAATCGTACGGATAGTTTTTGGGACTCCAAATTATCATGGCGTTTAGAGCAAGCCGTACTCTCTAAAACTGACCATAAATCATAATCCAGCGGATTAAGATCGGGACTAGACGACGGCCAGTCTTCAGCTCTGATGAAGTCCGAAACGTTCGTTTCCAACCAAGACTGCGTAGACCGAGCTTTATGACCTGGCGCTGAGTCTTGCTGGAAGGACCATTCTTGATTATTGAGCACGGTGTTGTTAAGGGGCTTCACTACCTTCTCAAGAATGGTATCTTGATACACTTGTGCCGATGTTTTGATACCTTTTTCACAAAAGTATACCAAGCGTATGGAGAGTTTTAAAAATTGCATTTGGCTCCATACCTACTTTGTGTAATGCAATGCACAGCGATTCGGTTCTCTTTATCACCCCACTCCATTTTAATATCGCAAAATATTGTACAATGTATTGGCGCCCAATCATATAAAAATGACAGATTACAAATTCAAATGTAATATTTGTTTATTTTTAATTGTAACAGTATTTATGGCCAGACTAAGTATATATACGATACATACACCAAAATAACATTTTTTACAATTTTCGTCTGTCTATCTGTTTGTTTGTTCCAGCTAATCTCTGGAACGGCTTTATCGATTTTGACGGGACTTTCACTGACAGGTAGCTGATGATACAAGGAGTAACTTTTTTAGACTAACTTCGCCTCGCGGCGTCACCCGCGGTATGACAATAACCGCGGGCAACATCACGGGACTCAACTATCAATAATAAAATTTAATGTTTCCGAAGCGAAGCGAGGGCGGGTCGCTAGTACTGAATGTATGAACCGTTTATATGGTGTAAAAAAAAAATTGAACGAATCGACTCGTGAGATTGAGAAAATTCGGCGGCTATCTCCCACAAACTTGAATGAGGAGTTTCAGACACTATTTTCTTCACTCTTGCGATGTCAACTTCAGTTGCAGACGTTAATGCTATCAGAGCGAACCAAATCCTCCATCACCTCTCAACCGCTTTTGAACCGCTTAGTACTACTACTCATGAGCACACGTTTTTGATAAAGTCGATCCACCGTAAGCCTTCTGTAACATTTTCTTATAACTCTTCGGCGTAATCAACGAGTTCGAAGCAGTAATGCGTTTCGGTTTGAAGGGTAGAGCAGCCGCTGTAACTATACTGAGACCTTACAACTTATATCTCAAGGTGGGTGGCGCATTTACGTCGCAGAATAATAATAATAGGGCTCCAGTAACCACTTAACACCAGGTGGGCTGTGAGCTCGTCCACCTATCTAAGCAATAAAAATAGATAAAAGTTGGGGCGTACAGCGTGCAAACCTGTGAGCCAGCATATTGCCCCTAACTGACAACGCCCGGTGCTCTCTTTCAATATCAACGTCATCTGCAAGCGTCCAACCAATGACCCAAAGTCCCAGATGTTTAATGTGTGTGCGTGCCACGTGGGCCAACACTGTACTTGCATAGGTCATGAGCAGAATACTCATAGCTTTATTCATTCTCTGAAAAAATAGGAAAGTCTCTATCTCGCGTGCGATTTCTAGCGTTGGAGCGTGGAGGGTATCCGATCCTTCTTTGTCGAGGGGCGCACAGTGATCAATGCGCCCATTAGCGGCCGTCCGTGGCCTGAGACAAGACACCGAATAAAGTCATTGCAATCCGAATGTGCCTGGCTTCAAATCACGCAGCTGCTACCAATTTTACTGCCATACGTACCTAACACGTATTCCACTATGAAGGAATGATAAGCATAATCGGCGGTCGTAGGATTGGGACTCGCACGGGTAAGAGCCGGTATCTTGGCTACTGCTGCCGCAAATATCAAACGGTACCTACGCTTGGTAGGGTAAGACAGGCGTTCTGAGCTCAGATTTGGACCTTCGCGTCTCAACGATGTCTGGCCGCATTCGTGCTGTAATGTCTACGAGTCCTGGTGACCACTGAACATCAGATTGGCTATCGGTGCAATAAGTATCCCCTGACAAATACATTCACATTCTCAATGGTTTTATTAAAAAGTCCGTCTTGCTCTTTAAGCCTGAATCTTTTGTGTCAGAATTAAGTTGAATTGATGGTGGATGTTACGACGTGCTCGCACAATGTGCCGGTTTTCCCTGCTTAAAGTAAATGCCATTTTAATTTTTAATAAATATTTCGATTACAACAGGAAAATAAAAAAGAATAGGAATTTAATATTTGAATATATAAAACCACAACCGATATGATGTGCATTAGTTAAATACATACATCGATCAGTTCGTAATCGTTCGTTGAAGAGTGACATATTATACATTTCGGAACGCTCAGCGAGGCTCACGACAATGGAGCCGAACTTCATACTCCTCAAGATTATTCTGGTAAATAAACAGTTTTATTCAACCAAAACGAATTACCTAAAAATAATTTGTCAAACCTAACTTTTTCATCATTCAGATGTGTTGAACAGTCCCAACATCATCTGGTGTTGAGTAATTACCCAAGGAGACGGTCGAAGTCTCAATCGAAATGTACTTACCGGCGGTAGGACCTCTTGTGAGTCCGCACGGGTAGGTACCACCACCCCGCCTATTTCTGCCGTGAAGCAGTAATGCGGTTGGGTTTGAAGGGTGGGGTAGCCGTTGTAACTATACTGAGACCATAGAACTTATATCTCAAGAGGGGTGGCGCATTTACGTTGTAGATGTCTATGGGCTCCAGTAACCACTTAATACCAGGTGGGCTGTGAGCTCATTCACCCATTTAAGCAATCACTATATGAATGGAAGGTAACTCTAAGCTACAGTTGCTGTCCCCGCCTAAGCCTAAAGTGCTATTCTAGCTACGCCCGGACAGGTAGATGAGCCCACGGGCTCATCCTGAATGAATTTGCTAACATTAGCCCTAGGCAACAGCAGTGCTTCTCAGAGTCTAACACCGGATCGGAATCGCGACCACTGAGAAAATTCGGCGAGAAACTCAGTGGCTCGTATCTATGGGTTAGTTCGAGGGTGATGGGAGAGATGTGCTCCGCACTAAACGCTTCACTTTCCCCCCTTTGCCTTTTTATGAGTTCTGTCTCATGCGAGGTTTGGACGTTGGTTGTTGAGCGACAGGAGGTTTTAGTCAGTTCGACTCTGACATGCCCCGCCCTCCATCCCTAGTGGAGGGCGGAAGTCCGGCGATTTCCTCCTGACCAAAAAAAAAATGGGTTAGTTCGCTTTCGACGAGGACGGTGACTTTAAGATGTGATCGGCGACCAAGGCCGCAACAAATTTAGCACTAATCTTTCAATTTTATACTAATTGTTCAATTTCAGTTCTCCATGCTGTTCTGCATCAGAGTTCAGTGTAAGAGCATCGTTCCGAGGGACAGGTAAGATATTTTCATTTATATACACCGTGTCGCAGCTTAAAATAACACCATCCCCTGTCTTCTCTGGTCTCTATGTCGCATGGGCAATGGTGTTCTTTGAGTATACCAGCATAAAGCGATCCCTAACCGGCATTTGCTAGTTTTTTTTTTTGCTTATCTGGGTGGATGAACTCACGGTCCAGCTGGTGCTAAGTGGCTACCGGAGCCCATAGATATCTGCAACGTAAATGCGCCACACACCTTGAGACATGAGTTTTAAGGTCTCAGTATAGTTACAATGGCTACCCCACCCTTCAAACTACCTAATAATTCCTTCACCGTGGAAATCTATCGTGAACATTTGTTAAGTACGTACGTATTTAATTACAAAAAATTATAAATGAATGCGGGATACGAACGCCGATACAGTCGCATCGCCTGATACAAATGCACCGGGTGTCTTATCGTATAGGCCACGACGACGTTAACTTTAAAAAATAATAGTTTAAAAAAACTAACAAAATACGCTTTTATTACAATAAAATCATTTTTTCTTACACTATTTTTATTTCAAATTTATTAAAATTTATTTTCTATTTTTTAGTTGGATTTTCTATAAAAGCGTATTTTGTTAGTTGTTTAAACTATTATTTATTTTTCTTTTTTTAGTTGAATTTAATTTTTTTCAATTTTTTTAAAAATATTGAATTGTCCTCCGTCATTAATAAGTATACCAAATTTCGAGTTAATCCGACGTTTTGAAGGGGGTCAAAATCAAGTTCAAAGATTCCGTTACATACATACGTCACAAGCTAATAAAAGCTTATTAAAAACACGGCGGCTTTTCGTTGCCCCTTGGCCTGGCTCAGATATCTAAAAACTGTAAAGAACTCATTGACGACTGAAGCTATGTGATGGCATTTACTTTATTGACGTTTATAGGCTCCAGTAGCTACTTAACATCAGGCGGGCCGTGTGAGCTCGTCCATACATCTAAGCTATAACAATAAAGAAAACTTTTAAATGCTACTTAAAACTTAAACATAATACAGTACATTTATTTTCAGTAACGACAGTCCAATCGATTCGCAAGAACCAAAGGTTAGTTCTAAAACCATTTAAAATTTGACTTTCATTATCTAAGTTTTTATTAAATACATAATTTTTTAACGTCTCTGTTCTTATTTTCAGTGGATCGATTCAACATTCAAATTAAATGACAAAGGGTAAGCATGCATTATATTCAGGTAATTAATAATGATAGCATTATATCGAGTGAAAGTCTTTTTTTTTTCTTAGACGGCTGGACGAGCTCACAGCCCACCTGGTGTTAAGAGGTTACTGGAGCCCATGGACATCTACAACGTAAATGCGCCACCCACCTTGAGATATAAGTTCTAAGATCTCAGTATAGTTACAACGGCTGCCCCACCCTTCAAACCGAAACGCATTATTGCTTCACGGCAGAAATAGGCAGGGTGGTGGTACCTATCCGCGCGGACTCTCAAGAGGCCCTACCACCAGTAATTACATAAATTATAATTTATATAAGTCTATATCTTATAATATAAGTCGTTAATTTATTATTAAAAAAAACGATTCGCTTCGACTTTAATCACTTTAATCAACAATAATTATTATTTTATAATTGTTATCATTGTTGATTAAAGTCGATTTCTTAAGACAACAATGGAATTTTATTACGGCTATGGCGATAATATGATCACCTTCTCAAATACGTTTACAAGTTATCGAACAAATACGTACATAACTAAATGTATATTTAAATAAATTAAACCACAAAACATACGTTAGATTTGAAATTCGAAAAGCGTTATCCTCGACCTTATAAACAATATTTTATGTTAGTATTGAATCCGATATACATTTAAAGTTTATTATTTAACTAGCGACCCGCCCTCGCTTCGCTTCGGAAACTGTAATTTATTATTGATTTCTGCACTATTTAATGGATGTTATTATACATATAAACCTTCCTCTTCAATCACTCTATCCATTAAAAAAACCGTGGGGTGCATGGTGTTATTAGTTATAAATATTTTTCAGACAGATATGAGTAGAAGAATAATTATTTCAATAGTATCTTAAAAAGCACCCCACGCAAGGCTATAGGCTATTTAACTAGTCAGGCCATAAGTATTGTCACACAGTAAAAACTTTTCTTTTAGAATGCTGGCCACAAAAAGTTTATTGAATTCGAATTTCGAATTGTTCATGAAAACAAAAATGTATACTTTTAGAATTTTACTCATTTTTAAATATGGAGTGGACGCTTAAAGAAGACCGTGTTGCAGTTATTGCGTTGCATCGTTGCGGTTACGCGCCAATTCAAATTTTTAACATACTGAAAAATTTGAATATAACCAAAACATTCGTTTATCGTACCATCAAACGATACAATGAAGACTCTAGTGTAGATGACAGGTCAGGAAGTGGTCACCCTCGGTCTGTTAGGACTCCAGCAGTGATAAAAGCTGTGAAGGCGCAAAAAGGTGAGCTACAACAAACAAAATGATAAGTTGTACGCACACAGTAGTGAAGAAGCGAGCAACCGTATTCCGCGTGTCCAACGAGGTCATTTTCCATCCTCGCTCATGGTATGGTTGGGAGTTTCTTATTGGGGCTTAACAGAGGTACATTTTTGTGAGAAAGGTGTAAAAACGAATGCAGTTGTGTATCAAAATACAGTCCTGACGAACCTTGTGGAACCTGTTTCTCATGCCATGTTCAATAACAGGCACTGGGTATTCCAACAAGATTCGACGCCAGCTCATAGAGCGAAGAGCACACATGACTGGCTGGCGGCGCGTGAAATCGACTTCATCCGGCACGAAGACTGGCCCTCCTCCAGTCCAGATTTGAATCCGTTAGATTACAAGATATAGCAACACTTGGAGGAAAAGGCGTGCTCAAAGCCTCATCCCAATTTGGAGTCACTCAAGACATCCTTGATTAAGGCAGCCGCCGATATTGACATGGACCTCGTTCGTGCTGCGATAGACGACTGGCCGCGCAGATTGAAGGCCTGTATTCAAAATCACGGAGGTCATTTTGAATAAACTTTAGTGTCATAAGAATCTATGTTTTGGTTCATTTTGGTATATGAATGGTTACATAATGAATAAACTTGTTTCAATTATTTTACATTATACATGTGACAGAATTTATGACCTGACTAGGTATAGATAGCATCACGCTAAGACCAATATGAGCGGAGGACTAATAACCTCCTCTTTGAAGTCGGCTAAAAAGCATGATTTTGGTACCTTAAATAGCTCCTTAACATTCTATTATTCAAAAATATACTTACTTCTACGCAAATGGAGTCGCGGGTAAAATTTAACGTTATACCAAAGCAACTATTCCACGCGGACGAAGTCGCGGGCAAAAGCTATAAAATATAAAAAAACAGTTTTAGTAAAACAATTTGTAATTATTTTTTTTACACGCTGAACTAATTCTGGGCTATCATTGCCGCTCATGGTCATCAGCAATGTCCATGTAGTTTCTGTATTACCATTCCAAGTTATCTGTCTTTAAACGTGCATTACTATTTAATATTCGGTAACCGAAGAATACATATAAATAAGATATAATTTTTTTTTAGCTTAGACTTTTAAACTTAGACTTTAGGTTAGACGAGCTCACAGCCCACCTGGTGTTAAGTGGTTACTGGAGTCCATAGACATCTACAACATAAATGCCGCCACCCACCTGCAGATATGAGTTTAAGGTCTCAAGTATAGATACAACGGCTGCTCCGCCCTTCAAACCGAAACGTATTACTGCTTCACGGCAGAAATAGGCAGGGCGGTGGCACCAACGCGTGCGGACTCACAAGAGGTCCTACCACCAGTAATACCTTCAGATGTTCATTTACTGTTAGTAATCAATGAGTAGTGACTATAAACTGTTCTTTTTTCATAGAGCGATGTACATTCTTCTGCCCGAGGCGTGCAAGGATGCCGGGTAAACAAACTCTGTTTATTATGGCTTAACCTGATAGCGCTGAACTAATTTTAAGTGAAATAGATGTTGTAACGTAATGTTACAACTGAAATCGTCGGCAAAATCGTACGTTTGTATTCGAGTTCAGTTAAAGTTCGTTTTCAAACCTAGACGACTTACCTACAAATAATTTATTTAAAAAAATATATTTAGTACAGCAATATCGTGTGCTGTTTAATATTAACACGATTAAAATAAACCGATTCGACCCCGCTTTTAGGGGTTCATGCCTAGCTGCTTTTTCACGCTTCTTGCTTATTGCTTCACCCGATAACTGCGTGTGCTGAAAAGGTCATCTCCACCCAGTAACCCGTACCCTGGTGGTCTAGCCAGCCCAGGAAACCTCCAGGAGTCCAGACGTGGTGCTTCAGCGGGTCAACCCACGTCCATTGGCTGCCGGAATTCAGGAGGGTAACCTACAGAGGGAGAGTCAGATCGGCCGTACAATCACGCCCTACTTGTGTGCTCAACTGTGTTTTTTTTTTTTGTAATATATATTTTTTTACTGAGACACTAGTGTTTTGTTTTTTCCTAAGGGGAAAGACTAAGCAGTTGTCGCAATGTTTGTTCTAATTATCTCACAACTTACAGGTCTGTCGCGGATCATTTCCCAATTAAATAGAAATTAATCTTAAGCAATCATTCAAATGTAATCAAATCTTAGTTATATTTTTTTTTTTGTTTTTTGTTTTTAATGCACTGTCGATTGCACCTATAATTGAGGTGACATCTGCCATGAACTATTGTCAGTTTGTCTATGTTTTGTATTGATGCTCACTTTGTTGGTGCAACTCAATAAATAAGCCTAACGTGTGTCGGGAATGGCGCGGTCGTGTTTATTCTTCATATATTTATTTTAACTAGAGGTCCCGCAGTAGTCGAAATTCGACTATAATTAATTGGAATTGTAACTTTGTACACTATTATGATTGTATTTTATACTTCTTTAATCACATATTTCGCCAAGGCTACACTATAAAAAAATATGTATAAAGACAAACAATATTTAAACTATTCTCAATTTGACAACAGACGTAAAAAACAAAAGTTTGACAATAAATATTATGCATGCGTGTGTGCGTCAAATACATGGTATGTAGTTTGTGTAATGTTTTCTTTATTGATTTAATGTATCTTTTACGCATTATTTAAAAAAAATATTAGCATTGTGCACTTCTTCTCTATATTCTCTATAAGTGTGGAAAATTTCATACTCCTCCGTCCGCGCAATTTTCGTAAAAAGGGATACAAAGTTTTTGCTTCACGTATTAATATACCTAGTCAGGTCATAAATTCTGTCACATGTTTAATGTAAAATAATTGAAACAAGTTTATTCTTTATGTAACCATTCATATACCAAAATGAACTTAACAAAACATAGATTCTTATGACACTAAAGTTTATTCAAAATGACCTCCGTAATTTTGAATACAGGCCTTCAATCTACGCGGCCAGTCGTCTATCGCAGCACGAACGAGGTCCATGTCAATATCGGCGGCTGCCTTAATCAAGGATGTCTTGAGTGACTCCAAATTGGGATGAGGCTTTGAGCACGCTTTTTCCTCCAAGTGTTGCCATATCTTGTAATCTAACGGATTCAAATCTGGACTGGAGGAGGGCCAGTCTTCGTGCCGGATGAAGTCGATTTCTCGCGCCGCCAGCCAGTCTTGTGTGCTCTTCGCTCTATGAGCTGGCGCCGAATCTTGTTGGAATACCCAGTGCCTGTTATTGAACATGGTATGAGAAACAGGTTCCACAAGGTTCGTCAGGACTGTATTTTGATACACAACTGCATTCGTTTTTACACCTTTCTCACAAAAATGTACCTCTGTTAAGCCCCAATAAAAAACTCCCAACCATACCATGAGCGAGGATGGAAAATGACCTCGTTGGACACGCGGAATACGGTTGCTCGCTTCTTCACTACTGTGTGCGTACACCTTATCATTTTGTTTGTTGTAGCTCTCTTCTACGGTAAAAAATTTTTCATCTGAAAAAAGAATTTCCCGATAATTTTTTCCCGCGTACCGCTTCAACAAAGCGCGGCATCTCTTCAGTCTCAGGTCCATTAGACGAGCATTCAAACGATGTCCTGTTTTTCTTCGATATGCCCGAAGCCCTAAGTCTTCATTTAACACCCTTTTCACCGTGGTTCTGCTTAACCCCATCTGAAGGGCCAACAGTTTCTGCTTACGTTTGGGATTTCTTTGAATTCGCGCCTTCACAGCTTTTATCACTGCTGGAGTCCTAACAGACCGAGGGCGACCACTTCTTGACCTGTCATCTACACTAGAGTCTTCATTGTATCGTTTGATGGTACGATAAACGAATCTTTTGGTTATATTCAAATTTTTCAGTATGTTAAAAATTTGAATTGGCGCGTAACCGCAACGATGCAACGCAATAACTGCAACACGGTCTTCTTTAAGCGTCCACTCCATATTTAAAAATGAGTAAAATTCTAAAAGTATACATTTTTATTTTCATGAACAATTCGAAATTCGAATTCAATAAACTTTTTTGTGGCCAGCATTCTAAAAGAAAAGTTTTTACTGTGTGACAATACTTATGACCCGACTAGTTATAGATTAGCTCTACAGCCAACTAACCTCTAAGTAGCCTCTTGTCGGTTTTTAGCTAAGTACACTTTGACTGATTAACCAGCTCAATGAGGAATTTTTGGCTGGATTCCCGAACACGGAACGTCACTTCAGATCACATCCAATGCACTCAATAAAAATTTACCATTACT
Organism: Bombyx mandarina; assembly: GCF_030267445.1. Lineage (NCBI taxonomy): Eukaryota > Metazoa > Arthropoda > Insecta > Lepidoptera > Bombycidae > Bombyx > Bombyx mandarina. Next base: position 10,650,129 of record NC_143216.1, on the reverse strand, counting down.
CTTTGCGTGCATAAATTATTAAATATTTTTTATTGATTCCGGGATCGGTGAACGAATTCGCGTCTGGTGTAGTAATTACTGGATTTTTTAATGTAAATTCCACCGACCGCATCGAAACATGAGATCGCAGCCTCAAATATCTCCTCCAATTACGATGCAAAGAAAAACCAATTTCGACAACAATTGCTTAGTTTAGTCAAGATAACTCTAGTCTAGTAACCGATTTGATAGGCGACGGATTTGCCTATAGATATTTCAATAAAATCACAAGTTCACTTAAACAATCGACTCTACTGGGCAGCAAATATCTTGCTAATGTAGCATACGCTAATGCGAAATATGTAGGTTTTAATAATGACTAGTCAATAAGAGCCTTTTGTACCGTATGTTCCATGGGGATAGTTTGAGATGATACCATCATCTCGTTTTTACCATTGCACCGCCCGCCACCATTCATACGACCTGGAGCCACTGCGTTCATCCACAGTGCGCTTCCAGATTTTTTTTTGCCACGTACCATCCGGCTTTGGAATGAGCTCCCCTCCACGGTGCTTCCCGAGCGCTATGACATATCCTTCTTCAAACGAGGCTTGTGGAGAGTACTTAACGGTAGGCAGCGGCTTGGCTCTGCCCCTTTGGCATTGCTGAAGTCCATGGGCGACGGTAACCACTCACCATCAGGTGGGCCGTATGCTCGACTGACTACAAGGGCAATAAAAAAAAGGCTATTGTATAAGTATGAGTGGTGCATTTAGTTCATCAACAGTGAAAGCTGTGACGACTTTCCACCAGCCTGCTGCTTGCTAGCATGCTGGTCTTCTATTGGAAAGAAAAATTCCTCGACATCCTAATTATAAAAGTGAACAAAATAATACACACTAACTCATCCAAATAAACAATTATTAGAATAGTTTATAGAATAATAAACGAACCACAAACTAAAGTACTAGTACTTTTCAGGTACATAAGGAGCCCAGAAAATTTAAATCCACTGTCTACAATAGAAACATGGCCTATATCATCAGTGGAGAACCTAATGAAAGGAACATCTGGATTACAAACAGAATTATCAGAATCACCGCGTATAGCTAGATCGATACGACCACCTGAACAAGTATATGGACCACGGCCAGAACCTACCGGAGCCGAGACAGCACCTACTGCACCACAGACAGGACCTATTAGACCACAGCTAGAACCCACTGCAACACAGCCAGAATCAACTGGAGCACAGCCAGGACTTACTGGAGCACAGCCAGGACTTACTAGACCACAGCTAGAACCCACTGCAACACAGCCAGAATCAACTGGAGCACAGCCAGGACTTACTAGACCACAGCTAGAACCCACTGCAACACAGCCAGAATCAACTGGAGCACAGCCAGGACTTACTGGAGCACAGCCAGGGCTTACTAGACCACAGCTAGAACCCACTGCAACACAGCCAGAATCAACTGGAGCACAACCAGGACTTACTGGAGCACAGCCAGGACTTACTAGACCACAGCTAGAACCCACTGCAACACAGCCAGAATCAACTGGAGCACAGCCAGGACTTACTAGACCACAGCGAGAATCAACTGGACCACAGCGAGGACTTACTGGACCACAGCCAGGACTTACTGGAGCACAGCCAGGACTTACTAGACCACAGCTAGAACCCACTGCAACACAGCCAGAATCAACTGGAGCACAGCCAGGACTTACTGGAGCACAGCCAGGGCTTACTAGACCACAGCTAGAACCCACTGCAACACAGCCAGAATCAACTGGAGCACAACCAGGACTTACTGGAGCACAGCCAGGACTTACTAGACCACAGCTAGAACCCACTGCAACACAGCCAGAATCAACTGGAGCACAGCCAGGACTTACTAGACCACAGCGAGAATCAACTGGACCACAGCGAGGACTTACTGGACCACAGCCAGGACTTACTGGAGCACAGCAAGGACTTACTAGACCACAGCTAGAACCCACTGCAACACAGCCAGAATCAACTGGAGCAGAACCAGGACTTACTGGAGCACAGCCAGTACTTACTAGACCACAGCTAGAACCCACTGCAACACAGCCAGAATCAACTGGACCACAACCAGGACTTACTGGAGCACAGCAGGACTTACAACTGAAGCACAGCCAGGACTTACTAGACCACAGCTAGAACCCACTGCAACACAGCCAGAATCAACTGGAGCACAGCCAGGACTTACTAGACCACAGCTAGAACCCACTGCAACACAGCCAGAAATAACTGGAGCACAGCCAGGACTTACTGGAGCACAGCCAGGGCTTACTAGACCACAGCTAGAACCCACTGCAACACAGCCAGAATCAACTGGAGCACAGCCAGGACTTACTAGACCACAGCGAGAACCCACTGCAACACAGCCAGAATCAACTGGAGCACAGCTAGGACTTACTGGAGCACAGCCAGGACTTACTAGACCACAGCTAGAACCCACTGCAACACAGCCAGAATCAACTGGAGCACAACCAGGACTTACTGGAGCACAGCCAGGACTTACTAGACCACAGCTAGAACCCACTGCAACACAGCCAGAATCAACTGGAGCACAACCAGGACTTACTGGAGCACAGCCAGGACTTACTAGACCACAGCTAGAACCCACTGCAACACAGCCAGAATCAACTGGAGCACAGCCAGGACGTACTGGAGCACAGCCAGGGCTTACTAGACCACAGCTAGAACCCACTGCAACACAGTCAGAATCAACTGGAGCACAGCCAGGACTTACTAGACCACAGCTAGAACCCACTGCAACACAGCCAGAATCAACTGGAGCACAACCAGGACTTACTGGACCACAGCCAGGACTTACTAGACCACAGCTAGAACCCACTGCAACACAGTCAGAATCAACTGGAGCACAGCCAGGACTTACTAGACCACAGCTAGAACCCACTGCAACACAGCCAGAATCAACTGGAGCACAACCAGGACTTACTGGAGCACAGCCAGGATTTACTAGACCACAGCTAGAACCCACTGCAACACAGCCAGAATCAACTGGAGCACAACCAGGACTTACTGGAGCACAGCCAGGACTTACTAGACCACAGCTAGAACCCACTGCAACACAGCCAGAATCAACTGGAGCACAACCAGGACTTACTGGAGCACAGCCAGGACTTACTAGACCACAGCTAGAACCCACTGCAACACAGCCAGAATCAACTGGAGCACAACCAGGACTTACTGGAGCACAGCCAGGACTTACTAGACCACAGCTAGAACCCACTGCAACACAGCCAGAATCAACTGGAGCACAACCAGGACTTACTAGACCACAGCTAGAACCCACTGCAACACAGCCAGAATCAACTGGAGCACAACCAGGACTTACTGGAGCACAGCCAGGACTTACTAGACCACAGCTAGAACCCACTGCAACACAGCCAGAATCAACTGGAGCACAGCCAGGACTTACTAGACCACAGCTAGAACCCACTGCAACACAGCCAGAATCAACTGGAGCACAACCAGGACTTACTGGAGCACAGCCAGGACTTACTAGACCACAGCCAGAATCTACTGGACCACAGCCAGAATCAACTGGAGCACAGCCAGAACTTACTAGACCACAGCCAGACCCCACTGCAACACAGCCAGAATCAACTGGAGCACAGCCAGGACTTACTAGACCACAGCTAGAACCCACTGCAACACAGCCAGAATCAACTGGAGCACAACCAGGACTTACTGGAGCACAGCCAGGACTTACTAGACCACAGCTAGAACCCACTGCAACACAGCCAGAATCAACTGGAGCACAACCAGGACTTACCAGACCACAGCTAGAACCCACTGCAACACAGCCAGAATCAACTGGAGCACAACCAGGACTTACTAGACCACAGCTAGAACCCACTGCAACACAGCCAGAATCAACTGGAGCACAACCAGGACTTACTGGAGCACAGCCAGGACTTACTAGACCACAGCTAGAACCCACTGCAACACAGCCAGAATCAACTGGAGCACAACCAGGACTTACTGGAGCACAGCCAGGACTTACTAGACCACAGCCAGAATCTACTGGACCACAGCCAGAATCAACTGGAGCACAGCCAGAACTTACTAGACCACAGCCAGACCCCACTGCAACACAACCAGAATCAACTGGAGCACAGCCAGGACTTACTAGACCACAGCTAGAACCCACTGCAACACAGCCAGAATCAACAGGAGCACAACCAGGACTTACTGGAGCACAGCCAGGACTTACTAGACCACAGCCAGAATCTACTGGACCACAGCCAGAACCAACTGGAGCACAGCCAGAACTTACTAGACCACAGCCAGACCCCACTGCAACACAGCCAGAATCAACTGGAGCACAGCCAGGATTTACTAGACCACAGCTAGAACCCACTGCAACACAGCCAGAATCAACTGGAGCACAACCAGGACTTACTGGAGCACAGCCAGTACTTACTAGACCACAGCTAGAACCCACTGCAACACAGCCAGAATCAACTGGAGCACAACCAGGACTTACTGGAGCACAGCCAGGACTTACTAGACCACAGCTAGAACCCACTGCAACACAGCCAGAATCAACTGGAGCACAACCAGGACTTACTAGACCACAGCTAGAACCCACTGCAACACAGCCAGAATCAACTGGAGCACAGCCAGGACTTACTAGACCACAGCTAGAACCCACTGCAACACAGCCAGAATCAACTGGAGCACAGCCAGGACTTACTAGACCACAGCTAGAACCCACTGCAACACAGCCAGAATCAACTGGAGCACAACCAGGACTTACTGGAGCACAGCCAGGACTTACTAGACCACAGCTAGAACCCACTGCAACACAGCCAGAATCAACTGGAGCACAACCAGGACTTACTAGACCACAGCTAGAACCCACTGCAACACAGCCAGAATCAACTGGAGCACAGCCAGGACTTACTAGACCACAGCTAGAACCCACTGCAACACAGCCAGAATCAACTGGAGCACAGCCAGGACTTACTAGACCACAGCTAGAACCCACTGCAACACAGCCAGAATCAACTGGAGCACAACCAGGACTTACTGGAGCACAGCCAGGACTTACTAGACCACAGCTAGAACCCACTGCAACACAGCCAGAATCAACTGGAGCACAGCCAGGACTTACTAGACCACAGCTAGAACCCACTGCAACACAGCCAGAATCAACTGGAGCACAACCAGGACTTACTGGAGCACAGCCAGGACTTACTAGACCACAGCTAGAACCCACTGCAACACAGCCAGAATCAACTGGAGCACCACCAGGACTTACTAGACCACAGCTAGAACCCACTGCAACACAGCCAGAATCAACTGGAGCACAACCAGGACTTACTGGAGCACAGCCAGGACTTACTAGACCACAGCTAGAACCCACTGCAACACAGCCAGAATCAACTCGAGCACAGCCAGGACTTACTAGACCACAGCTAGAACCCACTGCAACACAGCCAGAATCAACTGGAGCACAGCCAGGACTTACTGGAGCACAGCCAGGGCTTACTAGACCACAGCTAGAACCCACTGCAACACAGCCAGAATCAACTGGAGCACAACCAGGACTTACTGGAGCACAGCCAGGACTTACTAGACCACAGCTAGAACCCACTGCAACACAGCCAGAATCAACTGGAGCACAGCCAGGACTTACTAGACCACAGCGAGAATCAACTGGACCACAGCGAGGACTTACTGGACCACAGCCAGGACTTACTGGAGCACAGCAAGGACTTACTAGACCACAGCTAGAACCCACTGCAACACAGCCAGAATCAACTGGAGCAGAACCAGGACTTACTGGAGCACAGCCAGTACTTACTAGACCACAGCTAGAACCCACTGCAACACAGCCAGAATCAACTGGAGCACAACCAGGACTTACTGGAGCACAGCCAGGACTTACTGTAACACAGCCAGAATCAACTGAAGCACAGCCAGGACTTACTAGACCACAGCTAGAACCCACTGCAACACAGCCAGAATCAACTGGAGCACAGCCAGGACTTACTAGACCACAGCTAGAACCCACTGCAACACAGCCAGAAATAACTGGAGCACAGCCAGGACTTACTGGAGCACAGCCAGGGCTTACTAGACCACAGCTAGAACCCACTGCAACACAGCCAGAATCAACTGGAGCACAGCCAGGACTTACTAGACCACAGCGAGAACCCACTGCAACACAGCCAGAATCAACTGGAGCACAGCTAGGACTTACTGGAGCACAGCCAGGACTTACTAGACCACAGCTAGAACCCACTGCAACACAGCCAGAATCAACTGGAGCACAACCAGGACTTACTGGAGCACAGCCAGGACTTACTAGACCACAGCTAGAACCCACTGCAACACAGCCAGAATCAACTGGAGCACAACCAGGACTTACTGGAGCACAGCCAGGACTTACTAGACCACAGCTAGAACCCACTGCAACACAGCCAGAATCAACTGGAGCACAGCCAGGACGTACTGGAGCACAGCCAGGGCTTACTAGACCACAGCTAGAACCCACTGCAACACAGCCAGAATCAACTGGAGCACAGCCAGGACTTACTAGACCACAGCTAGAACCCACTGCAACACAGCCAGAATCAACTGGAGCACAGCGAGGACTTACTGGACCACAGCCAGGACTTACTGGAGCACAGCAAGGACTTACTAGACCACAGCTAGAACCCACTGCAACACAGCCAGAATCAACTGGAGCAGAACCAGGACTTACTGGAGCACAGCCAGTACTTACTAGACCACAGCTAGAACCCACTGCAACACAGCCAGAATCAACTGGAGCACAACCAGGACTTACTGGAGCACAGCCAGGACTTACTAGACCACAGCTAGAACCCACTGCAACACAGCCAGAATCAACTGGAGCACAGCCAGGACGTACTGGAGCACAGCCAGGGCTTACTAGACCACAGCTAGAACCCACTGCAACACAGTCAGAATCAACTGGAGCACAGCCAGGACTTACTAGACCACAGCTAGAACCCACTGCAACACAGCCAGAATCAACTGGAGCACAACCAGGACTTACTGGACCACAGCCAGGACTTACTAGACCACAGCTAGAACCCACTGCAACACAGTCAGAATCAACTGGAGCACAGCCAGGACTTACTAGACCACAGCTAGAACCCACTGCAACACAGCCAGAATCAACTGGAGCACAACCAGGACTTACTGGAGCACAGCCAGGATTTACTAGACCACAGCTAGAACCCACTGCAACACAGCCAGAATCAACTGGAGCACAACCAGGACTTACTGGAGCACAGCCAGGACTTACTAGACCACAGCTAGAACCCACTGCAACACAGCCAGAATCAACTGGAGCACAACCAGGACTTACTGGAGCACAGCCAGGACTTACTAGACCACAGCTAGAACCCACTGCAACACAGCCAGAATCAACTGGAGCACAACCAGGACTTACTGGAGCACAGCCAGGACTTACTAGACCACAGCTAGAACCCACTGCAACACAGCCAGAATCAACTGGAGCACAACCAGGACTTACTAGACCACAGCTAGAACCCACTGCAACACAGCCAGAATCAACTGGAGCACAACCAGGACTTACTGGAGCACAGCCAGGACTTACTAGACCACAGCTAGAACCCACTGCAACACAGCCAGAATCAACTGGAGCACAGCCAGGACTTACTAGACCACAGCTAGAACCCACTGCAACACAGCCAGAATCAACTGGAGCACAACCAGGACTTACTGGAGCACAGCCAGGACTTACTAGACCACAGCCAGAATCTACTGGACCACAGCCAGAATCAACTGGAGCACAGCCAGAACTTACTAGACCACAGCCAGACCCCACTGCAACACAGCCAGAATCAACTGGAGCACAGCCAGGACTTACTAGACCACAGCTAGAACCCACTGCAACACAGCCAGAATCAACTGGAGCACAACCAGGACTTACTGGAGCACAGCCAGGACTTACTAGACCACAGCTAGAACCCACTGCAACACAGCCAGAATCAACTGGAGCACAACCAGGACTTACCAGACCACAGCTAGAACCCACTGCAACACAGCCAGAATCAACTGGAGCACAACCAGGACTTACTAGACCACAGCTAGAACCCACTGCAACACAGCCAGAATCAACTGGAGCACAACCAGGACTTACTGGAGCACAGCCAGGACTTACTAGACCACAGCTAGAACCCACTGCAACACAGCCAGAATCAACTGGAGCACAACCAGGACTTACTGGAGCACAGCCAGGACTTACTAGACCACAGCCAGAATCTACTGGACCACAGCCAGAATCAACTGGAGCACAGCCAGAACTTACTAGACCACAGCCAGACCCCACTGCAACACAACCAGAATCAACTGGAGCACAGCCAGGACTTACTAGACCACAGCTAGAACCCACTGCAACACAGCCAGAATCAACAGGAGCACAACCAGGACTTACTGGAGCACAGCCAGGACTTACTAGACCACAGCCAGAATCTACTGGACCACAGCCAGAACCAACTGGAGCACAGCCAGAACTTACTAGACCACAGCCAGACCCCACTGCAACACAGCCAGAATCAACTGGAGCACAGCCAGGATTTACTAGACCACAGCTAGAACCCACTGCAACACAGCCAGAATCAACTGGAGCACAACCAGGACTTACTGGAGCACAGCCAGTACTTACTAGACCACAGCTAGAACCCACTGCAACACAGCCAGAATCAACTGGAGCACAACCAGGACTTACTGGAGCACAGCCAGGACTTACTAGACCACAGCTAGAACCCACTGCAACACAGCCAGAATCAACTGGAGCACAACCAGGACTTACTAGACCACAGCTAGAACCCACTGCAACACAGCCAGAATCAACTGGAGCACAGCCAGGACTTACTAGACCACAGCTAGAACCCACTGCAACACAGCCAGAATCAACTGGAGCACAGCCAGGACTTACTAGACCACAGCTAGAACCCACTGCAACACAGCCAGAATCAACTGGAGCACAACCAGGACTTACTGGAGCACAGCCAGGACTTACTAGACCACAGCTAGAACCCACTGCAACACAGCCAGAATCAACTGGAGCACAACCAGGACTTACTAGACCACAGCTAGAACCCACTGCAACACAGCCAGAATCAACTGGAGCACAGCCAGGACTTACTAGACCACAGCTAGAACCCACTGCAACACAGCCAGAATCAACTGGAGCACAGCCAGGACTTACTAGACCACAGCTAGAACCCACTGCAACACAGCCAGAATCAACTGGAGCACAACCAGGACTTACTGGAGCACAGCCAGGACTTACTAGACCACAGCTAGAACCCACTGCAACACAGCCAGAATCAACTGGAGCACAGCTAGGACTTACTAGACCACAGCTAGAACCCACTGCAACACAGCCAGAATCAACTGGAGCACAACCAGGACTTACTGGAGCACAGCCAGGACTTACTAGACCACAGCTAGAACCCACTGCAACACAGCCAGAATCAACTGGAGCACCACCAGGACTTACTAGACCACAGCTAGAACCCACTGCAACACAGCCAGAATCAACTGGAGCACAACCAGGACTTACTGGAGCACAGCCAGGACTTACTAGACCACAGCTAGAACCCACTGCAACACAGCCAGAATCAACTCGAGCACAGCCAGGACTTACTAGACCACAGCTAGAACCCACTGCAACACAGCCAGAATCAACTGGAGCACAACCAGGACTTACTGGAGCACAGCCAGGACTTACTAGACCACAGCCAGAATCTACTGGACCACAGCCAGAATCAACTGGAGCACAGCCAGAATCAACTGGAGCACAGCCAGACCCCACTGCAACACAGCCAGAATCAACTGGAGCACAGCCAGGACTTACTAGACCACAGTTAGAACCCACTGCAACACAGCCAGAATCAACTGGAGCACAGCCAGGACTTACTAGACAACAGCCAGAACCCACTGCAACACAGCCAGAATCAACTAGTGCACAGCCAGGACTTACTAGACCACAGCCAGAATGTACTGGACCACAGCCAGAATCAACTGGAGCACAGCCAGGACTTACTGGAGCACAGCCCGAACTTACTAGACTACAGCCACACCCCACTGCAACACAGCCAGAATCAACTGGAGCACAGCCAGGACTTACTAGACCACAGCCAGAATCAACTGGAGCACAGCCAGAACCCACTGCAACACAGCCAGAACCTACTAGACCACAGAAAGTACCTACTGGAACACAGCCCGTACTTACTAGACCACAGCCAAAACTCACTGCACCACAGACAGGACCTACAGACAGGACAGGAGCAGCGGGATCAAAGACCAGAAATCTAAAAACAAGCCCAGTGAGTTTTGTAGAAACAGACAGGTAGGTACCTCCACATCGTTTCTTTATTTCACAAATCTTCATGAGTTCCCAAGTTTAAGGGGAACACAGAAATACTGTTGAAACTTTAGCCTCGTGCCTCAAACTAAGTAGCGATAGTTGCCTCATGTATCCTATGGGTCGCGGAAGTAACTTCAAACGAGGTAAACCGTGCGTCCGTTACTCATATGTAGCAAAACATAATACATAATTTATTGTAAGAAAGAATTTATTTGAATCTTAAAGCTATAGAATAAAATAAAAGGCACCGATAAAATTCACAAAACTTTATCAGCTTAAAAAGAAAACCTTTGAGAAAGCTAGTGTCTGTATTGGGCTCAACAAAGACCGGTATTACAAATCGCCAGGACTTCTCTTTCTTAGGTGAACGCTTATGTTGTGAGTAGATGTCACGATTCGTAGTGGCTTAAAGGATAAGACGCCCGATGCATTAATATCGAGCGAAGTGACTTTGCCTGGACGCTCCCAACTCGATAAACCGCCTTATGTAACGCCGCACGGGTAGATATCAACATCATACCTACTTCTGCCGTGAAGCAGTAATGTGTTTCGTTTGGAAGGATAGGGCAGCCGTTTTACTGTAAAAACTGAAACTTATAACTTAACTTAGGTTATAAGTCTCAAAGTTGGCGGGTCAATTAGTCAATAAATAAAAAAGTACAAACACGATTTTCTTTACACATTAAATTAATTTCGCCTGAGATTCGAACACCGGTGCATCGCTCAACACGAATGCACCGGACGTCTTATCCTTTAGGCCACGACGACTTCAATAGTGATCTGTGTAAGTAGCAAATAATTGCATTACAATACAATGTTGCTGTGTTTCAGTGAATCAGAGAAAATCCATTCAACAAAAGCACTAGTGGCCGCTATCCTCGGAGCAATGGTAGTCGGCTTGATCATCGGATGTCTGTTTCATATCCTATACATCAATAAAAGAAGAAGCAAGTCATATGGTACGTCAACTGCACAATAATTATGGATACTTCATAACCTGTATTTAATCTAAATCTTTTGAAATTAGCTTTGTTTGAATCAAAATGTTTGTGGGCTTTTTTTTGATGGATAATTACTTTAACACCGATTCAACAGTGAATAGAATCATTTGCTCTTCCAAATACAAGTAAAATATATTTAGCAGCAATAAGACTAAAGGTCCGTTCAGATACTGTTACAGTGTGAAGTACAATTTTAAACCTCTTCACACTCTTCCATCAGTTACATTCAGACACTCTTTCATTATAAATACCAGTCATCAACAAAAGCTTAACCCACATACACAGCCCACTGAGTTTCTCGCCGGATCTTCTCAGTGGGTCGCGTTTTCGTTCCGGTGGTAGATTCGGCGAAGCACTGCTCTTGCTAGGGCCAGTGCTAGCAGCACTCCGGTTTGAGCCCCGTGAGCTCACCTGCTAGTTAAGGTTATGAAATAGCCTCTCAAGGTTATCTATCAGCTTAGGTAGGAAAAAAAATAAAGTTAAATTGATATGGAGATGTGAGGGAAAAAATAGTAGTAAACGATAATGGAGTGTTTGCGCCAGACCGTATAATAGGTTGGGGAAAAAGTCTTTTCACATTACAGTATGTACGGACTTGTAATAAAATCTCTTAGGCTATACTATTTATGTCTGGCTGGTTTTAGTATCATTAAAAGTTTAAATTTTAAAGAAGATAATTCACACACTCCGGTTTGAGCCCCGTGAGCTCACCTACACGTCAAGTAGAAGCTGAAATACTCTCTCAATAGGTAGAAAAAATAGGAAAAAAAAGCACAAAGCATGCAACGAAGGTTCAACGGTTCTGACTAAAAAAAAACTTTTGTTTCAGATATAACAAGATTGTAAAATAAGTGAGATATGTTGTTTTATTATAAATAAAAGCTACAACTGTTACTAAACCTATTTTATTTTCTTTGTCTCGTGTGTTTCATATATCCAAATTCTAATCATGAATACTCTTCATGCATTTTACTTTCCTGTGTGCTTAGTGTGAGCTTTTCAACGTTCACGATAGCGTAAAAGTTAACTCAAATTTGTATGAAGTTGGAACAGCGCCCCTAGCGGCATACGTAGGCAAAAATTCCAACTGCATACAAATTAGAGTTAACTTTTACGCTATAGAGAGCGTTTAAAACTCGCACTTAGCACACTGAACTAAGTATAACACAATATTTTCTAAACAAGCACGCTTTCACATTCCACTTCCAGGCAATAATATCGGGTAATACAGTGAAACCCTCTCAATGTCTCGATCCGCGTAATTGCGTATTATGTGCAATTAAATTAGGCGGCTGTTGGTATTTTTTATTTATTCTCGGGAATGATTCATATTGTAAGAACATCGATAGCTGACCACAAATAATTATTTGTAATTGCTTGCGCGAATTCACGAGGCGCGCTTTTGGTTTTGAACTGAAATGTATTTATTGATTGTAAAAATTGTGTGAGATGATAGATAAAAAGAAGCCGTTTACTGACTTGTCAGCCACTGAACAGTTCTTCTTCGTAGAAGGTGGGCTTCTCCAGTCGACAATTCTTGGAGTTGATTACAAAGTACAATGCAGTTGGCGACTGTCTAGATTGCTTTTAAACATTGGAATTAGTTTTATAGAGCGATTAACGTGATAAAAAATTTCCACTTCATTTTTAGTGGTAGCTTTAATATTGTCAAGTTTTTATACGTTTATTTTTTATCCTTAATTTTTAATTATTATTACGTTCAATTACAAAGCAATTAAATATAATAATAATAAATATATATAGGCATTATTAATTCTCAAATAGACCGACGTCATTAATTTCTTAATTTGTTGCTCTAACGCTATGCTAATGTTCGCGAATCATTCGTTTTGTAAATACGTGACACACATCGATTTTTAACCTAAGGCTAAGTTCATATGATCGCGCGGTACGGCGCGTCACTGCGCGGTGGAAGCGTTCACATGACAGAATATGTACACGCGAAAGTCTGGCATTTTTTTGAACTACCTACTTTAGGATGTCAGTTGTATATTTTGATTTTTTATATGATTGCGTTGAAAACTATTTAAAATCGATAGACACAATATCGTCTTCGCTAGGTTTTTTTTTTATTTATTTATTTATTTTATTTTTATTTTTTATTCCCTCGACTGATGGCGACGGCCGGCTCTTTGAGCCGGCTGCTTCCAAACGTCGGGGGTCCCGATCAGGTGGCGCGCCGCCTCTACATGGGGGTGGTGCGGTCGATGGCACTATACGGGGCTCCCGTATGGTGCCACGCCCTGACCCGCAAGAACGTCGCGGCGCTGCGACGTCCGCAGCGCGCGATCGCGGTCAGGGCGATCCGAGGATACCGCACCGTCTCCTTCGAGGCGGCGTGCTTGCTCGCCGGGGCGCCACCCTGGGACCTGGAGGCGGAGGCGCTCGCTGCCGATTACCGGTGGCGTAGCGACCTTCGCTCTAGGGGGGAAGGGCGCCCCGGCGAAGGAGTAGTTCGAGCGCGGAGGCTCCAATCTCGGCGGTCCGTGCTGGAGGCGTGGTCTCGCCACTTGGCGGACCCGTCGGCCGGCCTCCGTACCGTTGAGGCGGTCCGCCCGGTTCTCGCGGACTGGGTGGGCCGCGACCGCGGATGCCTCACCTTCCGGCTGACGCAGATGGTGACCGGCCATGGGTGTTTTGGCCGGTACCTCTTTAAGATAGCCGGAAGGGAACCGACGGCGCAGTGTCACCACTGCGCGGACCGCGACGAGGAAGACACAGCGGAACATACATTGGCGCGTTGCTCTGGATTCGACGAGCAACGCGCCGCCCTCGTCGCGGTCATAGGAGAGGACCTCTCGCTGCCGCGCGTCGTGGCTACGATGCTCGGCAGCGACGCGTCCTGGAAGGCGATGCTCGACTTCTGCGAGTCCACCATCTCGCAGAAGGAGGCGGCGGAGCGAGAGAGGGAGAGCTCTTCCCTTTCCGCACCGATCCGTCGCCATCGAGCCGGGGGCCGGAGGCGGGAATACGCCCGTACGTCCCGGCCCCTGTAGGTGGCGGCCTCCCCCCGGTGAAGGTCAAGGGGCGACCTGAGGGGGTGAGGCCGCGCGGCGCGCTACCAGCACTCTAGCGCGCTGCTGTGGAGTGAATAGAGCGACCGGTCGACGGTGTATCGCGTCCCGACCCGGCAGGCTGGTTCTGGTCCAGCGGGGTATTCCGGGACACCAGCGGCACCGTCTGGGCGGCCCGACGGGCTGCCGTACCGAGACGGCCGACGTTTCAGAGCCTTCGATTCGCCTCGAAGGCTCCGTCGGCTGGGCGTCCTTGGGGTGAGCCGCGCCGTCTGGTTGTAGTGTTGACCGCGGTAGCCCCCCTACCTCATCCGGGTTCTGACCTCGGAGGGGATCGGACGTCGGGTGTAAGAGTGCAGGGGAGTCGTTTAGTGGGTGGGTCCTAAAATCCTTGGGCCCGCGGTCTGCTCACAACACCATGCAGATCGTTGAGTCTCACATACCCCGCGCGCCCCTTTTGCGCGGGGACCTCGTAGGAGGTTCGGCCCTCTACCCGAAAAAAAAATTTTCTATGACCTCCCTTTGCGTACCGCTTCAGTAGTTGTTTCGATTTTACCACCCTATTCTCTTTTAAATTATCAGTTAAGAAATGACCAGTACGTCTCTTATAGACTGCAAGTCCAAAGTCATCTTTTAAAATACGCGACATGGTTCTAGGTGCTATCTTCATCTCCCGAGATAAAATCTTTTGCTTTCGGACAGGATTTCTTCGAATTCTTTCCCTTACTGCTTTGACCACCTTTTTCGTACGACACTACGTGGACGGCCAGATCTTTTTCTGTCACAAACAGAGGAGGTCTCATTGCACTTATTAATAGCCCGGTACACAAACATTTTACTAATACCAAGCGTATGGAAAGTTTTAAAAATTGCATTTGGCTCCATACCTACTTTGTGTAATACAATCACAGCGATTCGGTTCTCTTTATCACCCCACTCCATTTTAATATCGCAAAATATTTTACAATGTATTGGCGCCAAAATGAGAAAACTCAATGAGCAATCATATAAAAATGACAGATTCCAAATTCAAATGTAATATTTTGTTTATTTTTAATTGTAACAGTATTTATGGCCAGACTAAGTATACTCGTAATTATGGTTTCGGCTACATTCTCTCTCGTAAATAGTTAGGGTTCTAGCGTAGGAATTGAAAAACTCCGAAAATCCTTATGAACTCCCAGACAAGACAGGTCGAGTAAAGAAAATAATTCGCTCACGTGTCTGAGGTATTGTGGTGTTTCGAAGATACATCCTTCTCAAAATGGTCCATATTTAAATAACATTTCCACATATTCTTAACATTATGATAACCTAAGGTCACAGTTGTTGACGCCAATTGTGGTTCAGTTTATATTTAAATAATCTTGAAAAACCAAACAACTTATGTATGCGATTTTTCTGTTTATACTATATAATGAGTTTTTTTAAGTTATTGCATAGCTTTTACCGCGAGCTTTGAGCACGGCGATCGAATCAAGAAATTCCGTAGCGAAAATAAAACTTAACACCCCCCACTCCATCTTCCTCTCGCGTGGTTCAGCTTATGAGTGTGAAGGGTACAGTTAATGTTTTGCTTTTGTTAATGTTTATAAATATAGCGTGGTCTTATTTTATCATTGTTTAATATTAAAATAATATTTTCTAATTATAATTGTATAAGTTGATAAAAAATGCTATGCAATAGCTTTACCGTGACAGTCCCCGAGTACCACTGAAATTAAAATTTGCGCAAATACTTGTGGTAGGGCGTTTTTTGACATCCGGGCTGCCACCAGTTCGGGATGACACTCAGTATAAGCTAGAAGCCTGGTGGGAGCACCCGCGGCGAAACCTCGTCGCGATGCTAGGGCAGGACCTCTCTTTGTGGGCTTTCGTCGCCCGTATGGTGGAGGACTGGAGTTCGTGGAAAGACATGGCCGGGTTCTGCGACTTGGTCATGGCATTTCGTGAGGCTGAGGAGCGCGAAAGGGAATGGGATCCCTCTTCGGCTCCTTAGCGCAGAAGGCGGGGTGGACGGCGCGGGCGAGAAGCCACCGCTCAGCCCCCTAAGGACTATCGACTGCCAGGTGCGAGGGCGCCCGGCACTCGACTGTTGGTCCGGTGGTGAAGCGGTGCAAGGTAGCTCCTGTGCACCGCTGACGATGTGTCTCCCGAGACGACGTCCTTCGGGATTTTCCTGGGGATGAGATCCCGTCTTATCATTAGAACGGGTACCGGCGAAGACGGGACTTTCGGCGCGCACTGCGGTACCGTAATTTTCATGTAGTCGGTGTGGTGGAGCTCGATGGGGCTTAGACGGTAGTCGGTTCTGCGGAGCAAGTGCCTCGCGCGCTTTTTTCAAGGCGTAGTTAGTCTCCTGTTAGAAATTGGGGGAAGTGGAGGACCTCGGTCCTTCTCTTCTCCCCTTCTTCCTCTCAGGAGGCCCCGGATTCCGACATAACCCGGTCCCTGACCCCCCTCGACTAAAATCCGTAAATGGATTCCCCAGCGTTCCCACACCGGTAGGTACCACCATCCTGCCTGTTTCTCCTGTGAAGCAGTAATGCGTTTCGTTTTGAAGAGTGGGGTAGCCGTTGTAACTATACTTGAGACCTTAGAACTCATATCTCAAGGTGGGTGACGCATTTACGTTGTAGATATCTATGGGCCACTTACACCAGGTGGGCTGTGAGTTCGTCAACCAATCTAAGCAATAAAAATAAATTTATGTCAATATGAGTCATCGATTGAGTAGTAGTAGTCGTTTTATTTTTCCAACTGGAAAGGCAAAGGTGTCATACAATACAGCCTAATCTTTTATGTACATATATCAATTTATCTATATATTAATACGTGAAGCAAAAACTTTGTATCCCTTTTTACGAAAATTGCGTGGACGGAGGAATATGAAATTTTCTGCACTTATAGAGAATATAGAGAAGAAGTGCACAATGCTAATATTTTTTTAAAATAATGCATAAAAGATACATTAAATCAATAAAGAAAATATTACACACACTACATACCATGTATTTGACGCACACACGCATCATCATCATCATCATCATCAGCCTTTATCTGCCCACTGCTGGACATAGGCCTTCCCCAATGCTTTCCACATAATGCGGTCCTCCGCCTTCCGCATCCAACGACTTCCCGCCGTGCGCACTAAGTCGTCAGTCCACCTGGTTGGAGGACGCCCCACGCTCCTTGTACCCATCCGTGGCCTCCATTCGAGGACTTTCCTCCCCCACCTGGCGTCGCTGGCTCGACAGATGTGACCGGCCCATTGCCACTTCAGCCTGCTAGCTTTGAGAGCTATGTCGTCGACTTTGGTTCTCCGTCGAATTTCTTCGTTCCGGAATTTGTCCCTTAGAGAAATACCTAGCATAGCTCTCTCCATCGCCCGCTGTGCGACTCTTAACTTATGGGCCAGCCCTGCCGTCAGTGTCCAGGTTTCCGTGCCGTAGGTCATAGCGGGGAGAATGCACTGGTTAAAGACTTTTGTCTTCAGGCATTGAGGAATTTGCGAGGTGAGGATTGCACGGAATTTCCCAAATGCCGACCAACCCAGTCGTATGCGTCTCTCAATGTCTGTATTGAAGCTACCCCGGCCAAGCTGGATAGCCTGACCGAGGTAGACAAAGTCTTTTACCTCTTCAATGACTGCATTCGAGATGGTAACTTGGCCCGGGACGATTTTATCATTGAACATGACTTTCGTCTTGTCAAGGTTCATCCGCAGTCCCACGCATCGGGAAGCAGCATTGAGATCGTTGAGCATACGACTGAGGTCCTCCATCGATTCCGACATTAAGACTATGTCATCGGCAAATCGAAGGTGTGACATGTACTCTCCGTTGACGTTGATTCCACATGTTTTCCAGTCCAGCGTCTTGAAGACATCTTCAAGTGCAGCGGTGAACAGTTTCGGAGATATAATATCTCCCTGTCGGACACCCCGCTGCAGCTTGATAGGTCTAGACTGGCAATCCTGAATTTGTACGGTCATCGTCGCGGCTTCGTATAGACTTTTCAACACCTCGATATAGCGATAGTCTATCTGGCATCGCTGTAAGGATTCCAGAACTGACCAGGTCTCGATAGAGTCAAAGGCTTTCTCGTAGTCCACGAAAGCCACGCAAAGTGGCAGATTATATTCTGTAGACTTTTCTATAATCTGTCTGAGGGTGTGAATATGGTCTACGGTATTGTAACCCTTTCGAAACCCAGCCTGCTCCGGTGGCTGGCATTCATCAAGCTTTCGGGCGAGACGATTAGTAATGACCCTAGAAAAGACCTTGTAGACGTGGCTCAAAAGAGATATCGGTCTATAGTTCTTCAACAAAGTTTTATCACCTTTCTTGAAGAACAACACGACCCGCCACGCCAATGGTGTAGTCCCATTGTGTATGACGGAATTGTACAGGCTCCATAATTCCTTCAGGATAGGAACCCCTCCGGATTTCAGCAGCTCCGTAGTAATTCCATCTTCACCAGGCGCTCTACCATTTTTGAGCTGTTCCAGGGCCATCCGAATCTCCCCGATGCTGATGTCCGGGACATCATCCGAGTAATGCCGAGTAAGCGGTGCTCGGCTGTCACTAGCTCGGTTGGCGGGTGTAGGTAGAGAGGTGTGCATTGCGTAGAGTTTGCCATAATATTTTTCGACCTCGCCTAAGATTTTTGGCTTGTAAGTAACTATAGAACCATCTTCTCGCTTAAGCTACACAGCTACTACACACGCATGCATACTATTTATTGTCAAACTTTTGTTCTTGACGTCTGTTGTCAAATTGAGATTAAATATTGTTTGTCTTTGTTAATATTTTTTATAGTGTACCATGACATGGGGTAAATTGGGATCCTGGGGTAAATTGGGACAAACCTGCGGAAGATTCTCAAAGTACCTGTAGCACGGAGTCTACCTAATTTTGTTTATGTTAATATTTATCAATGTATAGAAGAAAAACCAAGCTAACTATGGAAGTACTAAATATGAGTTAAGTTGGTCCCAAAAATTCGTCAAATTAAATTGAAAATAGTGGTTGAAAAGTGCGTTTTAAAACAGCTTACAAAACTTTTAAAAAAAGTAATATTATCGTTGTTTTTTTAATAAGATCACAGTTTATATAAGTTTTTAATACACCTGGAAATACCACAACAAACTCTAAGTTGCAATATTCTTATTTTAAATACAATATTTCGACAAAATAAAAAATGTATATTTTTTCCTTTCTTTTTGGGGAAAATTGGAACGTAAGTAGGGTAATTTGGAACGAGACTGGAAAAAATTGGGACGAGAAAACACAAAATTGGAACGCCAAAAGACAAAATAGGGATGGCTTGTTAGGGTTGTCACTGATATCTTATAATAAATTTTTTAGCCTATACTATCACTTAATTGCGTGATGTAAAGAAGGTTAATGTGTTTATCAGTTAGTTTATGTAAGTATTATAGGTAAAAGAAAAGTATATATATAATTACTTTTTTTTCGCGACATTTACCTTGTAATATCTGCCCGGTCGTATGTTCTTTATAGCAATAAAAAAAATTAAAAGTTAAAAGAACTCAAACGAATCAAAACTTTTGTTATTTCAGAATCTATTCACGCGTCGAATCTTGATTTTGTTAACATTCACAACGCACACACAAATAAAAACAGGCCTCAGATTTTAAGTGTAACATTAATTAAAAATCCGAGATATCTAGGTTCCAATTATGAGTGAGTGAATTAATTGAGTTTAGTTATTTAGCTGAGAAAGAATTTCTTTTATTTTTGTTATTATAGGCAGTAATCAGATAAATCTGCTTTTTTATCTTATTCACCTGATATCTTACTCTTGCTCAAAGATTATTTTGAAAATGTTGATTAATAAAATTGTATTATTGCATTTCCAGTCCTTTTGTTTTCTATTTTTTATTCTATTTTATGATTTTGTTTCAGAGTTGTGATTTTTAAGGAAATTAAATAATAATTTTCTAAAATATAACATGCACATACTTTTTCTGATCATTGTATTGTTGATTATCATTCACGTCACATCGCTTCGGAATAGAAACCAGCTTAATTTACACTATGTTGTGTATTGTGCTTAAATTATGGATTGTATTCATCATTTCGGTCCATATAAATAATTATATGGCACCTACCTATATATCGCAGTACTGCGAGCTGACAACCCTTACAAATATCCCAATTTAACCCTTACCCGTGTCAATTTACCCCGGACGCTGGGTAAATTGGGACGGCCATTATTTTACCGATTATTTCTTTAAAATGAATAATTAAAATAATGTAACGGTTTTTATCACCTAGGTACGTTCAAGACTCAACTTATTTCTTTGGTTGAGCATTGACTATTTAATTGGAACTATGTTAAAATTCAATCTGAAGTTCGATTTTGTCCCTATTTACCCCATTTGACGGTAGTCTTGGCGAAATTTGTGATTATAGAAGTATAAAATACAATCATAATAGTGTACAAACTTACAATTCCAATTAATTATAGTCGAATTTCGACTACTGCGGGACCTCTAGTATATATTATTATATGATAGTATGAAGTGAAATTATGAGATGATAAGGAATGAAGTTTAATCTCAGTAAAATAAATGGTGGTCATTTACTGAGACTTTTTCAGTGGACTTTTTGGAGGATCCCGAGAAGTTACGTCCAGCGGCTTTGTTTTAAATTCCCACATTTGTGCACTTTCACAGATACTAAACAGTTAATAAACCATCGTTATTACACATTTAAACCTTAAGAAACACTAAATAGACAAAATAAAACAAATCGCGCAACTTCACTCTCCGCGGTCCCGCCAAAAAGACATCGTCTCATTACGATTTTACCAGTGTTTTTTTTTAAATTAAGATTTTAGAGTTGACATCCACAAGATTTTTCCCTACCATCCCACATATTTATTTATATACGTATACAGAACCAATGTGTTTGCGCTGTGTCCTGATTACAGAAGACAGCACTGTTTGTCGCATATATATTTCGTGAAGCACAAAACCAGTGTAGTGTCGGCGTTTGTGACGAGAGGTCGCCTTGACCCTGATACACAGCTCGGGTAAGTAGCGTGCATTATGTCATACTTGTTATGATGAGTGTTTATCAAAGATAATATCGATTCTTAGAACTTTAGTATTATATCAAGACTTTTCCTTAAGCATGACACTATAGTTTCTTTTTTTTATTTATTGCTTAGATGTGTGGACGAGCTCGCGGCCCACCTGGTGTTAAGTAGTTACCGGAGCCCGTAGACACGTAAATGCCACCACCTACCTTGAGATATAAGTTCTAAGGTCACAGTATAGTTACAACGGCTGCCCCAATCAAACGCTTTACTGCTTCACGGCAGAAATAGGGAGGTATATACCTACCGGTGCTGACTCACAAGAGATCTTAACACCAGTTTCCCATTGTTTTCAAGATATATGAGCTGACAACATATTAGGTAAGTACCACCACTGCCTATTTGTGCCGCGAACCCCAGATATGGCTCGGTTGGATGGATGGGACCCCCGCTGTACATAACAATTGAAAATTCGACTTCATCTTTCTGTGGTGGTTTGGTTAGCAGCCCTGGCTGTTACGTCGAGGGTCGTAAGTTCGATTTCCACGTCGAGCAAATAGAGTCTTCAAAAGCAAAATCTGCTCTTAACTATTTCAGGAACAATGTTGATTATATATGTGCTCGGGCTCTTGCTGGTATCCACCGGCGGTCAGTACGCGAAGTCGGGGGTCAAAGGTGGCTACGGAGGTCGCGGCTTCCAAGATAACACCAATGAGAACATCGCCAAGTTTGTATTTTTGTGATTTAGTAAATATTTATAATATTATCACATAACACCCCCCCCCCCGGGCTCCAATACCCATTTCATCTGAATGCTGGAGATGAAAATGGAATTTAGTGCACTGACGGATGAAGGATGTCAAGGCCTGCTTAGCGTTAAGTTATTAGAGCCCATGAGAATCCAACCTTCCACCACATTCCATAAGGTCGAGGTCACAATAGAACTGAATTACAGTTAGCCTACTCTTCAAACCGTATTTCCGTTTTGGCAGAAGTTGGCAGGGTGATTGATACCCGTGCGTGCCCATGATAGCAATAGTGTTTTTTATTGTCCTTGTAGGCAGACGAGCATACGGCCCACCTGATGGTGAGCGGTTACCGTCACCCATGAACGTCAGCAAAGCCAGGAGCAGATTCAAGCCGCTGCCTACCTGGTTCCGCAAATTTATCAATTTTGCGGGTATGTTTTTTACGACACGGCGTTATTCCTTCATCGTGGACATTATTAGGTACGTTAGAATCATTGAAAAACTTACACAAAAGGCTTTATTTTTATTACATTACGAGATTTGAACACCGACATAAGCGCATCGTTTGATACTATACTAATACTCCGGGCGTCTCATCCTTTAGGCCACGACAAATTCGTATAAATCAGAAACTTGATCCATTAATTATGTTTTTTAGCTCTTCAAGGACTATTTGACATTGGCCCTCTGTAACCCCGCCATCTATTTTATTGAAACTTGCCTGTCTCTGTTTTTCTAAGGTCTATTTGTATATATCTATCTTGTTTCTCTGTAAAACTATCTGCCAACTTAAGCCAAAAAGTTATTCTTTGCTCTGACAAAAAAAAATCGGTTGTCTGTAAAGTCGGTTTACTGACGATAGTTGGACGTGACAACGTCATAAGAAAACACTGATGGAATGGTTTCATTTTTCAAAAGAAAATTTTAATTTTATTTGTTTGATAGATATTTTGTATGGACAATTGACACCACATTCACTTTTCACTGAACTTCATACTTGACGAAAACATGTAAATGTATTATTGTATAGCAGCTGTCCACGCGGATGCACCGCTCACTCAAATAGGAGAGAGACAGATGTCGAACACTGCCGAACGCGGAGGCCGATTGTGCCTCTTTGTCGCTCGTTGCGCGATCTCGCTTGCACTTCAAGCCTTAAATGGAACGCCTCAATGAGTCATGTTTTTTCGTGCGTGCAGCCGGCTCCATCGAATTGTAAGACGTTGTCACGTCAAAAGTTTATTTTCCGTTGCAGATTTTACGCGAACAACACCAGCCATGGTTTTCTATCGCAAAACCATACGATTAACACCATGAGCGATGTCGGAGTATGTTATATCGAAGTACCGTAAGTATTTTTTTACAGGTGGAAGGACGTCTTGTTAGTTCACACGGGTAGGTACCACCACCCTGACTATGTCTGCCGTGAAGCAGTAATGCGTTTCGGTTTGAAGGGCGGGGCAGAAGTTGTAACTATACTGCGACCTGAGAACTCATATCTTTTTTTTTATTGCTTAAATGGGTGGACGAGCTCACAGCCCACCTGATATTAAGTGGTTACTGGAGCCCATAGACATCCACAACACAAATGCGGCACCCACCTTGAGATATAAGTTCTAAGGTCTCAAGTAATAGTTACTCAAGATGGGTGGCGGCATTTACTTTGTAGATGTCAACAAATACCAACAACAACAACAACAAATACCCGCTCCAGTGACCACTTAACATCAGGTGAGATCGTCCACTCATCAATTAAATAAATAAATAAATAAAACTTATGCCAGCTTTTTTTTGTAACCTAAAAGCTTATTATCAACACACGGTCGTTAGCTGAACGGACGTTCCTCTTGATTCTGGAATCCAACATCATAATCTGAATACTGTCACCCGCTTAAGGACATTAAAGACAGAAGATAAGCAAACATATTATAAGCAAAATTGTAATTTGAATCAGGAAGATTAGGGCTGCTTCGCGACAGATGCTGATAAAACTAAATTATTTTATACATAACTATATAGCTGTACCCCTCCGCCTCGCTGGGCATTTCAAATTACATAACATTATTATTTCTCACCCCCACAAAGATTCTCATCATTAACGCCCCCGCAACTGCTGTACGGAGTCCAACACTCATATAAATATGAAGCTATCCATTAAGTACTTGTATTTTCTACGTGGATACCAAGAGTCAAGTCAATCGGATGCATGGTTCGGTAGTTATAACGGAACATCCGTAAAAACTACTGTAGATTTATATATTAGTATAGATTTCTATAGCATATTAACATATATATTAGTATAGATTTCTATAATACTGGTGGTAGGACCTCTTGTGAGTCCGCGCGGGTAGGTACCAACACCCTGCCTATTTCTGCCGTGAAGCAGTAATGCGTTTCGGTTTGAAGAGTGGGGCAACCGTTGTAACTATACTGAGCTGAACTATACTAGCCGTTGGAACTATCTTAGAACTTATATCTTAAGATGGGTGGCGCATTTACGTTGTAGATGTCTATGGGCTCCAGTAACCACTTAACACCAGGTGGGCTGTGAGATCGTCCATCCCTCGAAGCAATAAAAAAAAAAAATAAAAAAAAATACACAGCGTTTTTGGTCAGTATTCGCGTAAAGTCGGAAAGAATATAATGACAATTCAAAAAGGCCAGATCAAATTACAGAAGCAGGCTTAATTATGTCTGCGGCTGGCAAAAACCAAGAGAAATACTACAGTTACTACAGCAAATATATATTTTTGTTCCAGTACAGCTCAACTTGTCGAGGATCAGAGGCAGATACCTAAAGGAAACGGAGTGAGTACAGTTCGGACGTACAGAAAGTAACTTTTAGGACCAGTATCATATGGCTTTATTTTTAATACGTTTTTATTAGCTTCTGACCTATGTATGTAACAGAATCTGATGCATGGTTCAGTAGTTATAACGGAATATCCGTAAAAACCACTGTAGATTTATATATTAGTACTAGCTGACCCGGCAGACTTCGTAGGGCCTCAATGGATAACTTAAGGACCTAAACTTTTGTATACAATAAATTTAAAAGAAACAAAAGGAATCCGTTCGACAGGGGACACATAAAAGGAAAAACAAAATTGTAATTTTTATTTAATTCCGAGCTTTTTTATATTTACCTACCCTTTAAGCCTTCTCTGGACTTCCACGAATAATTCAAGACCAAAATTAGCCAAATTGGTCCAGCCGTTCTCGAGTTTTAGCGAGACTAACGAACAGCAATTAATTTTTATATATATAGATAGATAGTATGCGTACCGTGGCGAGCCACAAAGTATTTGAACAGAGTTTAAAGCTAATCCAAATAAAACAATAATTTCAGTCCCGGCCCGATCTCAGCGTCATTCGTTCTTGCTGCAATGGCTACGTGAGGAACATCTACAACCCTAACATTTGCGAGCCGCACTGCAGCAAAGGATGCGTCAACGCATTGTGCACGGCGCCTGAAATCTGCACGTGCTTCCCTGACCACGTCAAGAACGCCGGCGGCTTCTGCATCGCTACATGTCCGATTGGATGTCAAAATGGCCACTGCTCCGGTCGAGAGTGCGTCTGCAGGGATGGCTTTAAACTAGACTACGGTCGTAAATACTGTGTGCCAGCTTGCAGTAACAACTGCGCCGGTGTCGGTGAGTTGTACTTTATTTTTTTGTTAATAGCCTTTGTTGAGTTGTGATGCTGGCGGTGCATGTCGCGCATCCCTTGGACGGTTTTGCGGACGAACGCTTCCATCCTCAACGAGCTAAAAGTTGATCAGAGGCTATCCACCATATGCCTATATGCTCCAATATTTTGGTCATATAGCAAAAAAGCCCTCTGACAACCTGGTGAAACTCATAGTGATGGTAAAGTGGATGGAAGACGATCCAGAGGTCGGAGCTACAAAAGATGGAGTGACCAAGTGTCCGAGCGTCTGGATACGAGATTGAGCCGCGCATTTCACTGTGCCACTGACCGACATAAGTTGTTACATATTACAAAAAAATGTCGCATCTGATGTTCAGCAATGAGCGATCGACTGAATGAAGGAGGAGGAGGAGGAAGCAGACAGGCATACGGCCCACTTGATGGTAAGTGGTTACTGTCGCTCATGGACGTCAGCAATGCCAGGTGCAGAGCCAAGCCGCTGCCTACCATCGAGTACTCTCCGCTAGCCTCGTGAAGAAGGACGTATCATAGCGCTTCAGAAACAGCGTGGAAGGGAGCTCATTCCAAGGTCGGAATTTCATAATTTTAACCGAATAATAAGCACGAAAATTAAACTGAACAGCTACCGATGTCCCCTACTAATCGAACACTTAAGCTTCTGGTAAGCAGCGGCTTGGCTCTGCCCCTGGCATTGCTGACGTCAATGAGTGACAGTGACCACTTACCATCAGGTGGGGCCGCATGCTCGTCTTCCTCCAAACGCAATAAAAAAAAAACTTAAGATCTTTGCAGTACATTTTTTTTTTTGTATTTATTGTAATTAGGTAATTGCACTTCACCAAACCGATGCGACTGCGCACCTGGTTATCAGGCAACACACGATGGATCGTGCAGTCCACAATGTCGGTACGTATTTAACTAATTAAATATCTTTTGAAAACCATTCTTAATTGCTAGTGGCGGATTAAAGGTCCAGAGCGCCCTAGGCAATCACTTTATCGGCGCCCCTGTACTGGCCATAAATGGCCATCATAATACTATAAATTTTAACTAGTTGTTTTTGCAATTACGATGACGTTGTATCATCAAACCCTAGACTTTAGAAGACCAGGACCCTTGTACTTACGCTAATGCGCGAATGAAATATGACGTTATAACTGTGAAGAAATCAAGAGGGACGACAGAACGAACATCGAAATTCATGATTCCTCTTTGCTCTAGGAAATAGGCCTTAATGTATCGCGTCGCGCGCGAGGACGACGCGACGACGAAACAAACACTCAATATTGCATAATACGAGTATATCGATGCTTGTGCAATATAATCTATTATAGAGTCACCCCATAGACACAGAGTTTCTCGCCGGATCTTCTCAGTGGGTCGCGTTTCCGATCCGGTGGTAGATTCTGCAAAGCACTGCTCTTGCTAGGGTCAGTGTTAGCAACTCTCCGGTTGAGCCCCGTGAGCTCACCTACAAACGTTAGGGCGAAGCTGAAATAGCCTCTCGAGGCTATCAGCATAGGTAGGGAAAAAAAAATAGATTTAGATTATAGATCAGCATAATCGTCAATATGTTATTTTCTTTATTTATTTCAAAATTCTGAGCCCCTAGGCACGTGCCTAGTTTGGCTTATGGATAATCCGCCTCGGTTAATTGCATACTTACAAATTTTCAAAAGATTAGATATATGCAATGTTCATTTACTTTTTTTTCAGCGATTGCGCGCCCGATGCTTGTGTTGCTCCGAATGTGTGCTCAGGCCCTACCAGAATTCCGTTGCCGGGACAAAACACCCAAATCCCTACATCTAATTATCCAGGATATCATAGTTCCACTTTTTACAATCGTCCAGGGATCGCACAAGGTCCTCTTCCCACCCAACAGCCGAATTATGTTGTCGGTCCCTCATACGGAACCAGCCAACCAGTTTCTGATAATCAACTAAATGGTCCTTTACACAACACTAGTTTATATCCTTCTTATTCGTTGCAACAATTGAACAATAGCTATCCAGGGCAACAGCCTCAGTATCCTCTACCCAACCAGCCTCAATATCCTTGGCAGCAAAACCCACATTCCAATCAGCCAAACTACACCTTATTGAATAGCACTCTACACCCACATTGGAAAAATAATTACTTTGATTCCAATCCGTCACCATATCAACCACAATATCCAGGACCATTACCGAGCCCAGGCCAACAGCCCATTTATCCAACACAACAGTTTAATCAAACTCAAATGCCACCTCACTATCCTAATCAAAACATTTATCCTTATCCTTCTCCACTTCAGCCTTGGTTTCCTGGACAAATACCCGCAAACGGTAACCACACGCAAAACGGCTTCCTGGACTTATCCAATCGCACTATACCTGGTCAAGGTGGCTTCCCTCCCCATCAAGGCTACTATCCGTATCCGCTTTATCAACCGTCGTATCCTCAACCGGGATATTTTCAGCCCAATCAGTCCAACTCCGGATACTATGGGCAGCAACCAACACCAAGCACAGATTCCTTACATGCGGGCTATTATAACAATTATGACGGGTCAAATCCTCAGGCGCCTGTATGCTCTCAGCCTTGTCTGAACGGAGTCTGTGTCGAAGGCAACAGATGCTCCTGCAACATTGGATATGTCACTGATAGTATGGACCCCAGTGGATTTAGGTAAGGCATCTAAATATTAAAATAAATAAATAATAAATAAATATTTACTAACAATCACGCCACGTTAATTGGTCCCGTGATAAGTTCGTAAAGAACTTGTGTTACAGGTACCAGATAACGGATATAAATGTAAGATTTTTATTATACACATACATATATTTAATAGACATCCATAACCCTGGAAAAGACATTTATATTTATCATACAAATATCTTCCCTTGGCGGGATTCGAACCCGCGACCCCCTTGTGTAGTGACCGTGTCACTTACCACTACACCAGACGGCCGTTAACCATTAACCATAACGTTACCATTAAAATTGTTTTTCGGATTCTTGTAACGGGTTTTAGTTTTAATTTGTTACCGATATTTCGGCGCTCTTGTAAGCGCCATGATCATGCATAGACTGAAGATTGATGGTAGGATTTTGGGAGCTAATACATTTGCCTACTGGGTTCCACTGAGTATTTAGTTTAATAAAAAAGAATTCTTCCTCGAAGTGTCCTAAATAACTTTAAGTGCACGTTGTCGGGACGATCCATCGAGAGCTCCAACACCCAAAAACTTCCTAACAACATTTTTCAGTCTGCCCGTGATCACGCACCTCTCAATAATGCTGAGCCCGTTAAATAATAGTACCTATTTGTTAAGCTGAAAAGCATGAAAGTTTAAGTATACGGTTTTTGCATCAAAGTTTCCATGCAGTTTTTATGTACAGGTGCATACCTCACTGTGCCGGAGGGTGTCCTAATGGTGTCTGCTCGGCACCAAACCTGTGCATCTGTAACATGGGCTATAAAAAGGACACTAGCGTCAAGGGCAGATCTGTATGTGTCAAGAAAATCAGATGAGATGTACAATAAATAATATACTAATTAATATTATGGGTGTTGTGTTTTAACCGCATTTTAAGTTTTTTTTTGTTTATCCTTTTCAGAATTTCTCTATTTGAGAATAGAATGACAATGAGAATTTTCTCTATTTCATTTATTTTACTGGTGATAGGACCTCTTGTGAGTCCGCACGGGTAGGTACCACCATCCTGTCTATTTCTGCCGTAAATCAGTAATGCGTTTCGGTTTAAAGGGTGGGGCAGCCTTTGTACTGAAAAAACGGAGACCTAAGAACTCATGCCTCGAGGTGGGTGGATTTACGTTGTAGTTGTCTATGGGCTACGATAACACATAACACCAAGTGGGCCGTGAGCTCGTCCACCCATCTAAGCAAAAAAATAAAATAAAAATTGAGAACGGTTGCTTGTAAGTCATATATTTTAGCGATAAATCCGCCCATTCTAGAAATGATACTTTCCTTTGAATTATATTTTCCTAATTTGCAGTATTAATATATTTTATTGTGCAATAAAGAATACTCAAAGTGTATTGGAATCGCCGTGGCTTAAAGGATAAGATGACCGATGTACTCATATAGAGCAATGTGAGCGATGTGAGTGAGTTTACATTCCGCGTCACGTTCTAATTTACGTAATGAAACACGTACTTAGCTCACGTTCGCGAGTGACCACCAAAATTAAAGAATAAGAACCATGCATCAAAAGTAAAACTCGCAAATATTGTAATTTGCATAATTACTGCACAATTGAGACACGTATAGTTGTATTTTTAATTAGACGAAGTCAACTGACGTTTGCTGTATTGTCAGTTTTTGATTAAATCAAAATAGTGTTGTGACAAAGTGAATGATTGAAAAAACTCCTGAATTAATGAAATTGCCTCGATTGTCTAGTGAATAGTTAGTGTGCCGAACTGCCGATATCGGGTTTTTTTTTGGTCAGGAGGAAATCGCCGGACATCCGCCCTCCACTGGGGATAGAGGGCGGAGCATGTCAGAGTCGAACTGACTAAAACCTCCTGTCGCTCAACAACCAACGTCCAAACCTCGCATGAGACAGAACTCATGAAGAGGCAAAGGGGGGAAAGTGAAGCGTTTAGTGCGGAGCACATCTCTCCCATCACCCTCTCCCTCGGGACGCCGGACCGGCGGTCGTCGGCGCCACGACCACCAGCCCTCTCGGTCGGCAGGCTATCCGAAGCCCGCCTAGATGGCGCCGGTTAGAGTGAGCTATCCTACGGAATACCCCGCTGGACCAGAACCAGCGTGGGTCGAGGATAGCCGGCCTTCCATCACCCGGATGCTCTTGCGTAAAACGCGTGCAGAGCAGCTTGCACGTCGTCTTCTTAGGCCCCCCTCGCCGGTCCCCAGACCGACATGTGAGGGGGGACCCGAAACACTTAGAGGGCCAGGGCTTGGGCGAGATCCGCCTCCCTGGCCCCCGCTCGACGGCGACGGGATTGTGCGTCTCTCACGCGCCCCGCCGCCTCCTTCTGCGAGATGGTGCACTCGCAGAAGTCGAGCATCGCCTTCCACGACTCATCGTCGCCGAGCATCGATGCCACAACACTCGGCAACGACAAGTCGTTTCCTACTTTTGCGACGAGGACACGGCGCCACCCCTCCCATGCGAGGCAGGCGACGAGCGTATGCTCTGCCGTGTCCAAGTCGCAATCACAATGGTGGCACTCTGCCGTCGGCTCGGCTCTGATCCGGTGCAGGAACTCACCGAAGCAACCATGCCCAGTGAGCACCTGCGTGAGCCGGAAAGTGAGGCGTCCTCTGTCACGATTCACCCAATCCACAAGGACCGGGCGAATCGCCTCGACGGTCCTACGACCGGCCGAAGGATCAGCCAGCCGTCTGGACCATGACTCCAGCACGGACCGCCGAGATTGGGCCCTCCGCGCTCTGACCACACTGTGGCTGGGACGCGCCACGCCCCGGGCGCGAAGGTCAGCCCGCCACTGAAAGTCAGCGGCGAGCGCCTCCGCTTCCAGAGCCCAAGGCGGCGTCCCAGGCCGATATCGGGTACGGAGTTCGAATTTTTTTTAGTCGCGCTTTGTACATGTTTTCGACGATTATGTTCCTATAGTATCTACCTATACTGAATACCGAGTGTTTTAAACATTAAGGAAAACATTGCGAGGAAACTTGTAAGACTGTCCTATTTTCAATACATTATATAGTTGAAACTATAGATGTATAAAATATAACAATTATAGGTAGGTAATGAAAAAAAAAACTGATTGTAGTTACATACTACTAGTAACATATATTGGAGCACTTTAATACAATTTTATTTTAAAATAGAAATAATATTCTTTTATAGTTTGAAATGATTAACTATTCACCCTCATTGTTCATTCATCTGATTGAACGAGAACTGAACGCATCACTATTACTTTAAATATAGCAACATTATTTTACAAAGTGACATAAGCTACTGTCTAATTAAAAATTAGATTTTGTGGCGGTAGCCATTAAAGAACACAATATATTTGACAGATGCTTGAAACTCGCTTACGACATTTTCAAGATAAGCTTGTATATATATAATAGGTTGGGGTAAAAGTCTTTTGCATTATAGTATGTATGAACTTGTAATAAAATCTCTTTGGCTATATTATTTGTATCTGGCTGGTTTTAGTATCATTAAAAGTATTTTAAAGAACATAGTTCCAAATTCAAATTAGGATAATGTGTGATTTTTATTTATTTTTCGTACTGTCAAGATGAGTGAATCTAATGGAGAAATTCGATACATTTTAAAATATTACTACAAAAAAGATAAAAATGCAACGCAAGCCGCGAACAAAATTTGCAATATTTATGGACCTAGTGCAATGTCTGTGAGAGTAGCACAAATTTAGTTTAAGCGCTTTCAATCCGGAAATTTTGATGTCAAAAATGCACGTCGCTCTGGTCGCTCTATTACGGATAAAATGGTTGTCATTTTTGAAAAAGTAGAGCAAAATCGGCATATCAGTAGTTACGACATAGCTGAAGAACTGGGAATTGACCACAAAACAGTTTTTGCGTACTTGAAAAAAACTGGGTACACAAAAAAAAATCGATATTTGGGTACCTCACGAGCTCACTGAAAGAAACCTAATGAACCGTGGACTCATGTGTGATTCTTTATTACGACGTAATGAAACCGAACCATTTTTGAAGATGCTGTTAACTGGTGATTAAAAGTGGATCACGTACGACAAGAACGTGTGAAAAACGTCGTAGTCAAAGGCCGGTCAGGCTTCACTGTCTGTGGCGAAACCCGGGTTAACTTGCAACAAGGTGATGCTGTGTGTGTGGTGGGATTGGAAGGGCTTTATTCATAATGGGCTGTTACCACCAGGCAGGACCATCGATTCTGAACTCTAATGCGACAACTGATGAGATTAAAACAAGAAGTTGAGAGAAAGCAGCCGGAATTAATCAAAAGAAGGGGTGTGGTTGTTCAACTTGATAACGCTAGACCTCACACATCTTTAACCAGCGCAGCAAAAGTTAAGAGAGCTTGACTGGGAGGTGTTAATGCATCTGCCGTATAGTCCTGACTTACCCCTTTAGATTTCCACCTGTTTCGGTCTCTCCAGAATTCTTTAGGCAGTGTCAGGCTAACATCACGAGAGGACTGCCAAAACCAATTGTCGCGGTATTTTGATCAGAAGCCCCAAAATTTCTGTAGCAATGGAATCATGTCCCTACCTACAAGATGGCAAAAAGTTATCGAGCAAAATGGTACCTACATACTTTAGTTAAATGTAAATAATCTATATTAAAAAATGTTGTGAATTTTCTTAAAAAATTGTGAAGAAACTTTTTCCCAACCTATTATACCTAGTCAGGTCATAAATTCTGTCACGTTTAATGTAAAATAATTGAAACATGTTTATTCATTATGTAATTCATATACCAAAATGAACTTAACAAATCATAGATTCTTATGACACTAAAGTTTATTCAAAATGACGTCCGTGATTTTGAATACAGGCCTTCAATCTGCGCGGCCAGTCGTCTATCACAGCACGAACGAGGTCCATGTCAATATCGGCGGCTGCCTTAATCAAGGATGTCCTGAGTGACTCCAAATTGGGATGAGGCTTTAAGCACGCCTTTTCCTCCAAGTGTTGCCATATCTTGTAATCTAACGGATTCAAATCTGGACTGGAGGAGGGCCAGTCTTCGTGCCGGATGAAGTCGATTTCACGCGCCACCAGCCAGTCTTGTGTGCTCTTCGCTCTATGAGCTGGCGCTGAATCTTGTTCGAATACCCAGTGCCTGTTATTGAACATGGTATGAGAAACAGGTTCCACAAGGTTCGTCAGGACTGTATTTTGATACACAACTGCATTCGTTTTTACACCTTTCTCACAAAAATGTACCTCAGTTAAGCCCCAATAAGAAACTCCCAACCATACCATGAGCGAGGATGGAAAATGACCTCGTTGGACACGCGGAATACGGTTGCTCGCTTCTTCACTACTGTGTGCGTACACCTTATCATTTTGTTTGTTGTAGCTCTCTTCTACGGTATAAATTTTTTTCATCCGAAAAAAGAATTTCCCGATATTTTTTTCCCGCGTACCGCTTCAACAAAGCGCGGCATCTGTTCAGTCTCAGGTCCATTAGACGAGCATTCAAACGATGTCCTGTTTTTCTTCGATATGCCCGAAGCCCTAAGTCTTCATTTAACACCCTTTTCACCGTGGTTCTGCTTAACCCCATCTGAAGGGCCAACAGTTTCTGCTTACGTTTGGGATTTCTTTGAATTCGCGCCTTCACAGCTTTTATCACTGCTGGAGTCCTAACAGACCGAGGGCGACCACTTCTTGACCTGTCATCTACACTAGAGTCTTCATTGTATCGTTTGATGGTACGATAAACGAATATTTTGGTTATATTCAAAATTTTCAGTATGTTAAAAATTTGAATTGGCGCGTAACCGCAACGATGCAACGCAATAACTGCAACACGGTCTTCTTTAAGCATCCACTCCATATTTAAAAATGAGTGAAAATTCTAAAAGTATACATTTTTATTTTCATGAACAATTCGAAATTCGAATTCAATAAACTTTTTTGTGGCCAGCATTCTAAAAGAAAAGTTTTTACTGTGTGACAATACATATGACCTGACTAGTTATATACAAGCTCCGAACAACATTCAGACCGTCGGTCTAACGAGCAGTATCACCACCTGCTAGAAGATCTTCCCTTTGTCGTCCACAATTTAAATCCAAGGTGAAGCAAGTGAGTGAGTGAGTGAATGAGTGAGTGGCGGCAGTCACGCTATGAAGTCTATGATCTGCGGTATCTACAAAACCTTAACTGTGTCTTTTTTTTGTTGCTTAGACGGGTGGACGGTCTCACGGTCCACCTGGTGTTAAGTGGTTACCGGAGCTCATAGACACCTGCGACGTAAATGACGCCACCCATCTCGAGACATGAGTTCTTAGCTCTCAGTTTTTACAGTACAACCCTTCAAACCGAAACGCATTACTGGCTTCATGGCAGAATTAGGCAGGGTGGTGGTATCTACCCGTGCGGACTCACAAGATTTACCACCAGTAATTACGCAAACTGTAATTTAGCGGGTTTGATTTTTATTACACGATGTTATTCCTTCACCGCGGAAGACAATCGTGAACAATTGTCAAGTGCGTATTTCATTAGAAAAATTTGTACCTGCCTGCGGGATTCAAATACCGATGCATCGCTTGATACGATTGCACCGGACGTCTTATCCTTTAGGCCACGATGACTACGGTCGTGAACTCATTACTCTGACAACACTACAACAAAACTCTCGCCATGGCTGGAAATATTCAGGTAGGATGTAATATCCAAAAATTTGAAACTGAAACGGAATAGTGCGCTAAATTCAACCAGGCTTCATGCTCGTCTGCTTTTATTATTTATTTTTTTGTTGCTTAGATGGGCGGACGAGCTCACTGCCCACCTGGTGTTAAGTGGTTACTGGAGCCCACATACATCTACAACGTAAATGCGCCATCCACCTTGAGATATAAGTTCTAAGGTCCCGTATACAAGGTACAAGTTACAACGGCTACCTCACCCTTCAAACTGAAACGCATTAACTCTTTGACGGCAGAAATAGGCAGGGCGGTGGTACCTACCCGTGCGGACTCACAAGAGGTCCTACCACCAGTAAAGCAGTAAGACGATCTTTATCAAACCTAATCCAAATACTGAAGTCTAAATATGAACATTCCCTATAGACTCCGAAGCAGGTTGACGAACTTTGATGAAATTCTCAGGCTACTTTCAGATTCCTACGGATTCCTACGATTAAAACGGGCCGCGTTTGCGCATCATTAATATAATTCTACTGTGTGTGTGTGTGTGTGTGTATGTGAACTCCTCTTAAATAGTTGGACCGATTTTGATGTAATCTTATCTGTGTTCAAGTGCATTCTAGAACGGCTTAGATTCACAATCAGCTCCACTACAAAATGTTTCTTTTATTTCTAACTAGAAATGTTAGAAATTTTCAGGATTTAAGAGGTGTGTAAAGGACAACGTCTGTCGGGTATACTATACAATGATATTGAAGTTTATCCGTCTGTTCGCATATTTTTTCGCTGCAAGACTGCGTACGTTTCACCATCAAAGCTTGTCAAATGCCTGCACGTGCTCGAACGTTTAAGGCATAATAATATTACCTTTAACGTGCGGCGAATGATCCTTGTGTAGGTAAAAAAAACAAGCGTCTCTCATAAGATATTCTATGACAAAAAAGTACATCACATGTTAAAAAAAAAAAGCAGACTCTATTTTCAACATTCTATAATTAGTTAGCGCTAGATCAAATTAGATTAAATTGGTTAACACGTCAACAGTCCCTATACAAGCGTTCCGAAACACGCCATATGTCCAAGTGTGATTATATGTTTTTTGGCTATTATTAGATGTCCACCTATCGGCTGATGCATTAAAAGTAACAAAATATGGTCGTTAACCCCGGATATACCCGTGTACAGCGGGCGGTACACGGACTTATGAATTAAATTACCGGGTAACTTTAACGTGTACCACAGGCTCATGAGTGTTCCAGTAGACGTATGTATGGTTAGTTTATTACCATATCGATGGTACACTTCCGCGGCAGACTACTTTTCCGCCAATACATACCCTCAAACACATAAATATAACATAAAATCTATAAACTATGGTCTGCAGAACACTTGGCGATACCACATTTACAATGGTCAAAATGTGCAAGTTTTTGGTTTGGATACCTCCGGAAGTATAGTAGTAACATTGGCAAAGGTTTACTTGATGAAGGTCGCTGCATGATAACTGACAACTACTACACGAGCGATTCTTTGACAGAATTTATGCTTTCTCGCAATACAGACCTCTGTGGCACGGTCAATAAAAAGAGAAAAGGTTTACCGAAAGAGGAGAGAAGGAGAGAAAAGCATTCTAGCAGTACATGAAACGTTCAAGTTCAAGTTACGCCGCTGAGAAAAACACATTTTTTTGAGTTTTTGGGCAAGAAAGAATCTCGATTCATCCGAAGACGATGCGTGGGATGCTGCCAAAACCTTCTTGATGAAGGTCGACTTGCTCCATATGCACAGGCCAAAGCCAAAAGGATATCAACGCAATGTAAAATTTGCAAAAAAGCATATTGTGTTGTTTGTTTTTCTAAACTTTTAGTTCACCAATTAAAATTTGTATCTTTTTTTCTAAGTTTTTTTATGTCGTGTTGCTATACTAAGAATTTAAAAAAAATATGACATGTCTTTGACTTTTTCTATTTATTAGATCCTTGGCCACAAGTCCACAAAGAAAACACTAACTAATTTGACAAGTCCGTGGATCTAGGCCCCGTAGAGAAACACATCGGCTCGTGTACCTCATAGGGCGCACGAACTCGGCGGAACCGCTCACCGTGTACCACATACGTAACACCGGACTGTTAACGTGTTAAAGGTTTTTCTTACTCTTTCGCGAAGAGATGAACTTAAATAGTTATTTCTAACAGCTTTCTCTGCTGGTTGTAGTGTTGTGGAAATTATAGCTGTCGTATTTCCTGTTAGATTGGATGAATTCGTTAATAATCCTGGCCAAACTGAAAATAATTGTTTCTCTGGGGCAGCTGTTAACGGTGATTCTGATGAGGTAGCTGTATATGGCACTGTTTCTGTCCTAGCTGTAGATATTTCTTCCTCTTGGTCAGCTCTCGACGGTGATTCTGATGAAGTATCTGTATACAGTACTGTTTTTGTCCAAGCTGTAGATATTTCTTCCTCTGAGTCAGCTGTCGACGGTGATTCTGATGAGGTATCTGTATACGGTACTCTTTCTGTCCAAGCTGTAGACAATTTTTCCTCTGGGTCAGCTGTCGACGGTGATTCTGATGAAGTATCTGTATGCGGTACTGTTTCTGTCCAAGCTGTAGATATTTCTTCCTCTGGATCAGTTGTCGACGGTGATTCTGATGAGGTATACGTATACGGTACTGTTTCTGTCCAAGCTGTAGATATTTCTTCCTCTGGGTTAGATGTCGACGGTGATTCTGATGAGGCGTCTGTATACTGTACTGTTTCTGTCCAAGCTGTAGATATTTCTTCCTCTAGGTCAGCTGTCGACGGTAATTCTGATGAAGTATCTGTATACGGTACTGTTTCTGTCCAAGCTGTAGATATTTCTTCCTCTGGGTCAGCTGTCGACGGTGATTCTGATGAAGTATCTGTATACTGTACTGTTTCTGCCGAAGCTGTAGATATTTCTTCCTCTAGGTCAGCTGTCGACGGTGATTCTGATGAAGTATCTGTATACGGTACTGTTTCTGTCCAAGCTGTAGATATCTCATCCTCTGGGTCAGCTATCGATGCTGATTCTGATGAGGCGTCTGTATACTGTACTGTTTCTGTCCAAGCTGTGGATATTTCTTCCTCTGGATCAGTTTTCGACGGTGATTGTGATGAAGTATCTGTATACTGTACTGTTTCTGCCCAAGCTGTAGATATTTCTTCCTCTAGAACAGCTGTCGACGGTGATTCTGATGAAGTATCTGTATACGGTACTGTTTCTGTCCAAGCTGTAGATATTTCATCCTCTGGGTCAGCTGTCGATGCTGATTCTGATGAAGTATCTGTATACTGTACTGTTTCTGCCCAAGCTGTAGATATTTCTTCCTCTAGGTCAGCTGTCGACGGTGATTCTGATGAAGTATCTGTATACGGTACTGTTTCTGTCCAAGCTGTAGATATCTCATCCTCTGGGTCAGCTATCGATGCTGATTCTGATGAGGCGTCTGTATACTGTACTGTTTCTGTCCAAGCTGTAGATATTTCTTCCTCTGGATCAGTTTTCGACGGTGATTGTGATGAAGTATCTGTATACTGTACTGTTTCTGCCCAAGCTGTAGATATTTCTTCCTCTAGGTCAGCTGTCGACGGTGATTCTGATGAAGTATCTGTATACGGTACTGTTTCTGTCCAAGCTGTAGATATTTCATCCTCTGGGTCAGCTGTCGATGCTGATTCTGATGAGGT
The DNA here is from genome assembly GCF_030267445.1 of Bombyx mandarina. NCBI lineage: Eukaryota > Metazoa > Arthropoda > Insecta > Lepidoptera > Bombycidae > Bombyx > Bombyx mandarina. Next base: position 10,611,136 of record NC_143216.1, on the reverse strand, counting down.
ATCTGTATACGGTACTGTTTCTGTCCAAGCTGTAGATATTTCTTCCTCTGGGTCAGCTGTCGACGGTGATTCTGATGAGGTATCTGTATATGGTACTCTTTCTGTCCAATCTGTAGACAATTTTTCCTCTGGGTTAGCTGTCGACGGTGATTCTAATGAGGCTGTATACGGTACTTTTTCTGTCCAAGTTGTAGATATTTCTTCCTCTGGGTCAGCTATCAATGGTGATTCTGATGAGGTATCTGTATATGGTACTGTTTCTGTCCAAGCTGTAGATATTTCTTCCTCTGGGTTAGCTGTCGACGGTGATTCTGATGAGGCGTCTGCATACTGTACTGTTTCAGTCCAAGCTGTAGATAATTCTTCCTCTGGGTCAACTGTCGACGGTGATTCTGATGAGGTATCTGTATACGGTACTGTTTCTGTCCAAGCTGTAGATATTTCATCCTCTGGGTCAGCTGTCGATGCTGATTCTGATGAAGTATCTGTATACTGTACTGTTTCTGCCCAAGCTGTAGATATTTCTTCCTCTAGGTCAGCTGTCGACGGTGATTCTGATGAAGTATCTGTATACGGTACTGTTTCTGTCCAAGCTGTAGATATCTCATCCTCTGGGTCAGCTATCGATGCTGATTCTGATGAGGCGTCTGTATACTGTACTGTTTCTGTCCAAGCTGTAGATATTTCTTCCTCTGGATCAGTTTTCGACGGTGATTGTGATGAAGTATCTGTATACTGTACTGTTTCTGCCCAAGCTGTAGATATTTCTTCCTCTAGGTCAGCTGTCGACGGTGATTCTGATGAAGTATCTGTATACGGTACTGTTTCTGTCCAAGCTGTAGATATTTCATCCTCTGGGTCAGCTGTCGATGCTGATTCTGATGAGGTATCTGTATACGGTACTGTTTCTGTCCAAGCTGTAGATATTTCTTCCTCTGGGTCAGCTGTCGACGGTGATTCTGATGAGGTATCTGTATATGGTACTCTTTCTGTCCAATCTGTAGACAATTTTTCCTCTGGGTTAGCTGTCGACGGTGATTCTAATGAGGCTGTATACGGTACTTTTTCTGTCCAAGTTGTAGATATTTCTTCCTCTGGGTCAGCTATCAATGGTGATTCTGATGAGGTATCTGTATATGGTACTGTTTCTGTCCAAGCTGTAGATATTTCTTCCTCTGGGTTAGCTGTCGACGGTGATTCTGATGAGGCGTCTGCATACTGTACTGTTTCTGTCCAAGCTGTAGATATTTCTTCCTCTGGGTCAGCTGTCGACGGTGATTCTGATGAGGTATCTGTATATGGTACTCTTTCTGTCCAATCTGTAGACAATTTTTCCTCTGGGTTAGCTGTCGACGGTGATTCTAATGAGGCTGTATACGGTACTTTTTCTGTCCAAGTTGTAGATATTTCTTCCTCTGGGTCAGCTATCAATGGTGATTCTGATGAGGTATCTGTATACGGAACTGTTTCTGTCCAAGCTGTTGAGTGTGTTTTTAACAGCTCTTGTAGAACTCTAGGTTCTGCTGATGCTGGTCTACGTGATCCCTCTGGATGGCTTAAGAATCTGAAAATGACTGGTGTTGATTATTAAGGTTGCGCGACACCCATCTACCAAGTTTTTAGCTTGCTAATTTGATGCAAATTGAACAATATTGTTCCGATGCTAACGTTGAAAACTGCTGCTAACTCAGCGGTAGATTGAGCGGTATCATCAACTGTCACCTTTAATATGTCGTACATTTCTTTAGTTTTTTAGACTACAGGGCTCATTTTTAGATCATTTTTTTTATTCCCTAAGCGTCCAAACCAATATCGAGTCATGCGTTTGTTTCTAGTGTTCACTACGTACCCGTTATTAATACTATGAGTCGACTGTGCGGCATTGCTACCGCGACGGAACTCGCATTCCACAATTACTAATACATAATCATTAAATTAATGAATGAATATTAGTTAAAAAAAAAATTGAATTTATTGCCACCCATATATATTACGTTTTAAATGGCCCCAATTTTTTAAGAACGGTAACTTCAAAACTCAATAACTTTAGACCTAATCTTAAAACATTAAAGCAGAACAGTCGGTAGCTTAAAACTTCTTACCCAGCGGCCTTGCACACCTCAAGCAAATCGTCTTTCAGTACCCTGAAAAATAAACAGAAATTTAATTCTACATACTGTACTTCCTTTTTTATCTCGAATCAGTAATGCGTTTAAGTTTGACAGGCTATATAATGAAATTGAGTATTCAACTTCGATTTTCAAGGTAAGGCATGGTTCTGGCCCTTTTTTTTAATGCTGGGGAATCCATTTTCGCATACCCAGTCGAGAGGGGTAATAGACCGGATTATGTCGGACTCCGGCGCCTCCAGAGAAGAAGAGGGAGATCTTCCACTTCCTACCGGGAGACTACGCCTTGATAACTTTAAACTTCAGTAGCCACTTTACATCGTATGGACTATGAGCTCGCTTGGCCATTTTTCTCACACTACCTATTCGTTGACAGCATAAGGGGCGATTCCAGCTGCGCTATGGCTGGTAGGCGAGTTCACGGGCTCATCCTAGAGAATTGCTAACACTGGTCCTATCAAGATGAGTGTTTCACTGAATCTACCACCGGATCGGAATCGCGACCCACTGAGATAACTCGGCGAGAAACTCAGTGGGCTATATCTATGGGTTAGTTCGCTCGTCGAACTCTTCTTCGTAATCGAAGAGTCCGACGAGGACGGTGACCAGTGCTTGAGAGTCCTAAAAGCACCGAGAGTGAATCCGGAGGATCCGACAAGACTTGTTTCGAACGACGGTGGCTTTGCGTTGCCCCGTCGACTGGGTTAGATAGGAAATTAATGGTGACAACGATAAGACAGTTATCTACCCATTCGCCATGTGTGATCGCACGCACATTCCATGCAAAAATAATTATATACTTTAAGTGTCACCAGCATGTCAAACATTGAATTCAGAAAGAACTTAGTCGGTCTGCTAACGAATTATTTTTTATTATTATTGCGAAAAATATTTTTAGGCAAAGAAAACCTTTTAAACCAATTTTCAATTCAATTCAATATGGCTAAACTCTTTAAAACGGCAACGCCATACTTTGACCTCTGGTGTGTAGATTAAGACCTTTTTACTACTTAGATGAGTAGATGAACTCAAGACCTACCTAATGTTCAGTGGTCACCGAAGCTCATATAACTTATTCACTACATAAACAGAGTTGTGGCGCTTAAGAACGCACCTTCTTTATGATGCGTGAGCCGGAACGCACGAAAGGTGGAAAAAAAGAACATAGTCTGTGACACGGGGGACCTTTTTATCGCCGAAAATTTGTATAACTTAGAACTGTGTAAGCCGCTGCAACAATAAAACTCCTATTGTTTCAACTGTGGTGTTAATTACGAGTGATCCAAAAACACGATTTTCCCGCGAAATAAAGAAGGGACCCTATAAGGACTCCCTCAGAGTATCCGAATTACAATGAATATCACCTACCTGATTTTAAATAGGCGGTCATGACAATGAGCGGTGCACAACAGGCTCAACTGTAAATAGAATAGATTAAAATCCATGAAATATGTTTCAAAACAAATCAAAGATTTCATGGTCGAGCCAAACGTTGTTGATAGAAATTCAAAGCAAGTAAAATTATGTAGCGTCTTCCTCATTTTTAGTTTTGAAATATGAAGCAAAAGAAATTCACAGTTTTAAGATAAATAAATAAATATTTTCTAACAATCACGCCACGTTAACTGGTGCCGTGCTAAGCACGTAAAGAACTTGTGTTACAGGTACCAGATAACGGAAATAAATGTAAGATTTTATTATTATACACATACATATATTTAATATACATCCATAACCCTGGAGAAGACTTTTATATTTACCATACAAATATCTTCCCTTGGCGGGATTCGAACCCGCGACCCCCTTGTGTAGTGACCACGTCACTTACCACTACACCAGACGGCCGTTAGATAAAGATAAAGATAAGGCTTCCTTGAAATGTTGAGAAGTAGGCTAATAGCGAAGCACTAGAAATATATTCGATAGATGTTCTACACGATGCTCGGAAATGAGCTATTAATTTTGTGTTATTATGAGCTTTGTCCTCAGTTTCAGTTTATCCTGAGAAACACCAAGCTTCACTGTGGATATAGAAAAAGCGCGCTTTTTATTTTAACTCCTATTAACGTTAATTGTTTGGATGTTCGTTGGCTTGGTTTATTGTTCATCCCGGACCATATCAATTGAGTGTGAAGCATGTCTTTTTGCTTTTTATTAGTGTTATTCCATAGTACTTTATCTTCAAATACACACATATACAAGTACCCATAAATGCGCCACCCACTTCGAGATATAAGTTCTAAGGTCTCAAGTATAGTTACAACGGCTGCCCCAGCCTTCAAACCGAAACGCATTACTGCTTCACGGCAGAAATAGGCAGGGTGGTGGTACCTACCCGTGCGGACTCACAAGAGGTCCTACCACCACTAATTATGCAAATTATAATTTTGCGAGTTTGATTTTTATTACACGATGTTATTCCCTCGGCGTGGAAATCAATCACTCATTTCATCAAATCAATCATTTGTTGAGTACGTATATCATTAGAAAAATTGGTACCCGCCTGAGATTCGAACACCGATGCATCGCTCAACACGAATGCACCGGGCGTCTTATTATTAGGCCACGACGACATCAAACTGTAAAATAATGTTTGAATTAGTATAATTATTTACCAGAATAATTTTGAGGAGTCTGTAGTTCGGTTCCATTGTCGTGAGCCTCGCTGAGCGTTCCGAAATGTATAATATATCACTCTTCAACGAACGATCACGAACTGATCGATGTATGCGGCATATCATATCGGTTGTGGTTTTTGAAAAACTTTACAAAACATATATATAAAATATTTCCTGTTATTTATAATTAATTAGTACTATTGATTAGGCATTCGCGTTAAAGACGAATCAAAAAACAACTAAGTCCTCCGAATTGAGAAATTCCTCATATTTTTAAGTATGTAATTTTTTTTATTTGGCTTTTTACTTTGTTTTATGTGGAATAGTAATCGGTTCGAATCTTGAACTCTCGACAAAAGTTTTTTTTTTTTTCATACCTAAGCCGATAGCCTTGAGAGCCTATTTCAGCTTAACCTTAACTAGTAGGTGAGCTCACGGGGATCAAACCTGACGAAGTTGCTAACACGAACCCTAGCAAGAGCCGTGCTTCGCAGAATCTACCACCGGATCGGAAACGCGACCCACTGAGAAGATCCGGCGAAAAACTCAGTGGGCTGTGTCTGAGGGTATCGACAAAAGTGTGCGAGGCCGTCTGCGCATCGTACACATAGGGTGAAAATAAATGGTTCACTCATGTATTTAATATATACTAGAGGTCCCGCAGTAGTCGAAATTCGACTATAATTAATTTGGAATTGTAAGTTTGTACACTATTATGATTGTATTTTATACTTCTATAATCACAAATTTCGCCAAGACTACACTATAAAAAATATTAACAAAGACAAACAATATTTAATCTATTCTCAATTTGACAACAGACGTCAACAACAAAAGTTTGACAATAAATAGTATGCATGCGTGAGTGCGTCAAATACATGGTATGTAGTGTGTGTAATGTTTTCTTTATTGATTTAATGTATCTTTTATGCATTATTTTAAAAAAATATTAGCTTTGTGCACTTCTTCTCTATATTTTCTATAAGTGTGGAAAATTTCATATTCCTCCGTCCGCGCAATTTTCGTAAAAAGGGATACAAAGTTTTTGCTTCACGTATTAATATATAGATTTATTATAATCAAATTAACTTCGTTCAATTTGAGATTTAAAAATGTATTAGTAATAGTATTCTTTTTCTTCAGATTTCACACGTTTTTAATTATAGGTTTCATTCGATCATTAATCATTCAGCATATTTTTTCTGTTGTTATTTTAATTAGCATCATCTCATTAACTTCGCCTGTATCTATGTAGTCTTTGAACCTGATTTTCATTGACTTCAAAACGACTGATTAATTTAAAATTCAGCACACTTATCGAAGACCGATGGCATTATGTTATCCTATTTGGTTATTCTAATATGCTGACTGCGATCTCTAGAATGAGCGATTTTTATTTCCGAAGACAAGGTAGTGTAATTAATTTATTTGTATTATCTATCAAATGCCAACAATATGCTTGAAGTGTTTGGACACGCAAGACTAAAAGATGAAAATCTTATAAAGAAAAATAATAATAATAATGGTTATAAACCGTAGGTATATTGCAGTAATCCCAATTAAAAAATAGAATATTACTTTTATAGTAGAAGTAAAATAAAACAGTAATTAATGGTGAATCCCCTACGACGTACTCGTTTAATTTTTAATTATCATTAGGTTCAATTACAAAGCAATTAAATATAATAATAATAAAAATAATAAATATATATATATATGGGCATTATAAATTTTCAAATAGACCGACGTCATTAATTTCTTAATTTGTTGCTCTAACGCTATGCTAATGTTCGCGAATCATTTGTTTTGTAAATACGTGACACACATCGATTTTTAACCTAAGGCTAAGTTCATATGATCGCGCGGTAAGGCGACTCACTGCGCGGTGGAAGCGTTCACATGACAGAATATGTACACGCGGAGAGTCTAGCATTTTTTTTAACTACCTACTTTAGGATGTCGGTTGTATCTTTTGATTTTTTATATGATTGCGTTGAAAACTATTTAAAATCTATAGAAACAATATCGTCTTCGCTTGATACTCATTTTTCTTGGATCTATGCGTCTGTCCGTCTCAAACCGCGCGGATCAGCTGAACAGGTAGATCTACAGTTTTGCAGAACTTGTACCGCGCCCGCCAAGCGCGTTCACATAACAGCTTAGATTAGAATAAACACTGCTTAGATTGATCTTGTACCGCGCGGTGAGCAGTTCCGCGACATACTGCGCGGTCATGTGAACTTAGCCTAAATTTCAAAGAACGTATACTTAATCTGGCTATAAATACTGTTACAATTAAAAATATACAAAATATTACATTTGAATTTGGAATCTGTTCTTTTTATATGATTGCTCATTGAGTTTTCTCATTTTGGCGTCAATATATTGTACAATATTTTGCGATATTAAAATGGAGTGGGGTGATAAAGAGAACCGAATCGCTGTGATTGCATTACACAAAGTAGGTATGGAGCCAAATGTAATTTTTAAAACTCTCCATACGCTTGGTATTAGTAAAACGTTTGTGTACCGGGCTATTAATAGGTGCAATGAGACCTCCTCTGCTTGTGACAGAAAAAGATCCGGCCGTCCACGTGGTGTTCGTACGAAAGAGGCGGTCAAAGCAGTAAGGGAAAGAATTCGAAGAAATCCTGTCCGAAAGCAAAAGTTTTTATCTCGGGAGATGAAGATAGCACCTAGAACCATGTCGCGTATTTTAAAAGATGACTTAGGACTTGCAGCCTATAAGAGACGTACTGGTACTCTAAGAAAGCTTCCCAATTAGTCAACAGAGTGCAACGTGGGCACTATCCGACTTCAGTGATGGTTTGGTGGGGTATTAGCTATGAAGAAGTGACTGAGCCATACTTTTGTGAAAAAGGTATCAAAACATCGGCACAAGTGTATCAAGATACTATTCTTGAGAAGGTATCACTACCTTCACAGTCCCTTAACAACACCATGTTCAATAATCAAGAATGGTCCTTCCAGCAAGACTCGGCGCCAGGTCATAAAGCTCGGTCTACGCAGTCTTGGTTGGAAACGAACGTTTCGGACTTCATCAGAGCTGAAGACTGGCCGTCGTCTAGTCCCGATCTTAATCCGCTGGATTATGATTTATGGTCAGTTTTAGAGAGTACGGCTTGCTCTAAACGCCATGATAATTTGGAGTCCCTAAAACAATCCGTACGATTGGCAGTAAAAAATTTTCCCATGGAAAGAGTGCGTGCTTCTATTGATAACTGGCCTCAACGTTTAAAGGACTGTATTGCAGCCAATGGAGACCACTTAGAATAAGCTTTTTATACTTTAAATTGTTTTATATTTATGTATTAAACTAACACACTGTAAAAGTAATAAATGTTATTTGCAATAGAATTTTTTTTTTCTTTGTCTCAGTATTTATGGCAAGACTAGGTATTTTTTATAACTATCTTTTATTTTCCTGTTCATGAATTATCAAGGTCAAAGTCGCAGAGTTCATTTCCACATTTAGCCTTGTAACTAATGGTTGCCAATTGCCATCTAGCGACGAAATGCAGAACGACTTTACATGTTAGTCTTTAAAATTAGTCGAATCGAAAAGTCTATCCGACGCCATTGAGTTCCTCTTAGACTGAGCCCTAGAGCGGTTAGTGAAGTTTAAAAAATCTGGGCCATAAGAAATTACACATTTAAAAAAGAGCGCCATTGAGATGCAGTCGGCTACAACTAGATGGCGACACTAGTACGAAATCAACCTACAGTATTCTAAAGTTTCTTGATATATAATTTATTTTTTGCTAATTTATGAAGTTATAGGTGAAATAAATCTTCTGACAGAATGACGGGTATTGAAATGTTCAATTTCAACTGTCCAAATCAGCAATACCCTAAGTACAACAATTACTATAAATTTTTAACTAGACAAATCCTTTTTAACATGTAAACATTTGTTTATGAGAATACTTCGTCATTACGGTTCCTCCCGATCCATTAACGGTGCTTTTTGGGTATCACAAGCACCGGTCACCGTCCTCGTCGAACCCGTCACTTGCGACGAAGGGCTCGACGAGCGAATTAACCCATAGACACAGCCCACTGAGTTTCTCGCCGGATTTACTCAGTGGGTCACGTTTCCGATCCGGTGGTAGATTCTGCGAAGCACTGCTCTTGCTAGGGCCAGTGTTAGCAACACTCCCGGTTTGAGCCCCGTGAGCTCACCTACAAATCAAGGAGAAGCTGAAATAGCCTCTCAAGGATAGCCTTGCTGAAGATGCTGATAGCAGCATAGATAGGAAAAAAAAGAGAATACTAAATGTTCAGGCCAGTGCCTTCAATTCTTTTAATAACATTGTCAAAGATGCTAGCCTTCTAAGGCGCTAAGCATCAAAATTTAATAACTCAATGTATTTCACCCTCATGGGCCACCAATTTATGTACCGGCTTGTGGTACATAAGGGAGTTTCTTGTGGTAATAAAACTCCAGCACTTGATATTATTCTTATATATTTAATAGAGATGTACAGCGTGCTTGAAGAGCGGGTAGTGAATGAACGAATGATAGTGAAATACATTAAGTTATTAAACTGTGATGCTTAGCGCCTTAGAAGGCTAGCATCTTTGACATTGCTATTAACAGAATTGAAGGCACTGGCCTGAACACTAAATATATCGATTATAGTGAAACTAAGACCTACTCAGACCTAAGTATACAGCAGCACTCGTACATTCCCTAGCTCCAGCAAACGAGGCTTGCAGATGTCTGTGGTAGCCGGGCATCGCTGGTGTCTGAACAGCGATGACTGGAACTAAACTATCTAAACCTGTCCTGACCGAGTACGGTGCAAATGACGTAACCAGTTCTCATGACGCCGTAACATTTTGAGGCGGGGTGTACCGTGAGCTCGGACGGATGTCTACCACAATCCTTCATACTCCTGCCACAGAGCAATTCCGCGTTCGCTTTATTTTTCTTACCTATGCTGATAACCTCGAGGGGTTACTACAGCTTAACGGAACGAGTGGGTGAGCTCACAGGGCTCTGAACTGACGAAATTGCTAACATTAGCCCTAGCGAGAGCCGTGCTTTGCAGAATCTACCACCGGATCGGAAACGCGACCCACTAAGATCCGGGGAGAAACTCAGTGGACTGTGTCTGTGGGTGAATTTGCTTGCCGAGCCCTTCGTCGCAGCCGACGGGTTCGACGAGAACGATGACCGGTGTGCTTAGTGCGAGTTTTTTAACATTAACAAATTCGCACTGACCCGCGTTCGCGTACGTAAAGCGAGACAATGCAGCTGTTACCAAACTATCAAAAGCTACAATTGGGAACAAAAACAATTGTACTATTCAATATAATTTATTTAGAAGACACTTAATTTATACAAGACTATTGCTATTTACATTGCTGGTTTCACATCACGATTGGTTCAGTAGCTCTCGTCTCGTAAGGGGACTTCGTAAGTGAGTTCGGTTTCGTCTGTCGGCGGGAGGTCGTCGGAGTAGCCCCTCGTGACGTCACCGGGCTGGGTCTGCAGCAGCCTGTTAGGGTTGCTGCACATGACGCTGTAGTTGCCGGGGCCTGGGGACATCGAAAGTTGCATCTATTCGTACATTACTGTTCTTTATTACAGAATAGAGTCAATAATCCTGTGGCACTACGGCAAATGACACTATTCGTCGGGCAACAGTATGCGCGGGCGGGAGTGCGTCGCCACCACCACTTATTCGCGGCGTTGGCGGGGCTGAGGACCCGTAGAGCTAGGGACTGTCCAACGGTCTGGGCAATTGCGCTGTTAAACGAATTTCTATCCGAAATCCAGGATGCTGACGTATTTGCCGATAGTTGGGGAATACTTTATTCCAAAATAATTTTATTTTTAGCATAATATTATAATAGTACTTAATAGTTTCAATAATGTTTTTGTGTTAACGAGTCAGGCGTTTTGGTGAAAACTGTAAGCCTGACTTTGTATTTAATGGAATCAATAAATAAATAAATCGAGGCGTCTCTTATCGCGGACCGTGGACTGTGGTCCGTGGTCACTGCTGTTTTGTCACAAGCGATGATGCATCACGTCGTGTGCCTTGAGACACGAGACTGCTTCGCGGCAGATATAGACAGGACAGAGGTAACGTCCCGTGCGTGCTCACAATAGGACACACGTTTAGCGATTATGCAAATTTATAACGGAAACATCATTTTGTTTATCTGAAGCCCGGGACTGCATCTCCCATCCCAGTGCGGATCCAGAAGCCACTAAATAGCTCCCTACGGTGTTTCCTGAGTGCAATGATATCTTCAAACGAGGTTTGAAAATAATTCTAAGTTATAAACGAAAAGCAGTGGCTTTGCTGGCGGTATTGCTGATGTCCACAGACTACGGTGGCCAGGATTTACCAATTGAGATATTGAATATTATTTCATAACTATATGGATGGACTGCGGGGGTGTTTTAAAGAGCCTCAACATACTTGCTTGGTCTTCTTTGATCTTTTTTTCGAGTTCCAGTCGTCTTCTCCAAGTTCTGTGGATGACGACGAGTAGGAGCGTTAGCAGCAAGAGCCCCACGGCCCCGCCCAGCAGCCAGCTGATCTGCAAGCCCGCCAGCCTGAGGAGCAGTCGATGAACACCACTTACACACTTGAACACCACAGAGCTGTTAAGTACCGGCCATCACTCCCCGAGGTGACTGGTTCCGACGCAGCCATGGTATTGTTACGCGCTGGGGTTCGGGATAAATAAAATTCTACCGAATTACAAGTTAACACTGTATTCAACACCTAGAACACTCAACAAAAACTTTAAAACTCTCAATTCGCTTGTTCCGCTTCGCTTCAGGTGATCCGTTCGCTGTTTCGCTTCGAGTAGTTCCGATTACTGACTGCGTGCCATCTCTACAACGCCTTAGTAGTAGTTTCCGCTATCTAACAATAAATGGCGTTGTACTTCTCGAGCGTTCTAGGTGCTACTAGGTTCTTCGATATTCGTTCGACTATTCAGCGATAGATGGCGTTATTCTTACCGGCGTAACAGTATTTTGATTCCGAAACCAGAACCTGATTTCTCCTTGTTGGTAAAATGTAAAGTTACAAGAGACATTTGATCCCTCTTTAATGGAGTTCTCCCTCGATCTCAGAGTAGAACAGAATCCATACTTTTCACTAGAGTTTCGCAGAAAGATAATATTTTTTTTATTGCATACTACATACATAATAATTATTTTTATTGCATATATTATTAGGACAAAAAATAATAATTTTATGTTGGTTCAGAATACAGTTGATTGTTAGAGGAAGCCAGTAGACGGTGACTTCAGTCAGTGGTGTCTTATATTTGAAGATTTTGAAGAAGAAACATACTCTCCATCTCGATAGACCTTTCAGAAAATGATTAGTAGGTACACCGCAAAACGCCTGCCATAGAATCCCAATCAATAGGAATGCCATAAAAACTCAATCCCTGCTTCTGCTATTAAATTTTACCGATAAGAGAGTGAATTAGAAGTTGAAAATCAAATATGGTAGGTTATTTCCTCTTCTTACATGAAGCAGCATATAATTCAATAAGCTCTCTATGCCGAGGTTAACAAAATGTAATTCATATCGAGGGGTGAAAGGCTATTTGGTTTAAGCGGCATATTAGAGAGCCATTTAAAGAATAAAATTTTGGACAAATTATCATAACGAAAAATCTTTGCACGCGTAGGCACCACCACCCTGCCTATTTCTGCCGTAAAGCAGTAAGTCGTTTCGGTTTGAAGAGTGGGGCAGCTGTTGTAAGTATACTGAGACCTTAGGACTCATATCACAAGGTGGGTGACGGCATTTACGTTGTAGATGTCAATGGGCTCCAGTTACCACTTAAGACCAGGTAGACTGTGAGCTCGTCCATGTATGCAATAGAAAAAATTTAAAAATTAAAAAAAATAGTCTTTCATTCACCTCGAAAGGCTGAACTAAACTATATATCGAGATATATAGTTTAGTTCAGCCTTTCCCAAAATGGACGATAACGCCCCCTTGTGGGCACTGCAGGCCTAGAGGGGGGCGGTAAGAGATCCAGAAAAAAAATGGGGCTGTTGTGTAAGCTAGGGATTTGTAATTTCATCTAGGCCTCTTAGATACTAACTGAGCTCGCGGTGTAGTAGTTTTTAGGTAGGTGAAAAAATTGGGGCGCAAAAAATAATTTATTCTCAAAGTGGGCAGTAAACAAAATAAATTTGAGAGCCGCTGGTTTAGTTGATTGCACAATCAGCACCATGTCCTAGTGAGTACGCATACGCACCCTGCGGAAGTAACCTCGGCGGGGAAGTGGGTTTGCTCCGACGGGCAGCCGCCGCCGAGCCCGCACTCCTCCCCGCCCGCGCTGCAGTTAGCGGAGCACGCTCTGCAACAAGCACGAAGGACCATAACTCAATCGTCTGCTTACTAGTAGTTTAAAACACAAGCTCAATTTTCTCTGCTCTAGTCAGAGAAAAGGCTTGTGTAAGCCTATTTCCCGATACGCCATTCATTCCCAAGCCTATTCTAATAAGGCAAAATTTTAAGCTAAGATATAAAGCTATTTATCGCTTTCCCCATTTCTAGTCAGAGAAAAGGCTGGTGTAAGCCTATTTTCCGGTACGCCATTCATTCCCAAGCCTATCCTAATAAGGCTAAATTTAAACCTAAGATATAAAGCTGTTTATCGCTTTCCCCATTTCTAGCCAGAGAAAAGGCTAGTGTATGCCCATTTTACGGTATGCCATTCATTCCCAAGCCTATCCTAATAAGGCTACGTTTTAAGCTAAGATATAAAGCTGTTTATCGCTGAGCAAGCTGCGTCCTAGCCAGGACTAATTAGACCGGACTTACCCGAGGCAAGTAAAGTCTGCTATCACTTTAACGGTATTCATATGATTGTATGAGAGAAGCCAAGGATCGTGTTTAGTGGCGTTCTCTTGGAAAGGCCTATGTACAGCAGTGGACTGCTATAAGGTGATGATCATGATAATGATATGACTTCAGGGCGTATTAGAACTCCGCAAAGGTAGGTAGGACAACCGCGATGTAAGAATTTTCACAACAGAGACTTCGATTCATTTGATATCTGTGGGCTCCCATAACCTGTTACCACGAGGGGACCGGGGTCTGGTCAACCAACATTTACCGTTTGGTGTAAAATTATGTACCATTTATATGTCGATAATTAAGTTCTTTAATACAGCGAAGCTCATGTGTGTCATACAACTGGGTAAATTGGTTATTTTTGTGAAAAATTAACTATTTACTGGTGGTAGGACGTCTTGTGAGTCTGCACTGGCCGTGAACTCGCCCATCCATCTAAGCAGTAATAATAAAAAAACATGCACATTTTAATCTCTTCTCAAGGGACCAGACAGTGCGCCGGCCCCCAGGGGTCAGCATCATACACGTGTGTTCACTATTAATATGAAAGCCACTTACGTATTATTTCGTATGCATGTCCCATTGGACAGTATGTATCCGGAATCGCAATCGCACGCTCCGTCCAAAGAGCACCGGCCATTTTCGCAAGCTCCATCGCATTTCTTGTAACAAACGTTAGGATTCGTATCGTTACGCTCGTAGTCTTTGAAGCACGTGCACGTATTAGGGGACGAACAGCGAGAGTTCACGCAGCGCTCAGAACAGACCGGCAGGCAGACGAAAGGATCCTCGGGACTCAACTGGTAGCCATCGTCGCACGTGCACTTATCGGGCTCCGAGCACGCCCCATTTGTGCAGGCCCGGCGGCACACAGGGGCGCACGTGCCGTTACTCATGGCGTAATTGTCGTGACAGAGGCAATCATTGGGAGCCACGCACTCGCCGTTGCGGCAGTCCAAGCACTGAGGCACGCACACGTCATCGATGTTCTTGTAGCCGGGGTCGCACGTGCATAGGCCGGGCTCCGTGCACGTGCCGTTGACGCAGCGTTCGCACCGCGGGGAGCACTCCACGGGATCGTTGTAGTAGCCGTCGGGGCACACGGGAGCGCACTGGGAGCCGTTCAAAGCGATCGTGTTGTTCACGCAGGTGCACACGTTGAAGTCGGTGCAGCTGCTGTAGGAGTCGCAGGCTGGTGAACACGTGGGCTCCACGCAGTGTCCGCGTCTGAGGACCAGAGGCTCTGGACAGGTGCAGACCTCGGGCGCCTCGCAAGTTCCGTTCACGCATCCGCTCGTGCATTTCGGTACACAGCTGTCGGTCTTCGCCTCGTATATCCAGCCGGTCTTGCATGATTGACTCTTCTCAATGCTCACGTATGACTGTAACAACATATTTTTATTAATACGTGAAGCAAAAACTTTGTACCCCTTTTTACGAAAATTTGCGATGACGGAGTAGTATGAAATTTCCCACACTTATAGAGAATATAGATAAAGCATGCAGAATGCTTATATTTTTTTAAAATTAGGCATTATAAATACTTTATATCAATAAATAAAACATTACACACACTATTATGTATTTGACATACACACAAATATAGATATATATACTCTGTGTTTATTATCAATGTTTTATTATCAATCTTTTGTTAAATGTTTAAAGTCTGTGATCAAATTGAGAATAGCTTACTACTGTTTATCTTTAAAATTATTTGTCTAAAGTGTAGTCTTGGCGACATCTGTAATTATAGAAGTATAATAGTCTTTGACAATAGAACCATAATAATGCTCAAACTTATAATTTCAATTAATTATAGTCGAATTCGGACTACTGCGGGACCACTTGTATAATACAAAATCGAGCGAAGCTGGCGAGTACGGCTAATAGACCTACCTTCCTCATATCTATTCCATTAATGAACACCCCATTATTTAAAATATTTACTAGAGCCCATAGACATCAGACATCACTCTGCAGATGCCGCCACCCACCCCGTATAGTATAAAGGCCATTCCACACTTAAAACCGGAACGTGATACTATTCTGCGGCAGGGTAGTGACATCTGGTAGGCAACGGCTTGGCTCTGCCCCTGGCATTTCTGAAATCCATGGGCGACGGTAACCACTCATCATCAGGTGGGCCGTTCGTCTGCCTACTAGGGCAATAAAAAAAATCTATGTGCGGGCTTACAATATACCACCAGTAAAAGCCAAGTCCAGTCAGTAGTTGGCGGTTGTTTTCATGAGTGTACTAAGCTCACCACAAACCAAGAAAAGTGGCGATTGACTCGTAAGGCACATAACATCTGCCCACAGCAATGATACTGAATGACAACGTCGTCGTCAGAAGTCGTCGTGGCCTAAAGGATAAGACGTCCGGTGCATTCGTATCGAGCGATGCACCGGTGTTCGAATCCCGCAGGCGGGTACCAATTTTTCTAATGAAATACGTACTCAACAAATGTTCACGATTGACTTCCACGGTGAAGGAATAACATCGTGTAATATAAATCAAACCCGCAAAATTTTAATTTGCGTAATCACTGGTGGTAGGACCTCTTGGGAGTCCGCACGGGTAGGTACCACCACCCCGCCTATTTCCGCCGTGAAGCAGTAATGCGTTTCGGTTCGAAGGGTGGGGTAGCCGTTGTAACTATACTGAGACCTTAGAACTTATATCTCGAGGTGGGTGGCGCATTTACGTTGTAGATGTCTATGGGCTCCAGTAACCACTTAACATCAGGTGGGCTGCGAGCTCGTCCATCCATCTAAGCAATAAAAAATAAAAATAAAAACAACCAAACAACCACGACCGCTCTGACAAGAGGATACGACAAGGATCCTATTTTTTATCAATTAGTATGCATTTACAAGTCCGACACGTCAGAGCACAAACAAAAATATCGATGTACGCTAATTCGTCTCGAATTATCGTCAACATCATAGATCAAACGCGACACGAATACAAAATAATTTCATAGGGACATAAAGTCAAAGGACGATAGTCAAATGGAATATTTGATTTCTAATTATTAATGTTTTGCTTTGTCCTTGTGGACAACGTAACAATGCGCGTGGGCTTAAGACTTTTATTTTTCTCCAAACCAATAATGGTCTCCAATATCCAATAGCACGATATTCGTTTTCTAATTCAGAGATCACAGAATGATTACAAAAAAAAAACAGCGTTTTTCTTACGATCAGTGAAAGTAAAAAACAAACACAAGCGTTCCGGTTTCACGGTTGTAAGTTTTCTTGTAAAATAATCTTTATATATGTAAAAACTAGCTGACCCGTCAAACGTTGTTTTGCCATATATAGGATTTCTAGGGAATTTCTGGTGTAGAAAAAAAACTGTATCTGTGTGTAAGGATGTGATAAATGAGTGAAAGAGGCATGTAGCGCTATAATCGATGAGGGAATATAAAAATAAAACCTCATTCAACCACATAATGCCTCATTATAACAAAAAAAAAATTGTCCAAAAATAAATGTTAGGGGTGGACAACCCTTATCACTTAGGGGTATGAAAAATAGATAGTAGCCGATTGTCAGACCTACTCAACATGCATATAAAATTTCATAAAATTCGGTCAAACCGTTTCAGAGGAGTATGGTAGCTAAAATTGTGACACGAGAATTTTATATATAAGATGAATTGCTGGTCGTTAGTCTCGCTAAAACTCGAGAACGGCTGGACCGATTTGGCTAATTTTGGTCTCGAATTATTTTTAGAAGTCCAGAGAAAGTGTAAAAGGTAGAGAAATATGAAAATGCTCGGAATTAAATAAAAATAACAATTTTGTTTTTCCTTTGATGTATCCCCCGTCGGACGGATTCCTTTTGTTTGTTTTAAGTTTATTTTATACAAAGGTTTAGGTCTTTTATTTATCGATTGAGGTACTACGAAGTCTGCCGGCTCAGCTAGTTTTATTCAATTCTCGGATTACCATGTTGCAAAACTGTTGGTAAAGCAATGGTGATGGCTTTTTGGCGGGAACGCGAGGGGTAAAGTTATGTGATTTGTTTTGTTTTGTCTATTTAGTGTTTCTTCAGGTTTAAATGCGTAAAAACGGTGGTTTGTGGTGTTTAGTATCTGCGAAAGTGTAAAAATGTGGGAAAATGAAACAAAGCCTCTGGACGTAACTTCTCGGGATCCTCCAAAGAGTCCACTGAAAAAATCTCAGTAAATGACCACCATTTTACTGAGATTATATTTCATCACATATCATCTCATCTCATTTCATTTAATTTCATCCCAGTTGATTAATGTCTCAAATTAATCATCTTCATTCCATTTCATTTCTTTTCACTCCATATTATCATTTTTCATAAAAATAAGAATGTAAATTAAAATAAGACTTGACTTAAAGGTCTTAGTTACCAGGTCATAAAATACCTTAAAAAAAACCAATGGTGATAGTGGTGACGAGGCATACTAATAACGGCGGAGACCGAAGTAAAGCGGGTAGTCGAGAAAAAAACACGAAAGGCTCTGTGTATACTTTACAGTAAACTTGGTTCTGAATTTTTGTAAAAGTGGCAATTGCGAATAAATCGGTACAGATTTAAGTAAACTACTGCGCTTTCTGTATTATTCCTGTCTGGTGGAAAAAAATACACTTTTGACAAAAAACTGATGGTAGGACCTGTTGTGAGTCCGCACGGGTTGATACCACCGCTCTGTCTATTTCTGCCGTGAAGCCGTAATGCGTTTCGGTTTGAAGGGCGGGGCAGCCGTTGTAACTATACTTGAGACCTTAGAACTTATATCTCAAGGTGGGTGGCGCATTTACATTGTAGATGTCTATGGGCTCCAATGACCACTTAACACCATGTGGGCTGTGAGCTCGTCCACCCATCTAAGTGACTAAGGTAACTGAGTGCGACTTTTCACTCGCTTACGTTTCATAGTTAACGCGCAATGTAACCCACCGCATTTTAACCCATAATAAGACACGTAATCATTTGCGAAACATGAAATGAAAAATAAATGTTGTAACAATTAATCTAGAACAGTAAACAAAACTAAACGAAGGATGTGGTTAGATTGGTTTAAATAAAATTAATTAAGAGTTAAGTTTTTTATTTATTGCTTAGTTTGGTGGACGAGCTCACAGCCCACCTGGTGTTAAGTGGTTACTGGAGCCCATAGACATCTACAACGTAAATGCGCCACCCACCTTGAGATATCAGTTCTAAGATCTGAGTATAGATATAACGGCTGCCCTACCCTTCAAACCGAAACGCATTACTGTTTCACGGCAGAAATATGCAGGGTGTTGGTACCTACCCTCACGGACTCACAAGAGGTCCTACCACCAGGAGAATAAACTAAGTTAAGTTAATTTTTCCTACCTCTTCGCTGGTAGCCTAAAAGGATATTTCAGCTACCTCCGGACGGGTAGGTGAGCTCACGGGCTCAAGGTGACAGAATTTGCTAACATTAGCCCTAACAAGAGCAGTGCTTCGCAGAATCTACCACCAGATTGGAGACCGAACACCGGGGCTGTGACTTAAATCATTCACGCAATGAGCATAGATAAAATTTGAGTGCTTTTTGCATCCGCATAGGGTGGTTATCTGAATTGGTTAAAGTTCATAATATGTTGGCGTGCGATACTTGTTTTTTAAATCTATATATTAATACGTGAAGCAAAAACTTTGTACCCCTTTTTACGAAAATTGCGCGGACGGAGGAGTATGAAATTTCCCACACTTATAGAGAATATAGAGAAGAAGTGCAGAATACTATTTTTTTTTTTAAATTATTCATAAAAATACATTAAATCAATAAAAAAATCATAACACACACCACCATGTATTTGACACACACATATACATATTCTTTGTTTATTGTCAAACTTTTGTTATTGCTTAAAGTCGGTGGTCAAATTGAGAATAGATTAATATTGTTTATTTATTTAATATTATTTGTCTAAAGTATAATAGGCTTGGCGAAATCTGTGATTATAGAAGTATAAGTCTTTGACAATGGAACCTTAATAATGTTTAAGCTTATAATTTCAATTAATTATAGTCGAATTTCGACTACAGGGGGGCCACTAGTAACATTAAATTTAAGAAAATGGCCATTGCTTATGTACATATATACAAGTATGTACATACGTTAAAAAGTTTGAATATGCAATTGCGTTTGATGTCTAAAAGTCAACCAATGGTGGTGTAGAGAATCTTGTAATAGCTGAATTCCTTTTTCAAAATAACGAGAAATAACAATAACAAAATATTATATACTTAAACAAATACATAATATACACAAATAATGTGTATAGATACATAAACATAACAAGGCCGTACGTATTATAATATAATAATAATAGTAATATAAAATTTGGTGTTTTCATATAATAATAAACTTCCTTCTTGTTTTGTTTACTTACTTCGGTTATAACGCACGAGCCGCTGTTAGTCTTGCCGCGACATCTTTTCTTGTTGTAGACCAAACGAGTACGTTGCCTTATGACCCTGAAAAATTACGTAAAAACAATTTAAAATTTAAAACGATAACTTCAATTTTTTACAGCGGATCTTAAATATTAAGTGTATTTGTTATCTATGACAAGGGCGCAATTTATTAAGACCACGGACGCTAAAAGTAAGGAGTACCATCTCAGCGTTTTTATTTATTGCTTAGATGGGTGGACGAGCTCACAGCCCACCAGGTGTTAAGTGGTTACTTGGGCCCATAGACATCTACGACGTAAATGCGCCACCCACCTTGAGATATAAGTTCTAAGGTCTCACTATAATTACAACGCCTACCTCACCCTTCAAACCGAAACGCATTACTGCTTCACGGCAGAAATAGGCAGGGTGTTGGTGCCTAGTCGCGCGAACTCACAAGAGGTCCTACCACCAGGGATTACGCAAATTAATTTTTATTACACGATGTTATTCCTTCACTGTGGAAGTCAATCGTGAACATTTGTTATGTACGTATTTCATTAGAAAAATTGGTACCCGCCTGCGGGATTCGAACACCGATGCATCGCTACATACGAATGCACCGGACGTCTTATCCTTTAGGCCACGACGACTTCAGAAATATAAGTTACAACGGTGAGGAAGTGAGTGAGTGAGTGAATGAGTGAGTGGCGGCAGTCACGCTATGAAGTCTATGATCTGCGGTATCTACAAAACCTTAACTGTGTCTTTTTTTTGTTGCTTAGACTGGTGGACGGTCTCACGGTCCACCTGGTGTTAAGTGGTTACCGGAGCCCATAGACACCTGCGACGTAAATGACGCCACCCATCTCGAGACATGAGTTCTTAGCTCTCAGTTTTTACAATACAACGGCTGCCCCGCCCTTCAAACCGAAACGCATTACTGCTTCACGGTAGAAAGAGGCGGGGCGGTGGTACCTACCCGCGCGGACTCACAAGAGGTCCTACCACCAGTAAGTAATTAGTGTATTAAAAAGTGTCCGCTAAGAGGTTGCCAAATAAGATGTCACCATAATAACAAGTGGAATGATTTTCAAAACAGCGCAATAAACTACCACACTTCTCTTCAATCCAGCACACTTCACTCTGTTTAAAACTGCTATATTCATAATTCGACGCTTGAAAGACAAACGTGTCAATGCGACAATAACTGCTTTATACATAAATGATAGGCAATAACCATATTTGATACGCAAAAAAATATATTTCTAAGTGTATTCAAATAATTTCAATCCTACAGCTAGATTCGTTGAAATGGAACTTTTTCAGGTATTTCAACTTTAAATTAGTCTACTGTAAAGTTCACACATTGTCGCTTAGTCACGTTTGCCTTTCAAGCGTCGAATCATATCCACATCCTACACTAGCGCTATTTCGGTGAGTCTTCAAACTTGCCGTTTACAAGTGGACACTTTTGTAACTTGTCCCATAAACAAGATGATGCTCCTTAATTCTGCCCACCATAATTAGAACAGGAAAACAGATATATTGGAGTTTACTCCTTTAGAATCGATTTACATATATAGGCCCGGGGTATGAAAATTATGGGGACCAAAATCGTACTAGCATGTCACACGAAATGCGTTATGCGCCTAGCATGTCACACGAAATGCGTTATGCGCCTGATTGGCTCCTGATTGCGTGATGCGTGCGCGCGCCAATCAGGAGCCAACGCGCGGCCGCGTTATCGCAGGTGACGCCGGGCTGCTGCGCCGGCAGTCCGCCACAAAGCCTCGTACTGATCGCGCGTTTCTCTCATTATTGTATTTTCATATATTTGTTAGTCGTTTGTTTTGTGTCTCGTTAATTTGTTAATAATCTGTTGTGTATCGTGTTGTCGTAATATAGAACTATTTCTCGTATTGTTTCGTTTAATTTTTTATATCCAGTAAACTCCAGTCGTGCGTCGGAGCGGACACACACACTTTTTTTGTTTTCTTTTTTGAGAATGGTTTCATATGCTTTTTGCACATATACACCGATCAAGCAAGTCAATGTACTTTCCAATACCTTTTGATTTGAGACTATTAAATGAAGGACACCTAACGAATTGTTAAGCCGCTTTCACACTACGCTATAATATAATAGCATATAGTATATAGCCCATAGCACAACAATATCGCACATCATATATTCACATATATTATTGGCTAAGTATAGACTGCTATACTATATGGCACTATAGTATAGCGTAGTTGAAAGCAGCTTTAATCCTCTTATTATCTAGTGGCGGGTTCGCTGTGGGATCGGGTATGATTCCGATCGGAGCCTGTATTTTTTCTTAAGTAAGTATAAGGCATTCGGGATTTGGTTGTTCCTGTTATTATTTTATACGTCTATATGTATTCCTCAAACTGAACGCAGATGCGAAACGATTAAGGTTTGCTTTTGGAGTTTTTCAATTTAATCTTCTAAGAATTTACATACGAGAGAGACGGGGACACTTACAGAATCGGTAGGGATGGACAATATGCGCTCCAGTATGCGCAGACTGATTAGCCTGACATACCGGATGTACTGGATGTTTCGTGAATGAAAACAAAATACTCACTTATGATTCAATTTTCACCGAAGTGTAGGCAAAATTCAGATTGTTATTATGTTATTTATAATGTAGTCTGAACTTAAATTTCAGAGCGCCAAAACAATAATTGTTATCTAGCATAACAATGTCTTGTGATGATAGGATGATAGGATGTTTTTTGATACTTTAGTGTTTTTTTTACTCAAACCCGAGAAGCCATCACCTTTATGCACACTTCTAGATGCAAAATATTTAATAAGACGCAATTATTTTTAGGATTAAAACTGAACAACAATGAATTTAACAAAACAACTTCACGAGCCTCGTTTCCCGCTAAATGACATCACATCTACGACGTAACTACCGCCACACACGTCGAGACATGAGTTCTTATCCCATGATCTGTATATCCCATCATCTGTAAGCGGAGTAAAATGTCCCTTCGGAACAAGGTGACACTTTACAAAACTTGCATAAGGCCCGTCATGACTTACGCGAGTGTGGTGTTCGCTCACGCGGCCTGCACACACATATTTATTTATTTATTTATTTAATTAGTCTACTTACAAATTAACAGTATAAACCAAAACATTTGTAAGGTATTAATAATTAGCTTAAGTAATTCCTGACAACAAAAATAAATCGCTGCAAACCATCATGGAATATATCCATTTCCGGAGCATAAGCTAGCAAGCCATTGAGTAGCGAGACAGCACGATGCGTCGGGGAGTTAGCGGTGTGCTGCGTACGCGCGTGCGTAGTACTAAGAAGCTGCCGCTGGCGACGCACCCCTCCACACATACATCCGCGCATGTAGCCATCAGGCACATATAACGACACTGATTCCAGTGCAGTGGAGTTATCAATTTTGTTATGCAATAGCTGATAATAATGCACCATAAGAGTCATCTTCCGTCTGAGCTCAAGAGTATCTAATCCGACCATACCAGTCACATAAAGTGATGGATACAAGAACGGATAGTATCCATACATTTTCTTGAATAGGAACCTGCAAAATTTTTTATGTAGTTTTTCCAGCATTAGCTTTTGAACTGCTTCGCGAGGATCCCACACGAGTGCGTTATATTCAAGACTACTTCGCAAATAGGCATCGTACAGCATAACAATCACACGATGGCCTACAAAGTCGTGCGTCTGACGAATTATGAACCCGAGCAGACCACTACCCCTTTTACATATATTTTGTGTGATCTTTAAACGTTAGCTTGGAATCGAAAATAACTCCCAGGTCACGTATAACTGCCACATGATTCAAAATGACTCCAGATAAATGGTATGGAAACAACACGGGCGACCGTGACCGGCTGTAAGCAACGACCTTGCATTTATTAGTATTAAAATGCAAGCGGTTACGCTCTACCCATTCTGCAACCCGAGTAATGTCGCGTTGCAAAGCATGGCGCTCAGCATCACACCCGACCCCAACGTACAGCTTAAGATCGTCAGCAAACATAAGACACTTGGTCCTCTCACTGAGAATAGAAGATATCATGATTAAAAACTGAGTGGGACCAAGGTTACTACCCTGACTGACCCCTGATCTTGTAAAATAAGTTTTAGATTTGAAACCCGCTAACTCAACATGCTGAGACCTATCAGAGAGATAAGAAGAAAATAATTTGAGGAGTTTTGGGGTAAATCCGAATGAAGCAAATTTCATCAACAGTACGTCATTATCGACACGGTCGAAGGCTTTTTCAAAGTCTAAGTATACAGCGTCGACTTGTTTCCCTGCATCCATTTCAGCAGCAACATAGTTGACGAAATTAATGTGGTTAGTTGCCGTAGATCTACCAGCTCGAAAACCATGTTGACTGTCAGTCAATTGGTTCCGGATCTGCGCACTAACATGTTTATTAATAATGGACTCAAATATCTTTGCAAATACTGATAATACTGCGATGGGTCGATAGTTTTTCACATCTGTGCGGTCACCACCCTTGAAGACCGGAGTTACTCTAGTGTGCTTCCACGTAGATGGATATGTGGACATTTGGAGTGAGAGATTATAAATATGTAGTAGTGGTACACTAAGCACACTTATACAATCCTTAGCCAAAAAGGAAGGGATACGATCTGGACCTGATGCGGAGAACGGCTTAATGCGCTTCACAGCACAGCGCAGGTCGGAATTATCTACAGAGCTACTCGAGCACTGGAACAAAACTGTGATGTTATTGCTGCACTATGCTGGGCCTCAGTTGGATCTAATTTGGGTTCATCGGCTAAGAAAACTGAACTGAAGTAAGTTGCAAATGCATCTGCCGCGTATTGTCCTTCCACAGGTTTTCCCAAGTAATCATAATATTTATTACAATTATGCCTAATTTGTCGCTTGTCTTTAATAAACTTCCAAAATATTTTTGGATTATCACCGATGTCTCTCTCTATACTCAACAAATATTTTTTATACGCTGTCTCGATCAGATATTTTATTCTACTCCTATAATATTTAAACAATTCTAAATTTACTTCTTTTCCCTCAGCTTTGTACCTTTTGTGGTTAAAATGTTTGAATCTTAAGTTTTGTATTATTTCGGAACTAAACCAAGTTGGGTATTTATTGGTTTGATTTGTTACTATACAACGTTTGGTCGGCACACAGTAGTCGATTATAGAGTATAATTTGTTATAAAATGTATTAAGAGCGATGTTGACATCTGTCTCAGAAACAATGTCACTCCAATCAATCTCAGCAAAAGATGCATATAGTACATTAATATCAGCTTTACGAAAATTCCATTGGAAGCCGCTATCCAGTACGTAGGCTGGATCGGATGATAGACACGCTCCAACCCCTACAATCCCGCTTTTGCAGGTTAGCCGTCGGGGCTCCATGGTTCGTGAGGAACGTTGACCTACACGACGATCTGGGCCTCGATTCTATCCAGAAATACATGAAGTCAGCGTCGGAACGGTACTTCAATAAGGCTATGTCATGATAATCGCCTTATCGTTGCCGCCGCTGACTACTCCCCGAATCTTGATCACGCAGGAGCCAGTCACCGTCGACGCCCTAGACAGGTCCTTACGGATCCATCAGGTCCAATAACTCTTGCATTAGACGCCTTCAGCTCTAACACTAGGAGCAGGCTTAGGGACCCCGGTAACCGTACTCGTCGAACTCGACAATGAGGTCGACGTGCAACCTAACCCATGAATCGGCCCGCTGAGTTTCTCGCCGGATCTTCTAAGCGGGTCGCGATTCCGATCCGGTAGCAGATTCATTCGCGAAGCAGCTGCCCTCGAGTTATTAGGTCTCCTTTGGAGGCGCTCGAGCAGCTGTTAGCAAATCCCACCCCTCCTGGCTGAGCCTTTGCTCGACCACCTGTCCTGGTGAAACTGGAAAGGCCTCTGGGCCACCAATAATCTCTCAATCATAAAAAAAGAACATGAGTTCTAGGGTCTCAGTTTTAATAGTACAACGGCTGCCCGATTCTACAAACCGAAACGCATTACTGCTTCACGGCAGAAATAGGCAGGGCGGTGGTACCTACCCGTGCGGGCTCATAAGACGTCCTACCACCAGTAAATAATAACATAGATTTAGAATGCTTAGACAAATGAGTGTAGTTATCAAACATTTCGAACATTTTGAAACGAAATAAAGCAAGATTATAATACATAATTTTCACAGTGAATGTGTATTCGGAAGCTTATTAGCCCGCTTAAAGACTACTAACTATCTAAAATTGTTTTCGTATTTATTACGTAATATTTTATTAATGACTTCTATTACATTATTATAGCCTTAATTTCTTTTGTTTATAAAAAAAATGAATAATCCTTTTAATATATATCAATGTTCGTATGTACGTATCGTAAATAATAACTAACAAGCGTAGGTATGTGTTTGTCTTTTACGAAATCTTGTAACATTGATCCGAAAGTGATGAAACTTGATGCAATTGTTAGTGGCAATCCAGAGAAGGATTCTATGTTAGTACCATCGACGGACAATTGGTTGAGTCGGTTTATTATCAAGAAATGTTTAGGTATTTTTACTGGTGGACGTTTTGTGAGTCCGCACAGGTAAGTACTACCACCCTCCTTATTTCTGCCGTGAAGCAATAATGCATTTCGGTTGGAAGGATGGGGCAGTTGTTTTTAAAAACTAAGACTTTAGAACTCATATCTCAAGGTGTGTGGCGGCATTTATATTGTACAGGTCTATAGACTCCAGTACCCACTTGAGTGCCCACCAAGTGAGCATCGTGCGATCATAAACCCATCTAAGCATTTTAAAAAAGGCATGATATTCATACAATTTACGATAATCTGAGCGTGACCAATTCTGAATAGACAATAATAAAAATGTATAAACTATGCGACCTATGCTTTTGCCAATTACAAACTGTGAATGTTCCTATCAATGCATTACTGAAAAATAATATGTCTAGCTTAATATAAATTGCAATTCGTAAGCAACCAAGTAACGGCGCTTTCGCGACAAAAAGGAACGTAATACGTCGACTTCAAGCACCCAGCACAGCATATCACGAAAAAAAGATTAAGGCCTTACGGTACGTCCACGGTGGCAACTCCTTTCCCATCTTTTATGGCATCACAAAACAATGATCGTTCGCCGATGACGAATAACAGAACTGATAAAACATTTCCACACAGCATAGCTCTATGTTCGCGTTCCGACGCGATCGTTTACAGAGCTTATCGCAATTAAAACCGCAATTTGAATGTGTTCAGCAAGGAACCGTGCGCCTTCGACGCTAACAAACAAACGATTGATAAATAACAGTATTTTAGCGGCAACTGCATCAATGTACGGGCCGATTGTTAAAGTTATTTTTAATAAACTGATAACGCATTTCAATTGTTAATTTTAATGACGTTACAATTATTAAAACTGTTTCTGTCTCGCCCTAGAATAATACTAAGGGTTCGAACGACAAACTCTTTATAAATCATCGTGGGTTTTTGCATACGATCAGCTATTTTATAGACGTCCGGATGTTTGTAAAGCGATGTTTGGCGACAAGTGAATACGAAATAACTATATACTGAATACGTATAATAATAAAAATAATCTAATAACAATAACTGGATACTTTTGTCGAATACAAAATAACTTTGTTCGTAACTTAACTGTTCTTTTTTGCCCTAAACACGTCATTACGGATCCTCCCGATCCATTAACGGTGCTTTTAGGTACCTCAAGCAACGGTCACCGTCCTTGTCGAACCCGTCGCTTGCGACGAAGGGAATGACAAGTAAATTAACCCGTAGACACAGCCCACTGAGTTTCTCGCCGCATCTTCTCAGTGGGTCGCGTTTCCGATCCGGTGGTAGATTGTGCAAAGCACTGCTCTTGCTAGGGCCAGTGTTAGCAACATTCCATATAAATAGCCAGCAAATAGCCTCTCAAGGCTATCAACATAGGTAGGAAAAAAGTTCTTTTTGGCATTTCGCGTAAAAGCCTTTTGAATCTTTGAAGCTTTTGAATCTGTTTAGTTATTTCTGCCGACTTCAATAAAAGGACGAGGTTATGAGTTCGACTGTTTTTGTGTTACCTTAGAAATTTTTTCTAGGTTAACCCATTTTAATGGTTCTTTTTAATTGAGATTATTTGAAATCTGGTATTTTTCATGTGGTTCCATATTAATTTTATCAATACCCTTTAGAACACATGTTTAGTTGACTACACTCATTCTGTATATTTTGCGGAAGTAGGTTTTCTTTTTGGTTTATCTTTTGTATTAATTATAACAGAAACGTTTGACCAGCTAGTCCAACTGCATACACATCCTAAGCTGCAGCCTATAGTCTATTAATGCTGTTTTACCTTGTGACAAAAGCTCGAATTTTCAAATGTATTGAAAGCCTTAAACAAAAGCTTCAAACCGCATAATTACTTCGTGTGCCAAATAGACAGAACTATGGTACCAATCGGTTGGATCCTGAATCACGCTCTAGACCTATTCTATACATACTCAACGATACTATACATACTGTTCAACCTAATGTACTCTTGGTTGCCGATCCACTTTGTCGTGCTTCAGGGAACCTGGTGGTAGAACCTCTTGTGAGCACTCATAGGTAGGTACTACCACTCTGCCTATTTCTACCGTGAAGCAGTAATGCGTTTCGATTTGAAGGGTGGGGGGTAGCCGTTGTAATGATACTGATACCTTAGAACTTATATCTCAAGGTGGGTGGCAGCATTTACGTTATAGATGTCTATGGGCTCCGGTAATCATATAACATCAGGTGGGTCGTGAGCTCGTCCACCCATCTAAGCTATAAAATAAAAATAAAAAACCCATCGAGCGAATTCAGGACCCGGATTCAGAAGTCAGCCCTTCGCTATTTACCTGGATCCAGCTCACACGTAGCACCCCACAGCCCCGACCAGTGGTGTAATGATCCGATACTCGAACATGAATAAGTTACAGTAGCCTTTCCTAAGGTGGCCGATAACGCCCCCTTGTGGGCGCTGCAGGCCTAAAGGGGGGCGGTAAGAGACCCAGAAAAAAAATGGGGCGATTTGTAGAGGCTTGGGAGGCGATTTGTAATTTCATCTAAGATGACTCTTAGACACCGACTAAGCCCTCGCTATAGTTGTTTTTAAGTAGGTGAAAAAATCGGGGCGTTAAAAAAGAATTTATTTCCAAAGTAGGCAGTAAACAAAAAAGTTTGGAAGCCCCTGAGTTACAGGAATCATCTTTAATATTCATAGTAATTTAATATCTATGTTAAAATTAATCATCCTACTCGCACTCTTTGGTTTAACCATGGTTATCGTGCTTGCGACAAGGCTGTTCAATCTATATATTAATACGTGAAGCAAAAACTTCGTACCCCTTTTTTACGAAAATTGCGCGGACGGAGGATTATGAAATTTCTCACACTTATAGAGAACATAGAGAAGGAGTGCAGGATGTTAATAGTTTTTTAAATTACTACTAAATTACTCGGTTCTCGACTAAAATACTCGCCTTTTTTTTTTATTGCTAAGACGTGTGGACGAGCTCACAGCCCACCTGATGTTGGTTACTGGAGCCCATAGACATCTACGACGTAAATGCGCCACCCACTTTGAGATATAAGTTCTAAGGTCTCAGTATAGTCACAACGGCTGCCCCACCCTTCAAACCGAAACGCTTAAGACGCAAGGCTTAAGACCGCCTATTGTACAAATGTATCTGCTTGTTGACTGTTTTCTACTGTTAATTGAGTCGTCTATTATCAAAGGTGGCAATCTGTGCATTTGGACAAAAAAATGTTATTGATATGTCAATACAGATTGATTTGAATATAATCGTCTCCTTCAAAGAATACGGTTCAAAACCTGCATTAAATAAAGGTTAATACTTAACCTGTTATTTATCTAAGATGTCGTTCAGAAGAGTTTTGTGACTGCCAATGGAATACAAAGTCAATAATTCGTTTTTCTGATTTACCAATAATTGTCCAAAAGTCACATTGCCGGCTTTGATAATAGTCGACTCAATTGTCTTTTGGTGTGCAATAAAGTATGTTCTCTCTCTCTTTCTCTCTACTCTTTCTATCCGGTAAGTTTTCAACACACGCGAAATATGTTACACCCTAAGTATTCGTGTTTCAAATTGTTTTTATCGTAACGTTAAATTCTAAAATCAGGACACGTACTTCAATTAACACACGCCGCGTCTGTAGCCTGACAAGTTGTCGCCGATTTGAACGATTTACAATGTCTATTAAAATTTATTTCAATTCTAATTTATGCGGATTTTCGAAGGCTTGTTTATTGAGTTACATGGGCGAGCGAGTTCACGGCCCTACTGGTGTTAAAGGGTTACCGGAGTCCATAGACTGATGTATTCACGTTATTATGCCCCTAATACTGCCACCTTGAAAAATGACTATTCTCGAATGCGTTGGCTTAAACAAAAGCTTTTTTTGTTTGTTTTTTTTAAATGTAGGATTACTGGTAGCCCGGAGGTCTTTCCAGTTTCACCAGGACAAGTGGGCGAGCAAAGGCTCAGCCAGGAGGGGTGGGATTTGCTAACCGCTGCTCGAGCGCCTCCAAAGGTGACCTAACAACTCGAGAGCAACTGCTTCGCGAATGATCTAATATAGAAGTAAGGTGGTAGCTTCCCGTGCCTTCTTGCAATATGATATACCGCTAGTAACAAAATATTCAAAAAATTGTGATGCAATCGTTTCTAAACACTAATTAATTAAACTAAATAAATAGGATAACTAAAGAAAATAAATAATGGTAGGACGTCTTGTGAGTCCGCACGGGTAGGTACTACCACCCTGCTTATTTCTGCCGTGAAGCAGTAATGCGTTTCGATTTGAAGGGTGCGGCAGCCGTTGTAACTATACTGAGACCTTAGAACTTATATCTCAAGGTGGATGGCGGCATTTACATTGTAGATGTCTATGGGCTCCGGTAACCACTTAACTCCAAGTGGGCTGTGAGATCGGTCACACGTCTATACAATAAAAAAATAAATAAAAAAAAATACTGGTCATCTTATCCTTTAGGACACGGATCCTCTGCGAGCTAATCTTCATATAATAACCGGTTGACTATTAAGGCAACATAAAAAACTATGAGCCCGAGAGTTCAGGTAATATGTCATTAGGCGCTAATACTGATTAGGTATGTAATTAGTTAATATTTCCTTTTAACATTAATTAGTACTACAATATTGTACAATTAAAGCTTCAATTAAGGATTTCCTGTTGACACATTAAAAATTATTAAATTGTGTTGATTTTTTTGATAAGCTTCACGTAACTGATCAAAGCATTCATTCAAATATTTCATTTATATTATATTAAACCTACTTGTCAGTAGATATATCAAAACACTATTTCTCAATCATGCGTGTAGACATTTCTGGAAACGGAACAAAAATATTGTACTATAGGATTTACTTACTAGTCTTCACTTAGAAAATAGTATCAGGGGGTCCGTATTTTCGTTTTGAAATTAAATTAATTAACATTAGAAATTAGAATCTTCTGCGGTTTTCGCTAGTAGTAGAACTAAATAAAAGTACTTTCAAGGCTTAATCTAACTTTTTTATTGTCATTATATTATTAAAAGTCCGACGTTTCAAATACTTCACAATAAACGAGATCACGGACGAGCATGTTGTTTGTCGACGATATTTGTTTTTCTATTGCTTAGATGGGTGGACGAGCTCACAGCCCACCTGGTGTTAAGTGGTTACTGGAGCCCATAGACATCTACAGCGTAAATACCGCCACCCACCTTGAGATATAAGTTCTAAGGTCTCAAGTATAGTTACAAGTATAGATATCTAAATATTGTTTTTTTTTATATGGCTTAGATGGTTGGACGAGTTCACGGCCCACCTGGTGTTAAGTGGTAACCGGAGCCCATAGACATCTACAGCGTAAATACCGCCACCCACCTTGAGATATAAGTTCTAAGGTCTCAAGTATAGTTACAAGTATAGATATCTAAATATTGTTTTTTTTTATATGGCTTAGATGGTTGGACGAGTTCACGGCCTACCTGGTGTTAAGTGGTAACCGGAGCCCATAGACATCTACAGCGTAAATACTGCCACCCTCCTCGAGATATGAGTTGTATTATAAGGCCTCAGTTTTAACAGTACAACGGCTGCCCCACACTTCAAACCGAAACGCATTACTGCTTCACGGCAGAAATAGGAGGGATGGTGGTACCTACCCGTGCGGACTCACGAGACATCCTACCACCAATAAAAGGCTACAGTCTATTTTCCCGATTGACTTTTTGATTTCATTAAAAATCGGTACGAAATTAATACAGTTGGTTCAAGAATCGCAAATGGTGGTAGATTGATTATAGAATGTAAATAGATATGTAATAATCTTTATAAGGATTCGCCAGTGACACACATATATTACAGTATTTGTATTCCAATGCAGTGTACACTAGCGTCCTTTTATGTCTATCTTTATCAGATCCATTTTGAACAAAAGATTCTGATCGTGAAACAGAGAGCTGTTTTTGCGAAAATCTACGCAGGAGTACGCATTTCAAATTCAAATTCAAAATCATTTATTTCAACTTGGATGTCATCAAAAACACACTTGTTGAATGTCAAAATGTAAAAGAAAATGTTAACTCTACCACCGGTTCCAAAAAAAGCCACAGTTCTGAGAAGAACCGGCGAAACAAACTCAGCGGGCTTTTTTTTTTGTATTTTCTCAACTATTTTCTTTTTTTTTTAAACAAGAAAACATATTTACAGTATACGAAAAAACAAGTCAAAAAAATACAATTCAAATAAATAATAATAATAATGAAAAATGAAAAGGCCAGGAGCGAACGCCTCATTCCCACGTAGTGCCATCTAGTAAAAAATCCTTAACTTTATAATATGTCTTGTTGCACAAACGTTCCTTGACAGTTTTCTTAAATCTATGAACAGGTAGTAGTTGAACGTTTTGTGGGATCTTGTTGAAAAGTTGTACACCCAGCCCCCTGAAAGAGTTGCTTATTTTCTTAATTCGAGCCGCCGGCAACGCAAGCCTATGTTTGTTCCTAGTGTTCACATTATGCAAATCGCAGACTCTGGGGAATTCTACAATGTTTTTACGCACGTACAATAAATTTTCAAAAATGTATTGGGACGCTAAAGTTAGAATTTTGATTTCCTTAAACTTGTCCCTCAAGGATTCCCTCGGGTGCATATTATAAATAGCACGAATAGCCCTCTTCTGCAGGATGAAAATCGTTTCGACATCGGCAGCATTGCCCCATAGCAAAATGCCATAGGACATAACACTATGAAAATAACTGAAATAAACTAGACGTGCCGTATCTTCATCAGTATACGTTCGTATTTTTTTTACCGCAAACGCTGCAGAACTAAGTCTATTCGCTAACTTGCATATGTGAGGACCCCACTGCAGCCTGGAATCAACTGTTATACCAAGAAAAACTGTCGAATCAACAAGCTCCAGTGTCTCTCCACTTACAATGATATTAGTGTCTACTTGTCTGACATTAGGTGTGGTAAATTTTATACATTTTGTTTTTTTGTTATTTAATAACAGATTATTAACACTAAACCAATGTACCACGCGCGAGATAGCATCATTCACATCGTCATAATCTTCCAATTGTCGTTTAATTTTAAACAATAAGGATGTATCATCAGCGAATAATACGACCTCGTGACGGGTTTCAATAAACTTTGGTAAATCATTGATATACACAAGAAATAAGAAGGGACCCAATATGGAACCCTGAGGAACACCCATATTAAGTAAGACACCGGAAGATCTCTTTCCTTTAACGTCTACCTTTTGGATTCTTCCGGATAAATAAGATTTAATAAGTTCTAATGAAACGCCCCTAATACCATAATGGTGTAATTTCCTCAACAATGTATTATGCTCAACACAATCAAAAGCTTTAGATAAGTCGCAGAATACCCCAAGGGCATTATGCGATTCCTCCCAAGCCTGAAAAATATTTTTAATAAGATCTAAACCTGCATCAATAGTCGAACGGCCTCTAGTGAATCCATATTGTTTGTTATGAAGCAGGTTATTGGAATAGAAATGGTTCAAAAGCTGTGCCAAAATAATTTTTTCAAAAATTTTACTCAATGTAGGTAGTACTGAAATGGGTCTAAAGTTAGTGGGGTCAAAAGTACTACCAGATTTAAACAGAGGTATTTGTTATTAATATTTCAATAATTAATAACATTTCCATCCACTCCCTTGTAATTGTCAACCGTTATCGCCAACACAACAAATGTTTTAGATACGCCATTTTAACATGATGTTTTCCTCATATATTAATTATGGTAAAGAACAAATTGAAATGTTCGGTTATACATATCTTAATTTATGTTCCTAGTTAATTTTATTATAATTAAGATTTTTTTTTATTTCAAAATATATTCACTATAGATTACGGAGTTACTATTCTGAAAGCTTCCATTACAAGGGCGGAATTCTGTGCTCATTCTTTTTTTATTTTTTTGTCCTACTTAGGCTTATAGCCTTGAGAGATCAGCGTTACCCTAGTGTGTAGGTGAGCTCTCGGGGCTCAAACTAGGTGTAACTAACACTGGCCCTAGCAAGATCAGTGCTTCGCAGAATCTACCACCGGATCAGAAACGCGACCCACAGAGAAGATCCGGCGAGAAACTCAGTGCGCTACTCATTCAGTAACCTCTCGACACATACTGATCATGCCAAAGCAGATCGGTACATGATGATCGACTAGGAATAAGATATAATAAGATAGATCTGATGATAATATAATAATGAATAAAGATATCGTAACGAGCTTTTGACTGTCGGTTAGAAGAGCCTTGATATAATGCTCTTACGTGGCTTACGTAGGCTTAATATAGATGTTATAGTTTATATTTAGTTTAGTAAGTATAAATATTTAACGAGAAATATGAATAAATCACCAGTGACAGAGAAAATAAAGAGTGGAGTCGTTATCGTAGTATAGGCATGTTAGGCAAAAGTTAGGATGATCATGTGGCAAAAAGTATATGGTATATGGTACCACAAGCGCCGGTCACCGTCCTCGTCGAACCTGTCGCTTACGACGAAGGGCTCGACGAGTAAATTAACCCTCAGACACAGCCCACTGAGTTTCTCGCCGGATCTTCTCAGTGGGTCGCGTTTCCGATCCGGTGGTAGATTCTGCGAAGCACGGCTCTTGCTATGGTTCGTGTTAACAACGTCGTCAGGTTTGAGCCCCGTGAACTCACCTACTAGTTAAGGTTCCGCTGAAATAGCCTCTCAAGGCTCTCAGCTTAGATAGAAGAAAAAAGGTAGAAGATCTTCCCTTTGATGTACATCTCTACAGTATGGTTTATAGATTCAATTATAAGCTTCCAACGTCGAGATATAATGTTTGATGGTTACTCAGTTATTGTTCAATATACGTTTTATCATGAACTGATACGCGGTGGCGCCGGTGACCTCATTGATACGGCTCTATTTTACATGCGTTCAGTTATTTTGCGAAACCGACCCCGAAGATACTGAGAATATTATGGAATCCTAGTCTGATCAGCTTTTGTCCGAAACAACATGTTGTAACCCAAAAAACAAAGAACACGGTAAATATCAATGGCTCTCATTCCAAGGCTAAGCAATGACACTAAGCTATCAATGTCTCTATACACATATGTATGGAATAAATGTATTCATGAGTATGTCCTTCCCGATGGATAGGTACCACCGCCCTGCCTATTTCTGCCGTGAAGCAGTAATGCGTTTCGGTTTGAAGGGTGGGGCAGCCGTTGTAACTATACTCGAGACCTTAGAACTTATATCTCAAAGTGGGTGGCGCATTTACGTCGTAGATGTCTATGGGCTCCAGTAACCACTTAACACCAGGTGGGCTGTGAGCTCGTCCACCCAATTAGCAATAAAAAAAAAAAAGACGAACCGTTAATCCAGGCATAAAAAATACTAATCACGATTTATATTCATTTTTAATTTCTTTTCGTGACGTTTTTCCTTTTTTCTCATAAATAAACTATTTCGAAATTTCAAACTAAAATCTGTTGACAAATATAGGAGTAACGATCCTGAATATTTTTTTCTTATTTTTTTTAAGAATAATGACGAAATGCTTACCAAAGAAGTCATATCATTAAGATCTTATTAAATATCACTAATATTAATAATTCAGAAATAACTAGTTTTGAAATGAAGGGTTACTTACTGGTGGCCCGGAGGCCTTCACAGTTTCACCAGTATGAGTGGGCAAGCAAAGGCTCCGCCAGGAGGGGTGGGATTTGCTAACAGCTGCTCGGACGCCACAGGAGGAGACCGAACAACTCAAGGGCAGCTGCTTCGCAAACGAATCTACTAACGGATCAGAATCGCGCCCGCTGAGGTGATCCGGTGAGAATTTGTGATGCATGGATTATGTTGCACGTCGAACTCTTTGCCCGGTTCGACAAGTATACGTACATTGCTCCTAGTGTTAGAGCTGAAGGCCTCTAATGCGAAGAGTTATTGAATCTGATGGATCAGTAAGGACGTGTCTAGGGCGTTGACGGTGACTGGCTCCTGCGTGGGCAGGAACTGGGGAGTAGTCAGCTGTGGCAACGATAAAGATTATTATGACGCATAGCCTTATCGAAGTACCGTTCCGACGCTGACTTCAGGTGTTTCCGGATCGGTTCGAGGCTCACGTCGTCGTGTGGGTCGACGTTCCTCACGAGCCACGCTGGGCTGAGTGTTTTGTGTACCCGCACGGGCTGTTACCCCCATCCTTGTTTCTACCGCAAAGCAATTGTGCAAACGCGATTTAAGCCAAACGCCAATAAAAAATACGGCGGGCAAAATGAAAAATTTCATTAATCAGGTACTGGTATTTGGTACAAGGCTATAAAAAACAAGGAATCCACATGACCACTACTGCTCTGCCAAGAGTAATCAACTTTGATCATGATTTGGTACCAATATTTTCTTTATAAATTTTGTTGTAAAATGTTGGTTTATATCCAAGTGTTATGATAGTAATTTATATTATCTTGACAAACTATTTTTCCTAAATTAATTTTATCTACACACATTTATTAAAACACTTGTTAACTAATTCAGTTCGTTTCGTAATTAGTTTCATTATTGTGTAATCACATCAATAAAATTTACAAACTTTAGAGTAATTTACAAAAATTACCAGATTGTTGCACTTGTCGTCAACCTGTGTGCTGCTCAGTACGAGTTTTTTAACGTTCTCGATAGCGTAAAAGTTAACTCAAATTTGTATGGAGTTGGAACGTTTGCCTACGTTTGTCACTAGAGGCGCTGTTCCAACTGCATACAAATTTGAGTTAACTTTTACACGATCGAGAACGTTAAAAAACTCGCACTAAGCACACTCAGGATATTAGGCCTAATTAATAAAATTATAGTATTGTCGTAGGAGGGCAATTTTTTAAGTTATCCAAGGTTTTTAAAAAAGGCAAGCTGTTTTTTTTTTTTCGGTGATGTAGATTTTGAAATTCAAGCAGTAGCTTGTCGCTTTGACGACATTTAAGCTTGGAATAAATATTTTGTTTTTGAATACAAACATTCCTACTAACAGCATTTAGGAATTGAAAGCTGCACATACAAACAAAGGAAAAACCAGAGTATTACGACGTTATTTTTTATTTTTTTATTCATATGGGTGGATGAGGTAAAAGCCCACTCGAGGTTAAGTGGTCACCGGAGTCCATAGACATCAACAACATCAATGCCGCCACTGGTGGTAGGATTACTGGTGGTAGGACCTCTTGGGAGACCGCACGGGTAGGTACCACCACCCCGCCTGTTTCCGCCGTGAAGCAGTAATACGTTTGGGCTCGAAGGGTGGGGTAGCCGTTGTAACTATACTGAGATCTTCGAACTTATATTTCGAGGTGGGTGGCGCATTTACGTTGTAGATGTCTATGGGCTCCAGTAACCACTTAACACCAGGTGGGCTGTGAGCTCGTCCACCCATCTAAGCAATAAAATTTTTTATCATGAAACATGAGCCCTAAGTCTCAGTTTTCAAACAGCATTACTACTTCACGGCAAAAATAGGCAGGTGGTACCAACCCGTGCGGGCTCATAAGACGCCTAAACCATCACCATTGTCTAAAATTTGTTGTCTGTCTGTCTCTCGTATGGAAACCAGAATAACTGTGCAATTTCAACGACTAATGCAAAACGTTATTTAAAACAATGTTATAAAGACAATAGCAACGGATGGCGACATCCGACACGTCACCAACGCATCTGCAAGTCAAGAGTACAAGTACTTATTGACTAGTGCCTATGCGTAATCAGCTTCCGGCCGGCGACTTCCAACACTACAACGATAATATAAATGCGAGAATAACAACACCCATTACAGAATCATAATGCGTAATATGTTAATACAATGTTTCATGCGGTCATTTATCGTGACTCGAAGAGTACTCAATGCTAGGCAGCGATTTGACTGTGCCTCTGAGCGACAATAACCACTCACCATCAGGTGGACCATATGCTCGAAAGACAATCAAAACACGTGTGACACTCAGGGTCTACCGCGGCAAAGCTATTGCATAGCATGTTTTATCAACTTATGCAATTATAATTAGACAATAATAATTTAATATTAAAAAAATAATAAAATAAGACCACGCCATATTTATAAACATTAACAAAAGCAAAACATTAACTGTCCCCTTCACACTCATAAGCTAGACCGCGCGAGAGAGAGATGGGCAGACTTTTCATGACGCGCATGCAGTGCGACGTCACGCCGCGCGCTTATTCACAAGCACTACACAAGCGCAACGTGTGAATGTGTTGAACGCGAGCTACATGGTAGGCTGAGTGGGGGTGTTAGATTTTATTTTCGTTGCGGAATTTCTTGATTCGGTCGCCGCGCTCAAAGCCCGCGATAAAAGCTATGCAATAGCTTAAATGTATAAAAAAAACCGGCCTGACATTGCCGCGACTGAAAATAATCATTCATCTGAACGATGAAACACGGATCTGCCTTAACATAAACAAGAATCGCCATTAAAAATATACGAATGAGTCTGTTCATACCGAAGGCGAACTTAATGCCGTAGAAAGGTACATGAAGTTTCCTAGCGTTCAGTAGGTGTTGAGACTTGTAGACACCAATGAGGATCATAGGTCAATGGTTTCAAGATACCTTACACTATGTTTAATAAGAACACTTTCGCGTTAACAAGTATACCTTTAAATTAATATATGAAGCAAAAACTTTGTGCCCGTTTTTATGAAAATTGCGCAGACGGAGGAGTATGAAATGTCCCACACTTATAGAGAACAAGCGGCCCGCTCCGGCTCCGCTCGGGTCCTTAACAAAAATGACAACGATATTTGACGTGGTTTTATTTTTTCAATAAAATAACACTTATTGCGGCATAACTATAATAGTTAGACATATGCTGTCGCGACACTTTTTGTAAATAATAATGTGTTCTACAAAATCGTATTACATTATTTTATTCTATCATCAATACTTTTCGCAGGGCATGCGATGTAAAGAATATTTTAGGTAATTTTTTTACACCTTGGGTTACATTATTGGAGTTTTAGTAAGGACCCTAATTTTTTTCGAAAAATATTATAGCTTATGTCACTCGGGAATAGTGTAGCTTCCAAACAGTGAAAGAATTTTTCAAATCGGTTCAGTACTTTCGGAGCCTATTCAATACAAACAAACAAACAAATCTTTCCTCTTTATAATATTTTGTATTGATATAGATATAGAGGAGTGTAGAATGTTAATATATTTTTTAAATTAGGCATAAAAAATACATTAAACCAACAAAAAAACATTACGCACACTACCATGTATTTGACACAACACATATGTAAATACCCTTTGTTTATTGTCAAACTTTTGTTATTGTTTTACGGCTGTGGTCAAATTGAGAATAGATTAATATTGTTTGTTAATATTATTTGTTAATAATAAGAGGTTCAAGTATGAAATTGACGCTTTATTGTAATAGGTACTTCGAATGGACATAATAATATAACCTTCATGGTTTGAGATTTTTGAGTGAAACTTTTTTCAAACGGTACATGAGGTTCTTCTTTAAAAAAATGTGCAACATTCAATTATCGCCTTTCAGTTGTCTTTTGAAGTTATACTTCTCTAGGCGCGTTATGAAAAATTGATGAGAATGAAATTTTACGATGCGCGCGCACCGTGACACAAAATTTACAGAAATGAAGTTGCCCACTAAA
Source organism: Bombyx mandarina (assembly GCF_030267445.1). NCBI lineage: Eukaryota > Metazoa > Arthropoda > Insecta > Lepidoptera > Bombycidae > Bombyx > Bombyx mandarina. Next base: position 10,570,791 of record NC_143216.1, on the reverse strand, counting down.
TCGCTCATTACAATACGACCGACGTAACTTGGCGAGTCTGAATATAGCCGCAGGTGAACTTTCCAAACCGTACCGAGAATTACCGAATTTATACGATGTCAAGAAAAGGGATGTCCACTATGCGTGTTTGAGGATGTTGTTTATTCGATTTTTTTTCAAATTCATTAAAATTTAAATTAAAAAAAAGAAATAAATTTAATAAAAATAAAGTATAACTTCTTACGCGCGTACATAAGTACACGCACCCTTTTTTTATTCAGCTTAGACAAGAAAGATGGATACTTCGAAAATTCGAGCGATTCTTGAATACGAGTTCCGACGCGGAAGTAACGCTGCAGAAACAGCTCCCAATATCAATGTTGCATTTGGAGAGGGGACTGCTAACGAACGCACCGTACTATTTTGGTTTAAACGCTTTCGTGATGTAAATTTTGATTTGAAGAACGAACCACGTGGAAATCTAAAAAAAAAACGAATTTCAATTTTTCAGTGCAAATCGGCAATTTCAGACTTTAACCCCTACTAATATATTATTTGTTTATAGTGTGTGTAGTCTTGGCGAAATCTATGATTAAAGAAGTCTAATAAATAGCCTTTGACAATAGAACCAATAATAATGTTCAAACTTATAAATTCGATTAATTATAGTCGAATTTCTACTGGGGGACCACTAGTGCAAATATAAGAAGATATCTATGAACTTCTAACTTTACTTATTGATATAATTTTAAGTGAAGTCGTTGCTGTGTAGTAATAAAGAAAGGATATTTAAAATCTAGTTTATGGTAAAATCGTTCACAATTCGACTTAGAAAATTATCTTTGTAACTTAACATTTCATCATCTCTGTCACCGGTGTTTTATTGATATTTTACATTAATTCACACTCCTTTCCAAACAGCACAATCACGGAGCAGGTTAAACGTTAAAGAAAGCCTACTTTCTTCAAGGATAGTTAAAATAATCTTTTTTTTATCGCTTAGATAGATGGACGAGCTCACAGCCAGCAGTTAAATGGTTACCGGAGCCCATAGACATCTGCAGCGTAAATGCCGCCACCTACCTTGAGATATAAGTTCTATGGTCTCAAGTATAGTTACAACGACTGCCCCATCCTTCAAAACGAAACGCATTATTGCTTCACTGCAGAAATAGGCGGGGACTCATAATAGGTCCTACCACCAGTAACTCAAGATAAAAAGACAGAACGAAATGTACTTGTTGAACTTTTTTTTTTTACTTTTTTAATTATTATATAATATTTAAAAAAAATATATATTTTAAAATTTTAAGTACATGTTTATTATCCGCAACATGCTTCGTCAGATTATAGAAATAAAGTTATCAGCAACATGCTTCGTCAAAAAGTACAATACTTACTTTCAGCTGCAAGCGTCGTCATAGTTGAACTTAACTTAGATTAATTTTATTGTAGTACATATTATCGGTTCTCAATACACGGCTCAATAATTTTAGGCAATAAATGGAAAAGCAATAGGTAAGAACTGAAAAAATTAAGTTTGTAGACAGACCAATATCAAACTTTTCTCTTAGTTTAAGTTGGTCGTAATTTATTGATAATTACAAACAATTTATTTGTTGAAGTGAAACTTATTTACGCACCCTTGACTTGCTGATGAATGCGCGACGAGAGCGTAACGAAAAATGTGATCGGGTGAGGCAAACGGAAGTTGAAAGAGAGATTAAATTTAGAGAGAGTTAGATTAAAGAGAGATTAAAGCTAGTCGAGATAGAAAGAGAGAGAGTTGCGTTTTGTTTATTACTGTAGGAGCAAGAGAAAGCAGTGCACGAGCACTTTTCCTTTCTCTCTTCCTCTCATAGCCAGTGCATGAAAATAATGAATAAAAATAAGAAAATATGCAAAAATATTTGTCTATACTAATATTATAAAGAGGAAAGATTTGTTTGTTTGTTTGTTTCGAATAGGCTCCGAAACTACTGGACCGATTTGAAAAATTCTTTTTCCATTAGAAACCGACATTATCCCTGATGAACATAGGCTACTTTTTTTTTTGGAGTTTACTCCTTTAGAATCGATTTACATATATAGGCCCGGGGTATGAAAATTATGGGGACCAAAATCGTACTAGCATGTCACACGAAATGCGTTATGCGCCTGATTGGCTCCTGATTGCGTGATGCGTGCGCGCGCCAATCAAAATCGTACTAGCATGTCACACGAAATGCGTTATGCGCCTGATTGGCTCCTGATTGCGTGATGCGTGCGCGCGCCAATCAGGAGCCAACGCGCGGCCGCGTTATCGCAGGTGACGCCGGGCTGCTGCGCCGGCAGTCCGCCACAAAGCCTCGTACTGATCGCGCGTTTCTCTCATTATTTTATTTGGATATTGACGACCATGGAATAGCACGAATATTTATTTTATAATCGTTCTTGAGGAGTAAACTCCAGTCGTGCGTCGGAGCGGACACACACACTTTTTTTTTTTTTTGGTTTCATGTGTGTTTTAATGTTTCTGTGCGTGTGGTGGGCGCCTAAGAATACCCCCAACCCAAACTTAGCTCATGGGTGTCGTAGAAGGCGACTAAGAGCCAAAGCCAGACCAAAGCCAATAAAACCTCGGCCCAAGGTCAACAAAAGCATTCCCAAGGAGGGTTGACGTCAGGCAGGCGGCCGGTCATAAAAACTTTGCCAAAACTTAGAGCAACATGAGAAGGAATAAAAAGAAGAGCACCAGGGCTAGGGCGTCCCCCGCAGGCGACGCGCAGGGACAGCACCCGGTCTCTGTGGAAAGTGGACGAGGGTTGTCGCATCACGGGCGGGTGCGACGTAAGACGCAAGCCCAAAATGTGAGAGAGATGAGATTGAGGTATGCAAGCTGGAATGTGGGCAGTATGACTGGGAAAGGAAGGGAGCTAGTAGATGTGTTAAAGAGGAAAAGAATAAATATAGCATGTCTGCAAGAGACTAGGTGGAAAGGAGCGAAAGCTAGAGAAATTGGTGAAGGATATAAGCTGTATTATAGTGGAAGTGATGGAAGAAGGAATGGCGTGGGAGTAGTGTTAGATAAGGATTTGAAAGATTGTGTGGCGCATGTCATGAGAACGAGTGATAGGATAATAACCGTAAAAATAGTTTGTGAAAGTGTTATTTTGAATGTTATAAGTGTGTACGCGCCTCAGTCCGGGTGCAAGGAGGACGTGAAAGAAAAATTTTGGCAGGATTTTGATAGTGTTATGATTCGCATTCCAGAGAGTGAAGAGATTTGTATAGGAGGTGATTTTAATGGACATGTAGGAGCTACAAATGAGGGCTATGAAAGGGTGCATGGAGGGTGGGGGTATGGCAATCGTAATGATGATGGAGACCAGTTGCTCCAAGCTGCGACTACCTTTAACCTGGCAGTGGCGAATACGTGGTTCCAGAAACGGCCTGAACACCTTATCACCTATAAGAGTGGTAATCACGCGACACAGATCGACTACTTTCTGATTAAGAGAAGTAAGTTGGTCTGTGTCAAAAACTGCAAAGTACTGCCGGGTGAAGCATTGGTGACGCAGCATAGACTGTTACTAATGGACATTACAGTCAGTTACAAGTACCTAAGGAGAAAAAACCGTCTCTCGCCAAAAATTAGATGGCGTATGCTAGAGACAGATGAGTATGCTGGTCGATTTAGGGAAATAATGATAGAAAACATCTTGGAAATGAAGGATATGAAAGAGAAATCTGCGAATGATTGTTGGGATGAAATGGCAAATAGTGTCAGGAAGACAGCTAAGGCTGTGCTCGGCGAATCAAAAGGGAAAGGTATAATTGACAAGGATACATGGTGGTGGAATGAGAATGTACAGAGAGAATTGAAAGAAAAGAAGAATGCATTCAAAAAGTGGCAACTAGAAAGAGGTAATGAAAGTGAGAGGCAAGCTAGGAAGAATGAGTATAGAGAATGTAAGAAAAAGGCCACTAAAGCGGTTGCTATAGCCAGGTCTGACGCTCAGAAACGGTTGTATACCGCTTTAGATGGACCTCGTGGACAAAAGGAACTTTACCGTATTACAAGAGCTAGAGAAGAAAGAGCGAAAGATATTAAGCATGTCAGATGTATGAAAAATGAGACAGGTAAAGTTTTAATGAGAGATGACGAAATAAAAGAGCGCTGGAAGATATATTTTGAAAAATTAATGAATGAGGAGAACGACTGGAATAGAGTGATTAATAGGAAGCCAGAGAACGTCGGACTTGTGAATGAGATTAGTATGTATGAAGTTAGAGAAGCAGTGAGAAGTATGAAAAGCGGAAAATCGGAAGGACCAGACGGTATACCAGTGGAAGTATGGAAGATACTGGGAGAAGACGGATATAAGTGGCTGACTTTATTCTTCAATAAGCTGCTGCAAGAAGAAGTGATCCCTACGGAATGGAGCATCAGTACGCTGGTGCCCATATACAAAAATAAAGGGGATGTGCAAGACTGTGGCAGCTATCGGGGAATAAAGCTTATGTCTCATAGTATGAAAGTTTGGGAGAAAGTGATAGAAAAGCGATTGCGAGATGAAAGTGAGATCACCCAAAACCAGTTCGGGTTCATGCCTGGTCGCGGGACAACGGACGCCATATTTGCACTACGCCAAGTGTGCGAAAAACATCGCGACGTGCACAGGAATCTGCATATGGTGTTCGTTGATCTAGAAAAAGCGTACGACCGAGTACCTAGAGCAGTTTTGTGGTGGGCATTGAATGAGAAAGGTATACCTGGTAAGTATGTGAGGTTAATCTGTGCCATGTACAGTCGAGCCAGGACGTATGTACGAACCGCCGCGGGGAATTCCGACGAGTTCAATGTGGCAGTGGGCTTACACCAAGGGTCTGCACTAAGTCCCTATCTCTTCCTGCTTGTGATGGATGCCTTGACATCGGAGATACAGGAAGAGCCCCCTTGGTGTATGCTGTTTGCCGATGACATAGTGCTCGTCGGAGAAAACGGGCTCGAGGTCCAAAACATACTGGAGAAATGGCGATGCAAGTTGGAGAGTGTTGGCCTAAAAATCAGCAGATCGAAAACCGAACATCTGTTCTGTGATTTTGGTGGTCTCTCCAATTTTACACCCATTTTCCTCGACGGAATACCTTTGCCAGTATGTCAAGACTTCCGATACCTAGGGTCTGTTATCCAAAGCGACGGTGAACTGGATCGTACTGTGAGGCACAGAATTGACGCAGGATGGATGAAATGGCGGCAGGTCACGGGCACCATATGTGACTCGCACATCCCTCTTCCCCTAAAAGGGAAGATATATAAGACCTTAATAAGGCCTGCCGTCTTGTATGGATCAGCTTGTTGGACAACGAAAGTGGCGGATGAAAGGCGATTGCATGCAGCAGAGATGCGAATGTTGCGATGGATGTGTGGAGTAACGAGAATGGATAGAATACGGAATGAATATGTTAGAGGAAGTCTGAAAGTGGCACCTGTGACAGAGAAGCTGAGGAGTGCACGTTTGGGATGGTATGGACATGTGATGAGACGGAATGAAAATGAGGTTGTTAGGAGAGTGTTAACTATGAATGTGGAAGGATTTAGAGGAAGAGGTAGACCTAAGAAGAAATGGATGGATTGTGTGAAAGACGATATGGGTAGGAGGGGAGTGAGCGAAGAAATGGTATATGATAGAAGAGTATGGAAGGAGAAAACATGTTGCGCCGACCCCAGGTGACTGGGAGAAGGGCAGGATAATGATGATGATGTGTGTTTTAATGTTTCCGAAGCGAAGCGAGGGCGGGTCGCTAGTAAGCTGATAAAATTTAACACTTACGTATTGTTCTTTCCAAGATGATCACCGCTGACGGTATTTTCTTGACCACAATCGTGATGTCCGCATTTTCGTCTGCAGGTACCGTTGTGCATCTCGAAGCTCTCATTGCACAAGCACACATTACCCTTTGAGCAAACACCATTTTCACAGTTTCTACAAACAGACCTGCATTCCCCATCAATCAGACTAAATCCATCATTGCAGGAACACTTTCCCGGTGCCACACAAACTCCATTCGTACACTTTGTACATTCAGGACGGCAATGTGTCGAATTGATCCGAGTGTATGCATTCAAACACCCACATGTATCTGGAGCCACGCAAGTTGCATTGATACACGTGCTCGAGCAGAAAGGCTTACAATCATCAATGACTCTACTAAAGCCTTCGTTGCAAGAACAATTATTTGGCGCCACACAAACCCCATTAAGACAATTCCTGCATTCGGGTCTGCAATGTGTCGAATTGATCCTAGTGTATCCATTAAAACACGCACATTTATCTGGAGCCACGCAAGTTGCGTTACTACACATGCTCGAGCAGACGGGCTTACATTCACCACTAACTCTACTAAAGCCTTCGTTGCAAGAACAATTATTTGGCGCCACACAAAAACCATTAAGGCAGTTCCTGCATTCGGGTCTGCAATGTGTCGAATTTATCCGTGTGTATCCGTTCAAACACGCACATTTATCTGGAGCCACGCAAGTTGCGTTGCTACACATGCTCGAGCAGACGGGCTTACATTCATCACTGACTCGACTAAAGCCTTCGTTGCAAGAACACTTATTTGGTGCCACACAAACCCCGTTAAGACAATTCCTGCATTCGGGTCTGCAATGTGTCGAATTGATCGGAGTGTATCCGTTCAAACACGCACATGTATCCGGAGCGACGCAAGTTGCGTTGCTACACGTGCTCGAGCAGACGGGCTTACATTCACCACTGACTCGACTAAACCCTTCGTTGCAAGAACAATTATTTGGCGCCACACAAACCCCATTAGTGCACTTTGTACATTCAGGTTGGCAATGCGTCGAATTTAGCGGAATGTAACCATTCAGACAGTCGCACTTGTTGGGCGAAACGCAAGTTGCATTCTGACAAGCAGTGGGACATACAGGCTGACATTTACCACTAACTCGGCTATAACCCTCTTTGCACAAACAATTATTTGGCGCCACGCAAACCCCGTTAGAACAACCCGCACATTCACGTCGACAGTAAGTCGAATTCACCCGAATGTATCCATCCAAACAGTCGCATTTGTTGGGGGCCACGCAAGCAGAGTTGATGCACTTTTTCGAACATGCCGGTTCGCACGTGCCATTTTTGTAATGATACCCTTGGTGACAGGAACAAGTATTAGGAGCCGTGCAAGTTGCATTAACGCACTCTAGCTCGCACGAAGGCTTGCACACCATTTGGCTGTCGAGTGTGAAACCTGCATCACATAAGACACAGTGTGTCGAATTGTACTTCTGATGCTTTAGTAAACATTCGCAGGAATTATTCTTGCAGATAGATCCGATGCATGGACGGTCGCAGGTCTTTGGGAGGCATTGGCCGGGATGCTCTGGATTTATGGTACACGAGCAAGTCCCTGGGGTATCGCAGGTAGGACAACCGGCGCTACACACCGGATCACAAGAGTCGCGTTTCACGTTGTATATCCAATCTAAGCAGCATACAGTCTGATTGGTCCATTTGATGGTTGGTTTCTGTGAAAGTTTAAAAACTACGATTATTTCAATGTTTTTATACTCATATACAAACAAACGGTCGTAGTGCTATTATTCGGTTAAATTTGCAAGATTATTATCTTATCTGAAGTCGTCGAAGTCAAAGTCGAAGGATAAGACGTCTGTCAAACTGTTTAAATGTCTGTCAATCAAAGCGAATGAAAGCTTGAACAAGAGGAACATTAGCAGAATTTGGAGTTGATTTTCCAAATATCGAATTATTATTTATCATTATATTATTATTGCCTTAGTGGACATAATATGGCTCTACTGAGGATATGGAGTTGCGGACACTCATGGAGGTCATAATGCTGAGCCGCTGCCCAGCGATGGAGTCAGCAACGCTGGAAGAGGGTTAATCCCGAGGTCGAATAATACGAGAAAAATATATTCCTTAAGCATAATATGGATGAGCATAGTTGTTCTAGGCGTCCTTAATATTTCTTTTTTTTTTATTCCTACCTAAACTGATAGCCTTGAGAGGCTATGTCAGCGTAAACGGGCGAGTAGGTGAGTTCAAGGGGCTCAAATCGGGAGTGTTGCTAACGCTGGCCCTAGCAAGAACAGTACTTCGCAGAATCTACCACCGGATCGGAAGGGAAGATCTTCTACATTTTTTTTCTATCTAAGCTGAGAGCCTTGAGAGGCTATTTCAGCGTAACCTTAACTAGTAGGTGGGCTCACGAGGCTCAAACCTGACGACGTTGTTAATATACGAACCATAGCAAGGGCCGTGCTTCGCAGAATCTACCACCGGATCGGAAACGCGACCCACTGAGAAGATCCGGCGAGAAACTCAGTGGGCAGTGTCTATGGGTTAATTTACTCGTCGAGCCTTTCGTCGCAAGCGAATGGTTGGGCGAGGACGGTGACCAGTGCTTGAGGTACCTAAAAGCACCGTTAATGGATCAGGCGGATCCGTATTGACGTGTTTAGGGCGACGTTGACTGTTTACCATTCGGTCCACAGGATCAGGTATGAAATTTCTTACTGGTTTTAGGAAGTGCTGAGTCATGCGTTCCGATTTCATGGCTTTGAATTGAGGCTTTGACCTCATGTCTCAAGGTGTGTAGAGATATTCAAGTCGTGTTACTTCAGGTCACGTTACTTTATTAACACGAATGTGACACTATTAAAATATTGTAAAGTGTTGATACTGACCATAAGCTTCGTTTTTTTGAAGTAGCATCGTCGACCGCCGCACCATCTGCTGGCCGTGTAAGTCCTTGAACGTCTTTGAGTCGTGCTGGAAGGGTACGTTAATTAATGCATTTTCAATCGACCTCAAATCGGTAAGTACTGTAATTTATTAAAACCACCAAGTAAGGTTGACAAGTGTTTATTAATAAATATCAAAATACCCTCAACATCTCCCCTTTTACGATATAAGCGTGATACAAGATAAACTTAATATCAAAGTTAATTATTATTACTTGGTATTCTGCTTACTTCTACTAAAAGTAGTAGGCGGATAAATGTGAAGGTGATGAACTTGAAGAACAAAACTGTTCAATGTTTATTTTTTAAGGCCACGTTTTAATTAAGCTCACAGCCAATTCGTTGCCGAAGCTTCACGTGAGATTTAAACCTTCTGCTCTAAAACATCTCATCCGATCATCTTAGAAAATGGCACGCGTATCGAGCATCGATGACAATAAAGAAAAAGATGTGTGGTGTCGTGGGACATCGGATAGGAACGAAGTTCCTTATTATAAAAATATTGGAGGTTTCGCAAAAACCCACGGTCATTCGGTAACGTGCGAACTTATTGTGGTACACTTCATTCACGGTTGTTTCCATAAGAGTTAGTCTAGTGTATTGCAAAAAAGAACGCTCAGAGATCGTGGTCAAAGAATGATAAAAAAATATGTTCTTTTTTGTACGTTATTACATAGTTAAGTCGTACACTGTGTGCATTACTAATAAAAATCTTACGTTACGGACGTTTTTGTCCGGTTAGGGTGCAACTCCGCATCGTCCCATAAGGAACTTCGTTCCAAAACTTCGTTCCAATAATTTTATAGCTTCGTTCTAATATCCTGTCATGTATTCATTAACAGGCTAAAAAAGAGATTTTTTTTATATCGGTTTGCTATTTAACCTATTTTTTTTTTGTGTTTTCACCGCATTATGAAGTCACAGCTAAATATTTTTCGGTATTGTTTCTATTACATATATCTATCTAGAACTAGAACAAACCGGTATTCCATTACCGATATTGACTGTAAAATAGCCGACAAAAGTGCCCAAACCTGCCTATTTCGGGGGCGAAGAAATATGTGTTCTGATAAAATCTTGGAGTCATTAACTCTTCGTCAGCTACTTCTATAGTATCCAAAATATGCAAGTTTACTGGTGGTAGGACCTCTTGTGTACTGGTGGTAGGACCTATTGTGAGTCCGCGCGGGTAGGTACCACCGACCTGCCTATTTCTGCCGTGAAGCAGTAATACGTTTCGGTCTGAAGGGTTGGGCAGCCGTTATAACTATACTGAGATCTAGGAACTTATATCTCAAGGTGGGTGGCGCATTTACGTTGTAGATGTCTATGGGCTCCAGTAGCCACTTAACACCAGGTGAGCTCGTCCACCCATCAAAGCAATAAAAAAAAAGTTTCCAAAAGCAACCAGTTCCATTAAGAATCATTTTTATCCTACACTTCAAACCCTTTAAATATTTTATATCGCACAGGTCTAGAGGACCATATGGCCGTAAATGTTGTATGCATAATAAAAATTAAAATTACCTTTTTCTGATAACACAGACTCCCCTGTCGTTTTCTTTCAATGCATTAGATTCATTCACGAAACACAGTACGATTATGAAGCCACAAAAAACTATCAAAACTCTAAAAGTCATCTTGTTTTATTTAAAATTTGGAGGAGACAAGAAAAATAAATCAAATTTCGCGGTATTTTGGTTGAACACGATCCAAATTCAAATACTACTGTTCTTAATTAGAATTAGTTTGTTTTCAAAATTCGAACACCAAATTCTAATTGTAATTCCAAGGTTTGCACTTTTTTTTTTAGTGTTAATATAGTTTTTATTTAATTTTTTTTGTAAATCACAGACAGGAGTATCTTTCGCGGACCGCCATTGTTAGGCGACGCACGATACGATATGACAGTACTATCTCCTAAGTACTTAATAATGTTCGTAATGTGAATAATGCAGCCTAATTACAATAACATGACATTACGCGTTTAAAAATAAGCTTATCTCAATGTTATAAAAACTTTTACTAGGGCTTTTGACTACTAGGTTTGATCTCCGGTTTGACGTGTTGATTTTGCGCAAGCGTAAATAGACTCAATGAGATACATGTTCGCGGAACACTATAGATATTCTCGAATTGAACTTCTTAGAAGGAGTAAAGTTGCTGACATAGGCCGTCGAGTTAGCAAGCTGAAGTTGGAGTGGGCAAACCACATAGCGTGAAGATCAGATGGCCGATGGTCCAGAAAGATCCTCGAGTGGAGACCACGTACTGGTAAGCGCAATGTGGGACGACCACCTACCAGTTTATTGTAATTTTATACTAGCTGACCCGGCAGACTTTGTAGTGCTTCAATCGATAAATAAAAGACCTCAACTTTTGTATAAAATAAACTTAAGACAAACGAAAGGAATCCCTCCAACGGGAGGGACACATCAAAGGAAAAATAAAATTGTTATTTTTATTTAATTCCGAGCATATTCATATTTATTTACCTTTTAAACCTTCTCTGGACTTCCACAAATAATTTAAGACCAAAATTAGCCAAAGCGGTCCAGCCGTTCTCGAGTTTTAGCGAGACTAACGAACAGCAATTCATTTTTATATAGATATATAGATTGCTTAGGTAGACGAGCTCACGGCCCACCTGGTGTGAAGTGGTTACCGAAGCCCATAGACATCTACAACGTAAATGCCGCTACCTACCTGAGATATAGCTTCTAAGGTCTCAGTATAGTTACAACGGCTGCCCCCTCCTTCAAACCGAAACGCTTTACTGCTTCACGGCAGAAATAAGCAGGTGATAGAGCTCCCCGTTGGCACACAAAGACACCCTACCACTAGTGGTTACGTAAATTATAATTTTTTCGGGTTTGATTTTTATTAAGCGATCTTGTTCCTGCACCGTGGAAGTTTATCGTGAAAGTTTCCAGAATCATTGCATCATCATCATCATTAAGAAGCTTCACAATTGATGCACAGCCCAAAACACGTCATTACGGATCCTCCCGATCCATTAACGGCGCTTTCACCGTCCTCGTCGAACCCGTCACTTGCGACGAAGGGCTCGACGAGCGAATTAACCCATAGACACAGTCCACTAAGTTTCTCGCCGGGTCTTCTCAGTGGGTCGCGTTTCCGATCCGGTGGTAGATTTTGCAAAGCACTGCTCTTGCTGGGGTCAGTGTTAGCATTACCCCGGTTTGAACCCCGTGAGCTCACCTACTAGTTAAGGTTACGCTGAAATAGCCTCTCAAGGCTATCAGCTTAGATATGAAAAAAAAGACGCACAATCTCCAAATCAACGAACGAATATAAATAATAAAATTATAAACATAAAAACAGGATCACAATGGTGTATCTGCGGAGCGCATCCTGAGTTCGAAACTGTGACACTATCAACAACGTTTTATTTTAATTGTAATGTGTACCGGAACTGTGATAAGAAACATTTTCTAGCTCACCCCGGTTCGGATCATCGTCGGTCTAGCAGGAAACTTTTTTTCCTACCTATTCTAGTAACATCGAGGAGTTATTCTAGATTCACTGAACTAGTAGGTGACTCAAGGTAGGGGCTCAAACCTGACAGCGTTGCTATCTAGCAAGAGCAATGCTTCGCAGAATCTACCGGCTGATCGGAAACGCGACCAACTAAGAAGATCCGGCGAGAAACTCAATGGGCTGTGTCTGCGGGTTAATTTACTCGCCCTTTGTTACAAGGGGCGGGTTCGTCCTCGTCGAACCCGTCGCTTGTGACGAATGGCACGACTAATGAATTAACCCATAGACACAATCCGCTGAGTTTCTCCCCGGATCTTCTCAGCGGGTCGCGATTCCGATCCGGTAGTAGATTCATTCGCGAAGCAACTGCTCTTGAGTTGTTAGGTCTCCTTCGGAGGCGCTCGGGCAGCTGTTAGCAAATCCCACCTGTCCTGGTGTAACTAGAAACACCTCATGATTACCAGTAATCCTACAATCATAAAAAAATCGGTTCGGCTCCGACATGCCCCGTCCTTCAGTGGAGGGCGGAAGTCCAGCGATATCCTCCTGACCAAAAAAAGGGAGCCGAACCACATGCATATTTTTGAGATCAGACCGCAGGTCCAAGGATGTTTTAGCGCCCTACCCAGTTGTATACTTGTCCTGAATGACTGATTCGTCAATGCATTGGAATCTTGAGAGTTCCTGCATTTCATTATCTAGCCATTCAAAAAGGAAGGGTTTTCAGAAATGTCGCCCCTATCAGGGTAATGTAAGGGCTGTACCGTGGTATAGAAGTTCATTACTTTAAAAGTAAAAACCGTAGTCTGTTTATATTTTGACCAGATGAGCTGCGTTGTATCAAGCAATCGGAAACATTGAAGTGATTGCGACTTGTAGGATTTATATTGTTTTGTATATTTATTTTTATCCACACTCTGCCTTCGCCGCGCACTCGAGTACTTCGGTCATATTGCTCGGAAAACACCGGATAGCTTAGAAAGACTATTCGTGTCAGGGAAGATCGAGGGAAAGAGATCGCGCGGGCGCAGTCCGACAAGGTGGTTCGACCAAATCCGCACCACACTAGAGATCCCATTCCACGACGCCCTTCATGCGGCCAATGATCGGAGGCGCTGGCGGGACATCACAAGGAGTAAAATCATGTCGAATTATAATGGTCACGACCCTCAGCAGTGAGGAAACGACGCGAGGAGGAGGAGGAGTATATTTATTTTCAGAATTATGTTTGTTCTTCAAATAAAATAATAATAATATAACATCATTTAATAAACGAATATTGATTTCCATTTGCTTCGGCCTAGGGGTGTTCCGTTTTAGCAAAGGGAACAAACCGTCTCTTTAGGGTTTGTATTAGAGATATGAAATGTCAATGTCAAATGAGGTGGCAGCATCGCGCCAATACTTAACCGCCTCTGGTTTCAGAATGAGTACGGTTTTTCGGTAATTTAGAAACTCCAAATTCGTTCATCTGATCGATTTGTTCCGTTGTTGTTGTTGTTATTAAGAAAAGGTTTTCTGTAATTCTACCGTCAGAGAAACGGAAGGAGGTTCGTTTTAGCAGATATGTACGGCGAAGCATAATTGAGGCTCAGAAGCGTATTACGGAATTAGCCTCACGATGACAAATCTGAAACATAAAAAGAAACGCATGATTATAATTCGTGGTGAAGGAACATCTGAAATTCACTCAATTCGGTCAAGGGACATCGCAAACCGCCCAGTTTCACCGCTGACCCATGTTACTCGTAGTTAGGAATCGTAATAATATTATTTTTAGAAGAAAGCAAGCATACAGCGGCATACCGAGTCGACAAGCCATGGATAGAACAAAGCTTGGCCGTGTGGTATTAGACTCCTCGTGCACTAGGCAGCTTGGTTGCGGCAACCGGACTGCGGTATATATATGGAGATGAATATATGGCGTTGCATGGGAGCCCGCGCCCATAAACAGCCCGGAACTTTTTTTTTTTTTTTTTTATATGATTGAAAATTTACTGGTGGCCCGGAACTCTTGGCTGCGGTAGCCAATACAACGCGCCTGTTGCACGGCAGCCAATTGGCTATGCGTAGCCAGAGCAAGTGTTGGCGAATGTATGTGGCTACTGTCAGTTCCCGCGCACTTGCTGTAGCAGCTAATGCATATTCGTTTTGCCAAATGTTAGTTATATGACACAGCATGCTTGTACAATCTCTACTTGTATTTAAAAAAACCGGTCTGGGTATGTACGAACAGCTTTAAAATAGTTATAGAATAAGCCTTTAATGCCGTTCTAGAAAAAGAGGATGAATCCAGTATCTTTTCTTGGCATGGTTTTTTTTTACGAGATAAAGTCCCAATCTTTCGACGAAAGGATCTTAACTGGGCGTCGATTGGCTGTTATTACTGCCTGCTCAAATATTTCGGTTGCCGCAGCCTTGTTGCGCAACCAGGCTGCCTAGTGCGCGGGGCCTTAAACTTAGATTAAAGATTTCACAGGGATTTTTAGGAGGTGATTGGTTCAGATTGTACTCTATATCGGAGTTCTAATTTGTAGGCCTCGATTATGTTAAGCCTTAGTACCGACATGAGATTGTACACCCATCCCATTACCGTTATCAGATCTACAGTAAAAAAGACCTACTTCATAAACTTCTTACTATTTTGTTAATAGGCATATATACCCTTATATTTTAGAATTTTCAGGTTAATTTAGTCTATAATAAAAAAAACTCACAGTATCGTCCAGATTGAAACATCTCGCTTAATTTATGGCATGCGACAAAAACGAACAACATAGAACCGACTGCTAATAAACATGCCAATGTAATTGCGAAAACCGGTATATTCGATTTATTCTCGTGTTCACCGGCCGTTATATGTTCTGCGATTACATTTGTTGTACCAGTGGTTTTGTTTCCAAATAATTTCTTGAAGAACTCACAACACTCCAACATTTTATTTAACGGGTCATGTTCTGTTGTACTCTTCATCATTTCGTTCATGTTGTCTGTATTCTCATTACGTACGTTATAATTCTGTGTACTACTGTCAATTAGCTGATCGGTTTCATTTATGTTTTTACTTTCTTGATTAGGTTTATTTTCATTATTCGAATTTTGTGTGTTCTGTGTGCTACTGTCAATTAGCTGATCGGTTTCATTTACGTTTTTACTTTCTTGATTAGGTTTATTTTCATTATTCGAATTTTGTGTGTTCTGTGTGCTACTGTCAATTAGCTGATCGGTTTCATTTATGTTTTTACTTTCTTGATTAGGTTTATTTTCATTATTCAAATTTTGTGTGTTCTGTGTGCTACTTTCAATTAGCTGATCGGTTTCATTTACGTTTTTACTTTCTTGATTAGGTTTATTTTCATTATTCGATTTTTGTGTGTTCTGTGTGCTACTGTCAATTAGCTGATCGGTTTCATTTATGTTTTTACTTTCTTGATTAGGCTTATTTTCATTATTCAAAATTTGTGTGCTCTGTGTGCTACTGTCAATTAGCTGATCGGTTTTATTTACGTTTTTACTTTCTTGATTAGGTTTATTTTCATTATTCGAATTTTGTGTGTTCTGTGTGCTACTGTCAATTAGCTGATCGGTTTCATTTATGTTTTTACTTTCTTGATCAAGTTTATTTTCATTATTCGAATTTTGTGTGTTCTGTGTGCTACTGTCAATTAGCTGATCGGTTTCATTTACGTTTTTACTTTCTTGATTAGGTTTATTTTCATTATTCGAATTTTGTGTGTTGTTGGTAAGTTTTTGGTCCGTTTCATCAGCTTTTTTATTGTCTTGGTCCTCATTTTGATCTACTTTTGGACCAACTTCATCATTTTTTAGGTGATACAATTCATGTTCTTCTTGACTGTCGACGGTTCTGTTCTTGTTATTCTCACTATCGTGATGTACATCATTATTAGAATTATGAGTGTTATTAGCAATTTTTGCCTCTGTTTCATCAACTTTTGTACTGTTTTTATCATTTTTTGATCCACTATCTGTTTTATTACTCATCTCTTGCTCATCAAGTTTATTGTTTGTATTTTCAACATCCTGATCGTTTTTATCATCACTTCGATTATTTTGACTAATATGTTTCTCATCCTCATCAACCTTTGGTTCATTCTTATCAGTTTTATTGATGTTCTGTCTTAGCTTGTCAAAATCATCATCTACGACTTCATGAACGCTGGCATTTGACTTCGCGGGATGGGAATTGCATGCATGGGTAGTTTTTAGACAAGCCACTTCGATGTAACAATCCTTTGAATAGCTCATCATATCCCAATCGACATCATCTCTGAAAGAAGAGAATTCATTTTTAAAATAGGTAAGCAAGAAACACTAACTTAATTTATATAATGTTGGTCAAGGGTTTGATTCTAAGCGAGACATGATATAAGTAGAAAATAATTTACGTATTATGTCCTTTATTAATGGAGGGGCATCTTTGAGCTATGTTGTTTGTTCCGCATGTGTGAAGCGGCGCCGTACCGTTTTCGCTAATATATCTTGAGCTTCTGCGAGCCTAGCTTCTTGCAGAAGGAAATGGAGAAGCATGAAATTACTCTTCTATTTGCCTATAGATCTGTCGTATCCAGCCGGGAGCAAGATTCCACCATGTTCCTCTCCAGTAGTTTTAAGGCCTTTCCAACAACGTAGGTTATTAAGACAAGACAGCCTGCCATCTAAACATACGGCTGCTTCACAACAATAGATAAATTCAAAAATAAAACCGATTAACTTCAAAAACAAAATCGAAACCGCTCAAAACGATCCCACTCAAGGAGACTCAAGGAAAATACAAACGTTAAATCACCGCTATTTTTGTGCAACGTTAATTTTAATATAAACAAATTAATATTTAATTATCCGCGTACGTTTTCATTTACACGGTCAATGTTTTTAATGCAGTCATATCATTCGAAGCTTTGCGGTCTTGTGACCCTGAGTAAACAGGGCAATTAAAATAGCAAAATGATAAAGATTGCGAACTTGTCTAATTCAATCAACAATTATTACTAAATCTAAGACAATAAATGACACAAGCACAACTGTCCTGATGCGTAGCAGTTTAGTTTGGAAGGAGGACAGTCACCGAGCACCACTTAAAATTTTGGCCTGATGTCTTAAAGCGAGTGATGATAGTCACTTTCAGTGCCCGAGGACTCTGCCAACGTCTTGCCAACGTCTTGCTGCCAAGGGAGCAATGAATCGGCCGGTCTACCGACAGACATTACAGAAAACCATGGCGACAATTAATTTTACGTCTTATAAATGAATTTAAGTGGTCCTCGGAGCCCATAGACATGACAGACCGTGAATGCCATCTTCCACCTTGAGACATGAGATCTGATTCTCAATTTTATTTTCTAGCTGCAGTCTCTTACCTTCTAACTGTAGTACGGGTTCGCGGCAGAAAATAAGCGGATGATGGCACATAGCCGTGCGGACTTACAAGACGCCCTGATCCGGTTCTAGGCGCAACCTACGACTAACCTTCACAAAATACTACTGTGGGCTATATATAAAGGCGGGAATACTACCACCACCAACGCGTATTAGAAAATTAGTAGTAACAGCACTATGAAGCTGCTATCACGTGATAAAAAAACAGGGATCTTCTGATCATTAGTCGAACAGACTTGCGTTAATGAGTGCATCTGACCGAAACTAAGCCGTGGTGAACAGAGTTGTCATAATTGGAACAAGAAGCGGTCTCAGCATCCCGATCTCATGGTTTATTTAGGAAGGAAGTATTACTGGTAGCCCGGAGGTCTTTGTAGTTTCACCAGGACAGGTGACCGTGCACGGACTCGGTCAGGAGGGGTGGGATTTGTTAACAGCTGCCCGAGCGCCTCCGAAGGAGACACTTCACGAATACATCTACTACCAGATCGGAATCGCGACCCGCTCAGAAAATCCGGCGAGAAACTCAGCGGGCTGAAGTATGGAACTGTTATGCGGGGTCTCCCGATTAGGTTTTTAAAAAAGAATTTTGAAAGAGAGATTTCACTTTTATTGGTTCAATTACACAAACAATTAAATTATGGAAATTGGCAGAAAGGAGATATTGTCTAAGACCGCTTCCGATGGGTGACTAAATACGACTGACTGACTTTCGGTCGCTAACTATTACTAAGAGATTTCTTACTATGCTTACTCAGCATCAGTGGTTATTAAAAAGGATGTAAAATCACTTTAACATTTTTTTTTATTGCTTAGATGGGTGGACGATCTCACAGCCCACCTGGTGCTAAGTGGTTACTGGAGCCCATAGACATCCACAACGTAAATGCGCCACCCACCTTGAATGGTAGGTGGCGCACCACTACCTAACATGAGGAGTCTGTAACAAAACGGTCTCATGGCTGCTGTGCGCACGTCAAACCATTTCACCATGGGTACATCCTGAAGAGATACTCACACATATGCAGGCTCGTAAACGTGAAATGTTTCATTATCCATATTCTTCTCCAAGATGGCGTAGTAGTTGTCACATTTCGATAGTATAGTTTGGAACTGGTTCATCTGAAAACAGAAACATCAGTTGCTTATTGCAGATCTTCGAATGTAATTGTGTTGTTTTTAATACGCTTTTATTAGCTTCAGACGTATGTATGTTTGTAACGGAATCTTTGAACATGATTTTCACCCCCTTTAAAACGTCGGATGAACTCGAAATTTGACAGACTTATGACAATTATAGAAAGACCGATGACAATTCAATATAAAAAAAATATTGAAAAATATTGAAATTCAACTAAAAAATTAATAATAAATAATAGTTTAAAAAACTAACGAAATATGCGGTACATGGTATCAGTAGTTATAAATATTTTATGAACAGATATGAGTAGAAGGGTTATTTTGATAATATCCTGAAAAGCACCCCACGCTTTTTTACAATAAAATCATTTTTTCTTACACTATTTTTGAATGACGGTCCTGGACGCACGTCTTGACACCTAGTTGAAGTCGTCGTGGCCTAAAGGATAAGACGTCCGGTGCATTCGTGTTGAGCGATGCACCGGTGTCCGGTGGACGAGCTCACAGCCAACCTGGTGTTAAGTGGTTACTGGAGCCCATAGACATCTACAACGTAAATGCTCCACCCACCTTGAGATATAAGTTCTAAGGTCTCAAGTATAGTTACAACGGCTGTCCCACCCTTCAAACCGAAACGCATTACTGCTTCACGGCAGAACTAGGTAAGGTGGTGGTACCTACCCGCGCGGACTCACAAGTGGTCCTACAACCAGTAAACGTAAATAAATAAACACTTACCATAAAATATAACAGTAAATAATCCCAAGCCGTCGGTTTCATAGCGACCGTGTTACTTTGTTGATGTAGAATGACTAATTATCAAACAGAACCACGCTCGGAATTCAGAACGCTTGTAATATGTAGTTATATTAATAAATGTATTTATTGCATGTTTATTTATTTACACTTAATTTTACCTGTACTGAGATAGGTCGGTTCTAAACAGGCGCTGTTTGGTTAGCAACGTGAGCGCTATGTTTAACTCAGAGCACTGAAACTGCGCTACTTTAAGACAAACATTTTTTTGTATGGAAACTTTACTGGTGGTAGGACCTCTAGTGAGTCCGCGCGGGAAGGTACCACCACCACCCCGCCTATTTCTGCCGTGAAGCAGTAATACGTTTCGCTACCCGATGATATGCAGGCGAAGTAAAATGTCCCTTAGAAATAAGGTGACACTCTACAAAACTTGCATACGCCCCGTCATGACCTATGCAAGTGTAGTGTTTGCTCACGCGGCCCGCACTCACTTAAAATCATTCCAAATTATTCAATCCCGTTTTTGCAGGATAGCCGTCGGAGCCCCGTGGTTCGTCAGGAACGTCGACCTCCATGACGACCTGGACTTACGAGTCCATCAGTAAGTATATGCAGTCGGCGTCGATGCGCCACTTCGATAAAGCGGCACGACACGAGAACCCTCTCATCGTGGTCACCGGTAACTACATTCCCGATCCTGCGGAAAGAATGGAAAACAGTCGACGTCGCCCCAAACACGTCATCTCGGATCCTCCCGATCCACTAACGGTGCTTTTAGGTACCTCAAGCACCGGTCACCGTTCTCGTCGAACCCGTCGCTTGCGACGAAGGGCTCGACGAGTAAATGAACCCTCAGACACAGCCCACTGAGTTTCTCGCCGGATCTTCTCAGTGGGTCGCGTTTCCGATCCGGTGGTAGATTCTGCGAAGCACGGCTCTTGCTAGGGTTCGTGTTAGCAACTTCGTCAGGTTTGAGCCCCGTGAGCTCACCTACTAGTTAAGGTTCCGCTGGATTAGCCTCTCAGCTTAGGTAGGTAAAAAAAATGCGTTTCAGTTTGAACGGTGGGGCAGCCGTTGTGACTATACTTGAGACCTCAGAACTTATCTCAAGATGGGTGGCGCATTTAGGTTGTAGATATCTATGGGCTCCAGTAACCACTTAACACCAGGTGGGCTGTGAGCTCATCCACCAATCTAAGCAATAAAAAAAGAAAAAAAAACTAGCGACATCTTGTTGTTAAAGTTAAGGCATTTAATTTTTGTATAAACACAGAAAATAAAACATTATTAAATCATAGACAAGTCTTTATTTGTTATAGAAAATTTAGTTTAAAATCCTTCATTAAAAATAAAATATAGGATAGGTAATATGCTACTGCTATCGGAGTAATGAAAAACTAATCGAAGCGAGCCATCTAGTGGCCGACGCCCGTAAACATTTTAGTTGAGGGTTTGAGTTGCTTATCTGTAACTAATTTATGTGTATTATCTATGCTTTAACTCTCTCGTTGCCAGAGAGACCAACCCCCGGTGATGATAAAAAAATCAATGCAGAAAATAGACAATGACTAATTAATGGATGGACTACGGATTTGGAATGAGCTCCCCTCCACGGTGTTTCCCGAGCGCTATGACATGTCCTTCTTCAAACGAGGCTTGTAGAGAGTATTAAGCGGAAGGCAGCGGCTTGACTCTGCCCCTGGCATTGCTGAAGTCCATGGGCGACGGTAAGCACTTACAATCAGGTGGGCCGTATGCTCATCTGCCTGCTCGGCCAATAAAAAAAAATCGTATTTTCCTCATATTTAAAAGACGAATGAATGAGTAGATGAACATTTCGAGGGATAAAAGGCTATATGGTTTAAGTGAAATTTTTGAAACTTGACAGAAGAGCCATTTAAAGTTTAAAATCTGGAAAAAATCTCCTGAAAAAAAAACTTCTTCAGCTATTTGAACGGTTTTAACATAACTGAAGTTCGATTTAAAAAACATAGTAATAGCACATCATATAGTATGATTAATGTGACCATACGTCTCGATTTGGGCGGGACAGTCCCGCTTTCGGGCATTCTGTCCCGGTATCCCCAGTGAGGCCGACATAGTTCCGCTTTTGCAAACAGATCACCCGACAAATTTATTTTTCAATTCAACATAGGGCTAGAAGTGTTTATATGGGCTAATTTAATAAAAGAGGTACAGACTATTACAGAGTACTATTTTGTGTGTAGTGCTTTGATTCTTTTGTGTTATTCTATCTATACTAATATTATAAAGAGGAAAGATTTGCTTGTTTGTTTGTATTGAATAGGCTCCGAAACTACAGAACCGATTTGAAAAATATTTCACTGTTTGGAAGCTAAACTATTCCCGAGTAACATAAAATTAGGGATCCTTTCTAAAACTCCAATAATGTTACCCAAGGTGTAAAAAATTACCTAAAATATTCTTTGCATCGCGTGCACTGCGAAAACTATTGACCATAGAATAAAATAATGTACTGCGACTTTGTAGGACACATTATTATTTACAAAAAGTGTCGTGACAGCATATGTCTAACTATTAAAGTTATGCCGCAATAAATGTTATTTTATTTTAAAAAAAAAACAACGTCAAATATCGTTGAAATTTTTGTTAAAGACCCGAGCGGAGCCGGAGCGGGCCGCTAGTCTTCTATGAGAAAATACTTGAAAAACACTAAATACTTTTTATCATTATATAATTCCGCAAATGTCCCGCTTTGACAAAATAAATTAATGGTCACGTTAAGTATGATGAATCTGCGGTAGGTGGCGGTTTTTTTAATTGCTAATATTGGTGCATGAGTTCACTGATGGTAAGTGATCACTGAAACCCATAGATGTCGATCACTTCAATAGCTAACACTATTGAAACATGAGTTGTAAAGTCTCAGCTTTTACAGTACAACGGCTGCCCCACTCTTCAAAATGAAACGCATTGCTGCTTCGTTTTTATTTTATTTTTATTTACTGCTTAGTTGGGTGGACGAGCTCACGACCCACCTGTTGTTAAGTGGTTACTGGAGCCCATAGACATCTACCACGTAAATGCCGCCACCCACCTTAAAACATGAGTTCTAAGGTCTCACTATTAACTAGAGTATTAGTAGTTAGTATAGTTACATCGGCTGCCCCACCCTTCAAACCGAAACGCATTACTGCTTCACGGCAGATAAGCAGAGTGGTGGTACCTACCCGTGGGGGCTCAGAAAACGTCCTGCCACCCGTAAATGCATCCAGAGATAGGCAGGCAAACAATAATCTATGTTTTCGAATATATATCTCGTATATTAAATTTTTATATTGCCTTTTCGGAGAAACGAGGATAGGGACCATCAGACGGTAAATGGTTACCGTCGCTGGTGAACAATAGCAATGCTGGGGCTATACGCCAATTCTCTGTATTCCCTTAAAGATAATAATGTAATATTAAAACAAGTAGCAGTTTAAGCAAAACATAATTATGTGAACTTCATCGAGTTTAGATAATTAAAAAAAAAACTATAATAGCATTTATCCCAGTCGGGTACAATTGACTAAACAAGATTTGGAATTATCTATATCACAATTTGAATGTAGTTAATTTTATTTTCGAATGTTTACAAAATGAAAGATGTACTGAATCTAAGTCTTGAAGTGTCAGACTATGGTCGAATTATGATTATAATAATTGGGTAAACACTAGTTTAAATTATTTAAATTTTTATATTGTCAATAAAATTTATATTTGCAAATTTTCATATGCTATTCAGGAATGCTACGTTTTAAAGTATAATCTGTGCTTAACTTGTACTGTATTGAGTCCCCGAATTACGTCATATTGTGCAGTAGCCATTTTTGTCATTTTACGCGGGAATTTCGAAAAATAAAATGAACCCCTTTTCTGCTATGTAAGTTTATTAACATTGTTTATGGTCATCATTTAACTTAACTTAATGTAAAAAATAAACATCTGGAGCTAATCCTGAATTCAGATTATGCTTACCATAAAAATGCATTGTCATCGAAATGAAGTATGTCAAAATTCAACTCCGTAGGATATGAGAAAGCGATTCTAATTTGACTTGCAACTTTTAAAGTATACAAAAATTAAATAAAAGCGTTTACTATATTCTGTTTTAACGTCTGTGCGCTCACTGGCGGCGACTACAGTCCTTACAAAAACGACTTCAAATTACGTGTAGTGAACGCGGATTTTTCGTTACGACACCATTTGTTTCTTTTAGAATTGCACCCCTTTTTGTGACAGAATCGTAAACGTCATTCCCGCCCGTGCTGTCCTCATGGTATCGACTCTGTATCCTTGAGTCACCTGCGTGGTGAAGAGAATCTATACAGACTCGCGCATGCTCCGTACAATTTCTTCTGCCAAAATTTATTAGAATTCGCAGTTCGCACTCTATGAAGAAAACGGGGTGGCGATATTCTATAAATTTCCGTGAATATATGATTTTCTTGAGAAAATTTAAGAATATCAAAATCGCTTCCCAGTAATGTTTCGGTATATATATTTAAATAGATAAGTTTCAGATTTTTTCTGTTGTCTCTTGCATCTTCCACTTTTAAAGTTCAGGTTACTTAACGTACTATAAACTATTATAAATTATCAATGTTACACCAGAATGTATTTTTGTAACCACAAATTTCACAGAAGTCTTGTTTGGGGATATTAACGAAAAAAAGATTTTAATCTTCTTTCTAACTGATTTAGGTAACTTTTTTTTCTTTTTTTTTTGTCCTTTGAATAGAGTACACTCATAATTGTGGCTACTAAGTGCTTACTGCCCGTCAATAATGCATTGTGATTAGCCCCAACCATAATGGATATGTGATCTAAGTCTAAACTGTCTATAAATTCATTAAGTTGACGGTTTCCGTCTAATATGATATGAAGGATAAGATATTATAGTTGCATATGTAAGTTGCACGTAAGATGAAAATGATTTCCAAATACCCTCAAGGTAAATGTTTCCAGATAGTGATTTTGACTTGGGTTTTTACCTTTAATGTACCTTTAATTTTACCTTTAATATTTATATTTTTGTATAAAATTTTAGGAGTTTTTGACGTGACAACGTCTTATAATTCGATGGAGCCGTCTGCACGCATGAAAAAACATGACTCGTGCGGCGTTACCTCGCTCTGAGGCGTATTTTCTTACGACGTTGTCACGTTCAACTATCGTCAGTAAACCGACTTTACAGACAACCGATTTTTTTTACTTGTTCTATATTTCGGGGTAATCGTTTCGAATTATTGATAACACTACGTATTGTACAATACAAACTGCCGTTTACTTCAGGCGGGTTTGCCTTCGGGTTGACTCGGGAGCGCTCGGCTCTCTCCGAGAAAGCCTCGATCACTTTCCGACGCTATGAGCCGGAATCAGACACGAAAATTAAACCTCGAATTTAAAAATAACGATTGGAGGTGCTTTGTATGTGGTTATTAGTGTTGTGAATACCGCCTCTTCTATGATACTGCTATAGCTAATAGGCAATTACTCGCACACGACTAAACGTCGTATGACGCCTACGTCACATCACTTGGGGTTATTACCAATATACGGCTATCATCATCTTCATTAGCCTGTATCTCTCCACTGCTGGATGCCTTTCCCAAAGCTCGCCGCAATGAATGGTCGTCCGTCTTCCGCATCCAATCTTCTTCAGCATGTCGCCGCAGATCGTCGGTCCACCGGGCAGGGGGACGCACAACGCTGCGCTTACCGGTACGTGGTCTCCAGTCCAGAACAATACGGTTATATGCCAATATTAGTGTCAATTGGTTTTTGTATATAAATACGTGTTGTCATTATATTCATTAAGTATGTTTTATAAAATTGACCAGATCAATACAAGTAATAAAACCTCAACTTTGCTTATCTTCAGATAAGGATCGTCAGATCCTAAGGATATTATTGTTTGCTCTTTGAACTTAATAAGCTTACTTTACATCCAAATCTTAGTGTGAGAAACATAAAAAATAAAATGCAATTGATACGATCGAATGAGGTACATCTGTCAAGGCAAACCATACACGATGCGACCTTGATTTCTTTCATTCATTTTTCCGAACGCCGCCAAAAACATTCATTTAAAATTCGGATGTTTTATTTCAGTATATCAATTCCAAAAACTAATGACTAATAATTAGCTCTTATGATATAGTTGGAAATATGTTATTTTCTAAATTTATTTTTAAAAAAAGTGGTTGGTTAAGACGTTCCAGTTTCTTTGTGTGTAAAAAATATGTTTATAATAAACAAACACCTTTTTTACCAGCCACTGTTGTTTAGAAATCGTGTGGTTAATTTTAAAATTCATACATTAATACACGTGACTTTTTGGCGGGAACACGAGGAGTGAAGTCGTGTGATTTATTTTATTTTGTCTATTTAGTGTTTCTTCAGGTTTAAATGTGTAATAATGGTGGTTTATTAACTGTTTAATATCTGTGAAAGTGCATAAAAGTGGGAAAATGAAAGAAAGCCGCTGGATGTAACTTCTCGGGATCCTTCAAAAAGTCCACTGAAAAAACCTTAGTAAATGACCACCATTTTACTGAGATTATATTTCATCCCATATCATCTCATTTAATTTCATCCCAGCTGATTAATGTCTCCAATTAATCATCTTCATTTTATTTCACTCCATAATATCATTTTTCATAAAAAAATGAATATAAATTAAAATAAGACATGACTTAAAGGTCTCAGTTACCAGGTCATAAAATCCTTCAAAAAATAAAACACGTATTTTAAAATCTAGCCCACTGAGCAGTAAGACACGATTCCGATTCGATGGTAAATCCTGCGAAACACTGCTCTTACTACAGCTATTGTTAACAAATTCTCTCAGGTTGAGCCCGTGAGCTCATCGACTCGTCTGGGCGTAGTTCGAATAGTCCCTAAAGCTACCTGCAAACAGTTACGGAAAACATGTCATTTCGGATCCTCTCGATTCACTAACGGTGCTTTTAGGTACCTCAAGCCGTTCACCGTTCTCGTGGAACCCGTCGCTTGTGACGACGAAAGATTCAGCGAGCAAATTAACCCAAAGACACAGCCCACTAAGTTTCTCGCCGGATCTTCTCAGTGAGTCGCATTTCCGATCCGGCAATAGATTCGGTGAAGCACTGTTCTTACTAAGGCTAGTGTTAGCAACGTCAGTGGCTAGTTTTAGAGCTAAGGCTAAGGCTAGTGTTAGAGCCCCGTGAGCTCACTTATACCTTCGGCGAATCTAGTATAACCCCTTAAGGTTACTCGAATAGGTAGGAAAAACGGAAAAAAAACAAAATCTTCAATCTCTCCGAGGTATTGATTTACTAATTTAGACTCTCTAACTTTTTTTTTTTTATTGCTTAGATGTGTGGATGAGCACAGCCCACCTGGTGTTAAGTGGTTATTTAAGCCCATAGACATCCACATCGTAAATGGGCCACCCACCTTGATATATAAGTTCTAAGATCTCAAGTATAGTTACAACGGCTGCCCCACCCTTCAAATCGAAACGCATTACTGCCTCACGGCAGAAATAGGCAGGGCGTTGGTACCCACCCGCGCGGACTCACAAGAGGTCCTACCATCAGTAATAACTAAATTAGTTTTCTGAGTTCGGCCCCGTTATCAGGGGTGCAATGTCCGCGCCGGCGCGCTCCTCTATAACGATACCACCGCCGCCACCGCCGCCCCGTCCCTTGCACCAAAAGCACGTTTAATACCACTTCTATACTACACTATGGAAATGTGAACTGAAATATTAATTTTAAAAGAAAAACCTATAAACGTTACATAAAACAAAAACTGTTTGTAAGCTCTGTTTTGTAAAGCAATCGATCCGTTGAATGGATGTTTAAGTGTTGTGTCATAAACGATATTTTTTATAAATACGTGTTTAAATTTACCATAATATAATATTAGGAATGTATTTTTGAAGGAGGAACAGTTTTTTTTTTTCTAACTTCATATACTCGGATGATAGTTTCCGACAGTGCGTGGATGCGGAGCTTGCGTAATTTCGGCGGCAATAGGTGAGTTAAAACCTTGCTTTAATAAAACAATTTCCAGGGTAATTCGGTAACCAGTAGCATCCAGACACAGACGAACTTGGATACACCTTTTCTGACGTAAAATTTCACGAGAGTCACCCATCTGACGTCAAACCTGACTACCGCAGGAATTAGCTAATCAAATGATAACTTTACTATTTTGTGGCTATGACTAGGAACATATTATCATAAAAAATTATTTCCGTATAATGCAGTTGCACGTATGTACCGCGTCAAACAGAACAGAAGTAGAAGCTGTTTGTGAGCACTCATAAAATCTTAACGTATTTAAATAACAAGTTAGGTGTTGAACTCAAACAATCAATACACCAGCGGAGCGAAAGCGCACCCCAAATGAAAACTTCAATCAACCACACCGTCTTCACGCATTAGTTTGCCAATCTAACAAATGGGATATGAGGATAACGTTAACAAATGTATACTGATTTAAGTTTGGGTTTTTTTTAGTTTTTTTTTTTTATGTCTAAGATGGGTGGACGAGCTCCAGCCCACCTGGTGTTAAGTGGTTACCGGAGCCGCTAGACATCACGCAAATGCGCCACTCACCTTGAATTCTAAGGTCTCAAGTATAGTTACAATTTTAATCGTATCGTCACAATATTAGGTTCTGGTCAACTGTCAGTCCGCGGTCGTAGAATTAATATTACGACAATAGAAAACGCAAGATTAAACCTACGTCTACGAGTCACGAATACTGAAGAAACCTGGGTTTATCCGGTTAAAATGTTTAATAATAAACATTATTTTTCTAATCGCTCAATGAGCTAAATATTTCAATACGCAACATTATTGCTTTCAATATTCATGTAATAAATTGTGCGTCATTTTATAGCGTTTTTCACTGGGTTTTTTTCATTAATATAATAATTTATATACTTTCTATAGTATATAATATAACTACTTGACATTCTCAACTATCATGGAAAACATTACGTATTCAATTTTTCGAAAATAATAGAGTGAAAAAATCCATGTAACCGGAGTTTGATGAGTGGGACAACGTATTTAGGTTGTTCTTTCACAATATACGTATTTTTTAATGCTAATTTTACATTTCTTTCATTGGTTTTAATTTTACAAGTAAAATTAATATATGCGTATTATTCAAATGAATCATTTCTAATGAAGTCACTTTTGTTATTGTGAAACATTTTTGTAATTCTAATTTTGATACAACCAAATAAATGTTTTGATGATACTAACTTTTTTCCTTCGTCTTGTTTTGACGATGGAACATATTGCACCGTATAAATCCAAACATCCCGTCTAATTTAGACGGGAAGCAATAACGGATTGGAAATATTTTGTCCCAATCAAATTCACACCTTAATCTTATATCAGAACAGTGGTTTTCATTTTGTAATGCCAATGGGCTCTAGTAGCTGCCATCAGACCGTGAGTTCCTCTGATCATCCATAGTATTAAACAAGTACATTAACATATAACATTGTTCTCTACCTAACAGTGGTAGTAGCAGTAGTAATTGAAGTCGTCGTGGCCTAAAGGATAAGACGTCCGGTGCATTCGTATGTAGCTATGCAACGGTGTTCGAATCCCGCACGCGGGTACCAATTTTTCTAATGAAATACGTACTTAAAATTTTATCAGAGGAAGTGCGCAGGTAGCCCTGGTAATTAATAAATTAAAGAGCGGACGGTTAGCGTGGTATGGACATGTGATGCGTAGAGAGGAGAAGCATGTGACTAGATGTATGGAAATGTTAGTGCAAAGTAGAGGGGGAAATGGTCGACCGAAGAAGACATGGATGGAGTGTGTGAATGACGATATGAGAGAGAGGAGTGCGTGTTGAGATGTCGGCTGATAGAAGAGAATGGAAGAGAAAAACTATCTGTGCCGACCCCACCTAGTGGGATAAGGTGGAGAAAAAGAAGAAGAAGAAATATGTATTTAACAATTGTTCACGATTGACTTCCACGGTGAAGGAATAACATCGTGTATTAAAAATCAAACTCAATAATAAAAAAAAGTAGGGAAACTCTGCGACTGTTATATATTCAGCTCATGCCTCAAGCCAGCGGCTCTCAACCACTTCGTCGCGAGATTGACTAATCGATATTTCAATAAATGCATCTCTAGAGTACTTACATATAGAGTACAACACAATACAAACACAACTACAACCGCTTACTAGATGTTAACTGATTAATAATGAAATATTTAGTAAATTTACCCATAACTACACTCAATTAACAAATTTATGTAATCATGTAAAGGTCTCGCGAATTTCTAAGGTTTGAGAGCCGCTGGTCTCGCCTTTAGGCGAATCTCTCACGATTTTTCCAGAGCTCCTGCATCGCTGACCTGAATATTTACATATTTATTGAATGAACTCTTGTTTGCTTTACAATTTTTATTACAAATTATGTAAATAAATACCACAATGCCCACAAGTCGCTGATCGGATCAACCAATTTAATTGGAACTTCAATCCTTTCTAGTCGAACTAGTATTTTTATTTTATTTAGTAGGACACGTGGTATATAATAGTTTATTTTTATTATTTTATTGCTTAGATGGGTGAACGAGCTCATAGCCCACCTGGTGTTAAATGGTTATTGAAGCCCATAGACATCTACAACGTAAATGCGCCACCCACCTTGAAATATAAGTTCTAAGGTCTCAAGTATAGTTACATCGGCTGCCCCATCCTTCAAACCGAAACGCATTTTGGGAAGTTTATACGACAAAGGGAAGATCTTCCACCGAGCGGATGATATTGTAGTCGTCGTGGCCTAACGGATAAGACGTCCGGTGCATTCGTGTTGAAGCGATGCACCGGTGTTCGAATCCCGCAGGCGGGTACCAATTTTTCTAATGAAATACGTACTCAACAAATGTTCACGATTGACTTCCACGGTGAAGGAATAACATCGTGTAATAAAAATGAAACCCGCAAAATTATAATTTGCGTAATTACTGGTGGTAGGACCTCTTGTGAGTCCGCGCGGGTAGGTACCACCGCCCCGCCTATTTCTGCCGTGAAGCAGTAATGCGTTTCGGTTTGAAGGGTGGGGCAGCCGTTGACTATACTGAGACCTTAGAACTATATCTCAAGGTGTGTGGCGCATTTACGTTGTAGATGTCTATGGGCTCCAGTAACCACTTAACATCAGGTGGGCTGTGAGCTCGTCCACACAGCTATGCAATAAAAAAAAAAAAAAAAAAAAAAAAAAAAAAAAAAAAAAAAAAAAAAAAAAAAAAAAAAAAAAAAAAAAAAAAAAAAAAGATATTGCTCGGTAGACCGACGGTCCGAATGTTGTTGTTCGGAACTTGTATATATGCGCTTTATCTTGAAAATGTCGTAAGCGAGATTCAGGCATCTGTCAATTATCTTGCGTTGTATGATGGCTACCCGCCACATCACTCCCCTCCGAGACTGAAGGTCGTGTCATTTTTAATTAGCGTTGTCCGTGCTGAGATTAGCTTGCAAGGGCCAGTGCTGCTCGAAGCCTGCGGTGAGTCGAGGCTGAGCTTGAATGCTGCGTGCGTGTCGCCAGTGCTGCTCGAAGTCTGCGGTGAGTCGAGACTGAGCTTGAATGCTGCGTGCGTGTCGCCAGTAGTCCATGTGTGCAGAGCTGCCACGCCGGAGATGTGTGACCCCAAGCGTTGATGATCCGGTCGTGGGCTGCGATGAACTGTAGCGGCGTGATGAGGCAGTGAAGTTGCGTGCCGTAGGACCAGGAAGCGCGGTGAGTCGGCTGCGATGGTCCTGTTGAGGCTGCGATGCTGGCTTGCTATGAGACGACTGTCAATGACGTGCTTTTATCTGCGAGAATGCGGGGATTGTGGTAGCCGGAGTTCTTGATGCGCTGAAGATGAATCAGAAGGTTGCGTGTTCACATCTCGTCGCAGGTCACCAGTTTGGCGAGTTTACGACGAAAGGAAGATCTTCCACCGAGCGGGTGATATTGCTCGGTAGACCGACGGTCCGAATGTTGTTGTTCGGAACTTGTATATATGCGCTTTATCTTGAAAATATCGTAAGCGAGATTCAGGCATCTGTCAATTATCTTGCATTGTATGATGGCTACCCGCCACACGCATTACTGCTTCACGGCAGAAATAGGCAGTCTGGTGGTACTACCCGCGCGGACTCACAAGAGGTCCTACCAACAGTAATACTTGCGGTCAAGGACTATAAGTTATTCGATCCAGAAGCAAGAACGAAACTTATCTATTTTACTCGTAATTCTACCGTACTAAATTAGCCATTCCGTTCTCCTGTGTTACGCAACACATATTAAATTAATCAGTCACCACTATACAGGCCTGTATCTTGCGAGGTAGCTGCGTATGTCTCTTAAATTAATCAGGCAAATACGTATCCTTTTAAAATAGGCAATGAATAGCTCATCTTTTTTTTTAATATATTACGAATTATTTCATCAAAAGGCCCAATTGCAGTTGTATATGAAAAACTTTTGTAGCAAACCAATATTAATCTTAGATATTTAGGCGGTGTAAATAATAAAACAAAATCAAGTAATAACAAAACGAAAATTCTTTACAATGAATTGTATGATTTGATTGTAATTGGAAAAAAAAAAAAAAAAAAAAAAAACTAGAAAGGCCTCTAGGCCACCAGTAATCCCTCATACATAAAAAAGGTATACTATATTAGGATTATGTGTCTAACTCCGGTTTGAGCTCCCCTACACGTTAGGGCGAGGCTGATATAGCCTCTCAAGGCTATAAACATAGGAAGGAAAAAAAAATGCTGCCGCTGTAGGCCATAATACGACGATTCCCAGAACTGATGAAGCTGACCTCCATTCCACTTCCTCCAGGTCACCAGCAACCCGCATTTCCTTCCCTTAGTTACGTAAGATTATAACTGCGTTATCATTACACCCCCCACGATTCGCACACAATCTTTTAAACATATTTACAACGATTATCTCATATTTTCTTGACAAAACTGAAATAAATCCTCTTAACACTATAAAATCAATTAACTCAGTATTTTCCTTGACATTCGCGAGTCGCAACATACCTAGAACAGCGTTCACTGTTTAATCTAGAGTTTTTTTTTAATTTTCATTAGATTATTTCCGAACATTTTAACACGTTAACTGCGAAACGAGGCCTAAATCACCCCTCATGCAACTTCCTTGTGGTGCGGCAAGGAAAAACGTGAACATCTCTGTCGTGCGAAGGGCATAGCTTTGGTTTGGTCCAATATAGAAAAGAGATAAATGTATATTTGAGACGTGCTAATGGTCCCGGACTCGGTGGTATACCTACCTTGGTACCGGATGTCTTAGGCCTCGTACCGCACTGAATTAATATAATTTTAATGCAGTGCGGAACGAGGCTAAAACGTCCCATATCCCTCCGGACCTCGTACCGCACCCAACGCGAGCTTCCCGCGACTAGTGTTGTGCATCACGTCGATTGAAGAGCACGTCTTTTTACATCGCCGAACATGTCTAAACGATGTCGGAAGAAGTTAATTTTAAAAAACCCAGAAACAGAACCAAAACAGGTAAGTTTTTTAATTGATATTTTTGTAGGTAGTGAAAAACTCCACAAAAAACGCAAAGCAGCCGTTGACAAAACAGGTAAGTAATTAATTAATAATTCAGTAGTACTGGAAAAAAGAAGAGAGGAACCGATATGAATGCATAAAAAAACCAGGATGTGTTCTGCTGTACAATAAAACAAAAAAAGGCATTGACTTTTCTGACCAGATGTCATCTTATTATACAACGTTGAAGAGAGGAATCAAATGGTGGAGAAAAGTTGTAATGGAGCTAATATTCGGTACAGTGCTAATTAATGCCTGGATTGTGTTTAATTCAATCCAAACTGATGAAAAAAAGTTACCGAAAAGACTCTTTGTGGAGAAACTTATAGAATCTTTTATAAAAAAGGAAATCGATGAGATCCCAGGTAATGTAATGCTCAGATATATTTCTTGACAGTTAAAACAAGTAAACTTTCAATAGGCTCACGATAGTCAACGTGTAGAAGCTTTCATAAACTAAGCCTGACATTTGGTCATTATTAAGTTTTTTATTATTGTTTCCTTTTCGCAAAATTAAATTATTTTGAATTTAAGCTACCTTACCTACCTACTCTTTCAACATTTTAAGCATAAAGCAAACATATTCATTTAATGCAGTTATACATTATCATTGTTATTCTCATCTTCGATCTAACCTAAGTAACAATGCTAGTTTTATTACGTTATCTATACATTTTTGTTATTTTTCAGCACCTTAAAGCAGCGCACGTCATTGCCTTGAAAAGGGTGAAAAAAGAAGAAGATGTGTTGGTTGTTACCAGAAACTACGCACATTTTTACCATCTCGTGAAGCTGACAAAAAATCCAAAAAGATTTTGACTCAGTGCTCTCAGTGCAAAAAATCTTATTGTCTACCCTGTTTCAATGAAAAACACTCATAAATAAGTACAAAATATATATTGAGATTTTTTATAAAAAAGTATATTGTTACTGAATTTTTGTATGTTAATTCAAGTTCTAATAAGTGTGTTTTTAAAGCCCGAGGCAGAATAAATAGGATAGTTTCTTTTCTACTTCTGGTTTTCTTTTTTTTCTATTCTGTGAACCGCATTAAGACTTTTACACTTTCTTCTTCTTCGTCGCTTTCTTCATTGCTGAAGGTCGTGTCCCTGAAACTTGACCGTTGCCTGTCTCGTGAGCTGTTTCCATCTCGTCCGGTCCTCAGCTGCTCGAATGGCGGTTGCGACTGGCACCCAGTTAGAGCGGTTACTTGATCACACCAACGGCTAGGTAATCGGCCGCGGGGTCTCTTTCCTTCTACTTTGCCCGTCACAATCACTTTGTCCAAGTTATCTGACTGTCGGCGGGCAATATGACCGAAGTAGCTGAGGATCCTCTGGTAACAGATTGTTGAGAGCCTGACTCGGATGCGAAGCTGATCCAGGATAGATTTATTTGTCCTCTTGGCCGTCCAAATACAAAAATAGATAAATGTCGTTGCGTCGATATTATTTTTCTCATCACTAATCTTAGCGAAAAATTACCCTATTTCAGTGCGTTACGAGGTGTATAAGATCCCATATTTTGTTTTGCCAATAATTAATAAACTAGCTATCAGATCCCGGGGCGACGGTACATTAGGGTTCATCAATTCACTGCCTATATCGATAAGGACCAAAATTTTCATTTATCTTTGATTTCGCGCCAGAAAATGGATTTTAGTCTGTTAAAGGAGGTGGGGTCTAATAGACCGCGTGTCGCCCTAACGTCTGGTCACGGTGCGGGCCGATAATACCTCGTGCCGCAGGAACGGAAAGTTTGCAAAAATTGGTGCCGCAGCGAACGTGTTAAATACTCCATACTTAGTTATTGTGGCACGGAATAGTCCGTAAAAGTAGTGTCAACTACATTTATGTGTAAAGAAAAACCTTTATTGTCTAAAACTCTTTAATTTTTTAAAAGGATTTTTCTTGAATGTCATTTAGTGAAGTCTGTCATTCAGTAAAAAAAGTTCAGTTTGTTTAAAATATTAATTTTATTAGATTAAAATAGCTTTAAATGTTGTTTTCTTAATAAATAATACATATAACAGAAAACGCAATTAAGACTTTTATTGTTTATTGAAGTATCCAATATAATTATATATAATATTAACTTGTTTTAATCCTTTGACTGCCATGAGGGCAACAGTTATATCGTCTCCTGTCACCAAGGCGCCTGGATTGCCTTACTTTGCCTCCTTTTGTTCGTTATTATATATTTTAGTTTCTTCGGATTCGTCTTTCCCAGGGTCTACTAGATATACCGGCGCCTTAGTAATAGAAATAATTACTATTACTTTACTAAAATAATTACTTCAGTGCGCCACGTAGGGTGACCTACACGGCAGTCATAGTCATAGGGTTAAATACTTTTTTTGAGTTATTATATTTGGCGATATGATCTTGTTACGTCGTAACAAAATTCTAAAATATAAAATTAATACAAAATATAATATAATATATGGTCATTAAGAAGCTATCACTAGTTAAAGCGTGCGGTTTTCATTAATTGTAATAACTAGTTGTTTTGTTTGTTTGTGTGTAATTATATTTTGTATTCATTTTATATTTTAGAATTTTTTTACGACGTAACAATCTTTTAGAACAATCCCGCTTAAAATAACCACGGCAAGGCTCTGTCGTCGATGGCAAAAGGCACCAGTCATCCGGTTGACGGGCTTCAAAAGAAATTTCACTGGTGTTGCCAACCTAAATATTTTTATTACTGCCTTCATATACATTTCGCATTCCACAGCACGACGCACGGTACCGCTGATATATTATTAATCGTCGAGTGCCATTTTAGATATAAAGTGTTCTATTCACACCCCAGCTTGTCGGGCGAAGCCATATACGGGCATGAATAGGCGATGACTCGGATAATACGTTTACACAAAAACGCCTTCGCCTAGTCGAACTCGTTAAGTTATTTTTAATGCTTGCTTCATATAAAGTATTAAAACATTAACACCGTCTTGCTTTTGGTTACGAAAAGACTCAGCTCATTCAGGCCAATTCGTAGACTAATGCCAGAATTGGGTTAGTGCATCCAGTCGGGACTTTGAACAAATATTCCTAAATATATGAGGAAGGTTTAAATTCGGTCTATATTTATCATTCTTCCTTGATCCTTCTCGAGAATAGATGATATCGTTTATAATTACTGTACCCTTAATGTAAGAAGGGAATAGAAGGGAAGGAAATGTTGTAGGCAGCGGCTTGGCTCTGCTGAAGTGCATGGGCAACGGTGACCACTCACCATCAGGTGGGCCGTATGCTCGTCTGCCTATCATGGCAAATAAATAAGAAGAAGTGGTAGGCATGATTGTCCCCTTAGCAAATATACAACACGCCCCGCGACCAACGCAATCATTTACGCATTTTTAGTACATCTAATCAAAAAATCTAGTCACGTGCATAACTCATAAGTTTCTCATACGCAAATGGACGCTCATAAAATTCTACGCCTAACTGTATTGTATATTTGGCGAAAGTCATCGATCACAATTAATCCGCCTTTGAAATTATCGTAAACAGCACTTAAAAATCTAGGCGTTTAAGTCGAAAATCTGATATTTCGCAAAGCGTGTCCGCAGTGCAGTGCCGCATAACCACTGCATGTAGAGTTTTTTAACGAGTTAAAACGGGAAGAGTTTCTCGGATCGGGTGAGCGTCTAATTCCACCCCACCATAATTCAACTCTAGCTGCAAAACAACCTTATTATGTTCTAACTGGAAAATAAAAACATAAGAATTGATAAAAAATGGGTTTTTGTTTTTTAAAACAAAAACTAATTTGCAGCTCTTTTCTCTATTCTATTCTTCACAATCCTGATGCCCCTATCTATCTCCGTGAACGCTTTGAATATCTGATTCCTGACGGCAAAGTTAGTCGACAAGCCACTTCTCTTCTTTTAAAAACTCCCATACACAGCTCTAGTCGCTATAGTGGCTCTTTCACAATACAAGCAGTGCGATTATGGAATTCTCTCCCTCAACCTATTCGTGCTAGTTCCTCTCTAGAAGTTTTTAAGAGTCAAATGAAGAAACATTTCCTGTCACTTTAATCGTATTTAAGTTATTGTTTTATGTATTTTTATTTATATGTATTTTTCATTTAATATTAGATTTTCTTTTTTTAATACTTAGTTTAAAAATCATGCTTTAATAGCTCTTATATTGTACACTATTCCCCTCTTATACATCGTATTTCTCTCTGCTAATGGTTTGCTGGAAGAAAACTCATGAATGAGTTAAGCTCGCCTTTGTACATATTATTTAGACATTCTTTAAATCTGTTTTTATTGTATTTTCTTTTGTGTACAATAAGTATAATTAATATAAGTATAATTTATGAAACGATTCTGAATATTTATTAAATACTAGCTGACCCGGCAGACTTCGTAGTGCGTCAATCGATAAATAAAAGACCTAAACTTTTGTACAAAATAAACTTAAAGCAAACAAAAGCAAGCCGTCCGACGGGACACATCAAAGGAAAAACAAAATTGTTATTTTTATTTAATTCCGAGCATTTTTATATTTATTTACAAACCAAAAATAGCCAAATCGGTCCAGCCGTTCTCGAGTTTTAGCGAGACTAACGAACAGCAATTCATTTTTATATATATAGATTCAAGATTCATTGTAGTTATTTTTCTAATAATTGACTGAAAATTTAATCGCTTTTAAAAGTGACGGTGGCATTAGTGATGTAAGAAATTTAGAGGAAAAATTTTACATACACAGAGTGAATAAAAATAAAGGCTATTACATATCGAAGAACAGATAAAGGACTAATAATACATAGAATTCAGAATATTGGTAATTAAAGAAATAAAATCATTAAAAATGTATTTTCTGTAATCTATTAATCGAAATTGTATTTCTATCAAATGAAATTTAAAAAAATGGTGAATACATATTCTCTTCAGAATTCACATATAAGTTAAATGATTCTAATATTAAGAAATAAAGGACTCGTCATGTGTTGAACATATAGTTCACCTTTATTTAGTAACTTAGACTTCAAATAAGGAAAAATGATATTTATTTCTAGCGTTTATAAGCTTTAGATCGCGGCAGCCGCTAAATGTGCCGCGAACTCTTGGTCAAAGAAGCCCTGATTTCAACAACGCAACGAATAAACACAGATTTATTGGAACTTTATTTATACTAGGAACTTTATAGTACGCGAAGTGCTAGGAGGAAATGCGGTCGCTCCGCTATTAGCTCGGTTTCCTTCCAGGATAATGACATTAGAGCCATTTAACTGATTTCAAAAAAGGAAGAGGTTCTCAATCCGACTTTTTATGTACGTTTGTGGAAGTGGAAGTCGTTTTGGTTATTAGTTAAATTTTGTAATATTAATATGGAAACTACACATACGTTTTTGAGACACAAAATGTTTTTGTAGCGATCTTCTGTAATAACAAAAAGGTTTATTTAACCACCATTTTGGGACATCCAAAATTCGTGACTAAAAGAAAACAAAATCAATGAACAGCACTAAAATTAAAGCCTTCCTTAAATTATAGGAAAATATGGAAAACATATTGCCGGAATCGCGATACGTTATCAACTTTGTGAACAAATAACGTGACAAATAACAACAACTAAATTAGTTATCGCACCGAATATCTCATAATTTTAATTGACTAATATATTTCTCCAAGAAAAACTTAGCTTTTTTTTGTTGGTGGATTAAGAGGCTATTTCTAATTCTAAGGGGCTATTTATATAGGCTCAGGCTCAACCTGAGAGTATTGCTAACACTGATCCTATACAAGATAAATATTTTGCTGAATCTACCACTATATCGGAATCGCGACCCACTCAGAAGATCCGGCCAGGAACTCAGTAGGGCCTATGGTTTCCAAGTCCTATTGTCTGCGGCTTAACGGAAAAATAAGTCGGAATTATCTTCCGATAAATCTCATTGCAGGATTTTTTTGGCGCGACAAAACTCACGCCCCCTCGTCTCATAGGCCGATTCATAGCCACCTAGGTTAAGAATATTTGGGATCTAGACTTCTGGTTCTAAAATGTGATCCAATAGAGAACATACTCTAATCTTAATTAAAATTATAATATATGAGGCTCCAATAAATCAAGGAGTTCACATTAAGAATATGTAACTAAAGCTAATGAAGTTTTATCGGGCACTGTCAAAACGAATTTATAATGCGTTCATTATAGCTACATAATTAAAATACCGTCACGCGAACCTGTTGAGTTGGCTTAAAATTCTCAAGATCTAACGCCAACGCGGGTCACGCGGCCGTATTTCATTAGCTGATCATCATGACTGATCATGAAGAGAGAAGTTTATTGTTGCCGCACTTCTGGCACTTTTGACTGGTGGTAGGACCTATTGTGAGTCCGCGCGGGTAGGTACCCTGCCTATTTCCGCTTTGAAGCAGTAATGCGTTTCGGTTTGAAGGGTGGGGCAGCCATTGTAACTATATTTGAGACCTTAGAACTTATATCTCAAGGTGGGTGGCACATTTAAGTCGTAGATGTCTATGGCCTCCCGTAACCACCTCACACCAGGTGGGCTGTGAGCTTCCACCCATCTAAGCAATAAAAATAAAACCTCTGCGATGAGAAGTCTTTCGTGACATAGATACATTTACGTCTCAGTTTTATGAGCATATATCTCGCCGGAGTGGTTTTCAGCAGTTCAAGACAGACCGTGAAGCAATGCGATTTGCTTCAGGACCATAAACCTGTTGCGGTATCAAAAATCTTTCATCAGCTCTATAAATACCGAATAGGCGAAGATCTTCCGCCGAGCGGATTTTTGTAATTCGGTAAACATGTATAAACGCAAGTTTATCTTCAAGATATCTTTCGTGCAGTTCAGGATTCGCCGGATATCTTGCTTCATCATCAGTCGTCTTTGGTCTTACAGCCCTGGAGTGAGTGTTAGCCGGATCGCCACCGTTTCAACGGCTATCTGATAATTTTGACCGCACAACGTGACATCCTCCACCTCTTGAGACATTTGGATTCTCAAATTACTTCCGCGATTAAGGAAGAAACAAACTAAATTATTAAATTTCAACAGAAAAACAACGCGCTTACACACAGCACACATACATATATAGTTAGTTAGCAATAATAATTACACGAAACGTTAACTAGTCATTTATGTTTCTGTGTGCCTTATTGCCAATTTTTTTCCCTACCTATGCTGATAGCCTTGAGAGGCTATTTCACCCTAACGTGTAGGTGAGCTCACGGGGCTCAAACCGAAAGTGTTGTTAACACTGGCCCTAACAAGAGCAGTGATTCGCAGAATCTACCACTAAATCGGAAACGCGACCCACTGAGAAAATCCGCCGAGAAACTCACTGGGCTGTATCTATGGGTTAATTTACTCGTAGAGCCCTTCGTCGTAAGCGACGGGTTCGACGAGGACAGTAACCGGCTATTGCCAAATAAGTACATAACTTATTACTAGAATTTTTTTTTTTGCTTAGATGAGTGGACGAGCTCACAGCCCATCTGGTGTGAAGTGGTTACTGGAGCCCATAGACATCTACGACGTAAATGCGCCACCCACCTTGAGATATAAATTCTAAGGTCTCAAGTATAATTACGACGGCTGCCCCACCCTTCAAACCGAAACGTATTACTGCTTCACGGCAGAAATAGGCAGGGTGCTGGTACCTACCCACGCGGACTCACAAGAGGTCCTACCACCATTACCACAGATTATGGAAAGAGAACACTTTTTTTTTAAATCCATTCATACATAAATACAATTTTTTTGGTTTGTTTCAGAGCATCCTCGTTGCTCGTGCGGTGATGACGCCATGGATGCACTGGTCCCGCTGGCGGTGGTCTGGTTGGTGGTAGTGAGCGGCGCTCCCAACGCGACCCGACGCCGGCCCGATGCTTCAGATGAACCCCTACTGCCGGAAGACGAGGACGAACTGGCTCATCACCTCGACTACTATGATGAAGAGAGGATTAACATATCAGGTAAGTTTTGGAAGCTATTGTGGTTGGAGAGCGTATTTTAGATCAATACTACCGTCTTACAGAGTACTACAGCTGTTGTGATCTTGCGTTTGTATGGACTTCAGTCATATGTCTAACAATTACTAATCCAAAAAGTACACATAGCCTTCATAGAGTGATCCATCATAGATCATCGTCGTTTCTGTCTTATTTGGATTTTACATAAAACATATCTATGTAGATAGGTAGAGACAAAATAGTTAAGTACAATTTTCTCGTCTGATTGTTAATCGATTATCTTTTCTTGGTTAGTAGCAATTAACGAGCGACAATGGTACCACGAAAATAGTTTTGGGAGTGGCAACTTTTTTGTCAACATTTTTGTTAAAAAAAACATACAAAAGAATACGTAATACATAAAATTGATTAAAATTTTGAAGCGTCAGACATTACGATCGAATGTTCGATCATTTTCACCAGGACAAGTGGGCGAACTTAGCCAGGAGGGGTGGGATTAGCTAACAGCATCCCGAGTGCTTCCGAAGGAGACCTAACAACTCAAGGGCAGCTGCTTCGCGAATGACTCTACTACCGGATCGGAATCGCGACCCGCTGAGGTGATCCGGCGAGAAACTTAGCGGGCTGATGTATGGATTAGATTGCACGTCGAACTCTTTGCCGAGTTCGACGAGTACGGTTACCGGGATCCCTAAGCCTGCTCCAAATGTTAGAGTTGAAGGCGTCTAATGCAAGCGTTATTGGTGGTAGGACCTCTTGTTAGTCCGCGCGGGTGGGTACCACCACCCTGCCTATTTCTGCCGTGAAGCAGTAATGCGTTTCGGTTTGAAGGGTGGGGCAGCCGTTGTAACTATACTTGAGACCTTAGAACTTATATCGCAAGGTGGGTGGCGGCATTTACGTTGTGGATGTCTATGGGCTCCAGCAACCACTTAACACCAGGTGAACTCAGAGATCGTCCACCCATTTAAGCAATAAAAAAAAACTAATCGATCCGTAAGGATGTAACAAAGAGCTTCGTGCTCATCACAAGAATGTTTGACCGATGTTGGAATCGAATTCAAACACACACATACATTAACACATCGAAATACTAGTTACTCTAATAATTTCAATTGATAAAGAAAATGCAGTCACCTAGAACTTAGACGACAAGCTCCTTGTTTGAGAAACAAAAAGCTCTATACGTTGGTGGTCCAAAAACAGATGTTAACGTCATGTCGGCACACGTCACGTAGTAAAACGCATTGCGAATGCAAATATGTCAGCCGCGGTATGACGCCGATGGATATGACTTCCTGTCCGTTTCTGTGTCAAACTCTCGCTGCCTCCTCATTGGTCAGCCAACTATTGTTTTACCTAACTACAAGTTAATTTAAGCACATGTTAATTTTTATGGAACGAAGTTCCATAAGGGACGAT
This sequence comes from Bombyx mandarina, assembly GCF_030267445.1. Lineage (NCBI taxonomy): Eukaryota > Metazoa > Arthropoda > Insecta > Lepidoptera > Bombycidae > Bombyx > Bombyx mandarina. Next base: position 10,528,215 of record NC_143216.1, on the reverse strand, counting down.
GCGGAGGGGTATCCTAACCGGGAAAAAACGTCCGTAACGTAAGTTTTTTATTAGTAATGCACACAGTGTACGACTTAACTTTGTAATAACGTACAAAAAATAACATATTTTTTTTATCATTCAGCGACCACGATCTCAGAGCGTTCGTTTGCGCAATACACTAACTCCTATACAAACAACAGTGAATGAAGTGTACCACAATAAGTTCGCACGTTACTGAATGACCGTGGGTTGTTGCGAAACCTCCAGTTTTATTTTTTTTATACCTCGAATAGAACTTAAAATTAATATTTTTATAATAAGGAACTTCGTTCCTATCCGGTGTCCCACGACACCACACATCTTTTTGATTTTATTGCGTAGATTGGTGGATGAGCTCACGGCCCACATGATGCTAACTGACTACCATAGACATCCACCACAAAAATGCCGCCACCCACCTTAAGATATGAGTTCTAAGGTCTCAATATAGTTACAACGGCTGCCCCACCCTTCAAACCAAAACGCATTACTGCAAAAATAGGCAGGGTGGTGGTACCTACCCGTGCGGACTCACAAGAGGTCCTACCACCAGTAAATTTTGGCTGGCAACCTTTAGCGTTATCGTCTTTTTATAGACGCGTTAATGTAACTTTTACTATTAATTTCACTCAGAAATAGGCACAAATAGGTGGTGGTACCTACCGGTGCTAACTCAGATGTCCTACCACCAGTAATAATAACATAAATTTAAGATTTTTTTCATAAAAAGGGGTACAGAGTTTTTGCTTCACGTATTAATATATACTTAAAGATGTATAGATTAATTACATTATTAATTAGCTATTTGCCATAATCAGGTCTCGATTGAAGTGCGAGTTCGCCGTGCGTCTTTTCCTTTAGGTGGCTACGACTACACACATGTATAATGATTAGAGGTCCGAGTAGGTAGATTGATTTAAGGTCGTTGACGTCAAAAGTAGAAGATAATATGAAAATGCCTCCAAAATACCGGACCTTTTTTACTGGTGGTAGGACCTCTTGTGAGTCCGCGCGGGTGGGTACCACCACCCTGCCTATTTCTACCGTGAAGCAGTAATGCGTTTCGGTTTGAAGGGTGGGGCAGCCGTTGTAACTATACTTGAGACCTTAGAACTTATACCTATATCTCAAGGTGGGTGGCGCATTTACGTCGTAAATGTCTATGGGCTCCGTAACCACTTAACACCAGGTGGGCTGTGAGCTCGTCCACTCATCTAGCAATAAAAAAAAAAAAAAAACTTCATATTTATTGTGATATTTATTCCGAAATTTGGAAATTAGCATGAGTTTAAGGTGAAAAACGTATTAATAATATTAATCTACGCTACCGGTGCTTGTTAATTGTGAAAGAAATCAGTATTTTATTTTATACGAAAACACCTTGGAATAGTGACATCGTATTTTGTCACTTTCTGTTAAATTAGAAATGACGCTTGTCAGTATGAGACAAAACTTAGACAGGGCTTTTTGTTACTTTATCTTATAAATATAGAAACTGTATCCCATGAGGATTAAAAATACTTTTTTTCAATTAAAAAAAATAATAATTATGGATAAAATGGCTTGTCCATATTATAATATCTTGACGCAAGTATATAAAGTATAAAAATCAATCTACCTACTCCGACCACTGATAATGATGTACTACACATATTTTTGTTATCAACCTACGATATTGACTATGTATTATTTTTGTTCGAAATATCTTTACGTCACTGTAGCTCATGGACTCTACCTGCGGTCAGGCGAACAGATATTATAACGTAATTATAAATTATTATAGTAATTATAAATTTGGTTACGGAACTTTAAAAATAAACGATACTATTTTTATCACCGCAGTTTCGTAAACTCGTGGTTATACCACACCCTGAATGTTCTTCGGAAAGTTTTTAAGTGTTAAACAATGTCTACTTCGCTTTGTGTGGTGGAGTTCAATTAGTTTTACGTTTTTTTCACTTCGCTACGGCAGCCCGCAACGTTCCCGAATCGATTTGCGTAACGCGATGAAGGTGACCACGCTGTTGCGATAAAACTTCGACAAAATCTACTTATTAATATTGTCTATCTCGGCGGTCCGTGCTGGAATCATGGTCCAGGCGGCTGGCCGATCCTTCGGCTGGTCGTAGGACCGTCGAGGCGATTCGCCCAGTCCTTGTGGATTGGGTGAATCGTGACAGAGGATACCTCACTTTCCGGCTCACGCAGGTGCTCACTGGGCATGGTTGCTTCGGTGAGTTCCTGCACCGGATCAGAGCCGAGCCGACGGCAGAGTGCCACCATTGTGATTGCGACTTGGACACGGCAGAGCATACGCTCGTCGCCTGCCCCGCATGGGAGGGGTGGCGCCGTGTCCTCGTCGCAAAAATAGGAAACGACTTGTCGTTGCCGAGTGTTGTGGCATCGATGCTCGGCGATGACGAGTCGTGGAAGGCGATGCTCGACTTCTGCGAGTGCACCATCTCGCAGAAGGAGGCGGCGGGGCGCGTTAGAGACGCGCAAGCCCGCCGCCGTCGAGCGGGGGCCAGGGAGGCGGATCTCGCCCAAGCCCTGGCCCTCTAAGTGTTTCGGGTCCCCCTCATATGTCGGTCTGGGGACCGGCGAGGGGGACCTAAGAAGACGTCGTGCAAGCTGCTCTGCACGCGTTTTACGCAAGAGCATCCGGGTGATGGAAGGCCGGCTGGTTCTGACCCAGCGGGGTATTCCGTAGGATAGCTCACTCTAACCGGCACCATCTAGGCGGGCTCCGGATAGCCTGCCGACCGAGAGGGCTGGTGGTCGTGGCGCCGACGACCGCCAGTCCGGCGTCCCGAGGGGGAGGGTGAAGGGAGAGATGTGCTCCGCACTAAACACTTCACTTTCCCCCCTTTGCCTTTTCATGAGTTCTGTCTCATGTGAGGTTTGGACGTTGGTTGTTGAGCGACAGGAGGTTTTAGTCGGTTCGACTCCGACATGCTCCGCCCGCCGTCCCCAGTGGAGGGCGGAAGTCCGGCGATTTCCTCCTGATAAAAAAAAAAAAATTAATATTATCTGTTCGAATTCCGAAATACACCTTACTCACAAAAAGCTCGATCTACTTGTATATTTATAGAAAAAAGTCGAGTATTTTTTTTAGTAATTTAGTATTTACTAGTGGTCCCGCAGTAGTCGAAATTCGACTATAATTAATTAAAATTATAAGTTTGAACATTATTATGGTTCTATTGTCAAACACTACTATACTTCTATAATCACAGATATCACCAAGACTACACCTTAGACAAATATTAATAAAGACAAACAATATTTAATGTATTCTCAGTATATCTCAGTTTGACTCTGTTGTCAAGAACAAAAGTTTGACAATAAATAGTATGCATGCGTGTTGCGTCAAATACATGGTATGTAGTGTGTGTAATGTTTTCTTTATTGATTTAATCTATCTTTTATGCATTATTTTAAAAAAATATTAGCATTGTGCACTTCTTCTCTATATTCTCTATAAGTGAGGAAATTTTCATACCCCTCCGTCCGCGCAATTTTCGTAAAAAGGGATACAAAGTTTTTGCTTCACGTATTAATATATAGATTTATAGTGAAAATGTCCATTTGTTTTATACAGAAGCTTGTCATTCAATCAGATTCGTATTAACAGTGAGTCGTGTCGCTATGGATGTGGTATCTGAATAATTATTCGGACACTATGTCAATTTTAAATAATATTTATAATTCCGTTTTTAGTTAAAGCATGTCTATTTACAATTATGGTCTACAACACTTTTACCGAGTAGGGACCACTTGTTTCGTTACTCATATTAAAAATTAAGTAAAAACACTAAATTCAATGTTTTGTATTTCAAATCATGGTGGCCCTAATAGAGGAACCTATGACTCGGCTTACGAACTCCATCTAACCCAATAAGCAACCACACTAAGCCCTAATAAGGTCTTACTCGGAAACAGGATTTTAGATTTAAAAAATCTATTCTTCTGTTACTTTGTTTGCTTTCATCTGATATTAAAACAAAAACAGTAATAGGCATTGATAATTATATGTACGGTATATATTTTAATAAAGACCGATTTATGAAACTAATTTAGTTTTTTTCTCTCTCAAAAAGTCACTCTAGGTAGTTAATTTTTAATACCTAGTTAATCTGACATTTGAGTCGTACACAGAGTATATAAAGAATATAGGCTAAGATTTATGTTTAAATAAAGCCAATGATAACGTTATTTGAAGACACACAAAGGTCAAACATGTTTTATTCAAAATATTAGTGATTAATGATTATTTTTCATTTAAATTTTCTGTTATAAGCTAGCCTAATTTTCGAAATGGTTTTACAGTCAAAGAAACTCACTCAGAAGCACTCGAGACAGCAACGACGAGGCAGGAGACTAGAGATGAGAATCATAACTTTAAAATCTGTAAAAAATTATCTTTTGAGACTTCAGAGATGTTCGCCTATCTTGATTATCTTCTGTCTTTGCCCCACATTTTCGTAACAAATAAGTTTCATTTTAATATAATATGCCCGTTATTAAATATGCTAATTATCATCTGACCTTTCGTAGTAAGTTCAAATGGCCAAATTATCTTTTCAGCCTTTGTTATTGGCAATAACATTCCTCGTAGCATATTAAATTACATCAAAAGTCGGTAATACGGAACGCCACCTGGCACATTTGGAATTTTGCCAGCAACTTGGCATGCCAGCTGCCAAATGGGCGCCCAGCCGGGACAACCCAAGCAGTTTATTAATATTTATGTTGTGACCTGAATGACATTAAACTGTTAACCTAATTATATTCGCTTGTTGACGCAAGGCTGTCTTAGCTGCATAATTGCATTAGGTTCGGGCCCACTGAGTTTCTCGTCGGATCTACTCAGCTTGTTCTGTAGCTTCGCCTGTTTTGACTACTTTTGTTCGCGAGACCAAAGCCCCGAAATCGAGCCGTAAAATAGAAGTCCATATTCTTTTCCAAGGATCAAACTATATCCATGCCGTCAAAATGAATTCAAAGGGTGTGAAAAGGTAACGGACAGACCCTCAGACACAGCCCACTGAGTTTCTCGCCGGATCTTCTCAGTGAGTCGCCTTTCCGATCCGGTGGTAGATTCTGCGAAGCGCGGCTCTTGCTAGGGTTTGTGTTAGCAAAGTCGGTTTGAGCCCCGTGAGCTCACTTACTGGTTAAGGTTACGCTGAAATAGTCTCTCAAGGCTCTCAGCTTAGGTAGGAAAAAAAAGATAGAGAGAGGTAGTGTCGTATTAGTGGTATTATGTGCTGTAACAGTTAGGAGAATAATAATAAATTCCATAAATATTTTAATGACCTTCGTGTTCTTTGGATCATCCAATTTTTGGATAACGCGGCCTATATTCTACTCCAAATTAGTACCTGCCTACCTGTGAAAACTATATGAAAATTAATTATGTAGTTCCATTAATATACGCAAATAACAAGGAGACATTTGATAGAAACCTTTTTTTTTTCAATTTTCTTCGAGGGATCTTTTTTTTTTCGAGGCGGGGGACCAACCTCTTACAAGGTCCCCGCGAAAAGGGGGCGCGCGGGGTATGTGGGACTAGTCTGCGACTGCGAACCGCGGGCCCAAGGATATTTTATCCTACTCATTAAGCAACTCCTCTGCAATCTTCGCCCAAACGTCCGATCCCCACCGAGGTCAGAACCCGGATGAGGTAAGGGGGTTACCGCGTTCAACACTACAGCCAGACGGCGCAGCTCACCCCAAGGTCGCCCGGCCAACGGAACTCAAGGCTCTGAAACGTCAGCCGTCTCGGTACAACAGCCCTTCAGTCCGCCTAGACGGTGCCGCTGTTGTCCCGGAATATCCCGCTCTACCAGAACCAGCCTGCCGGGTCGGGACGCGATACACCGCCAATCAGTTGCTCTTTTGACAATTAGATCACTCCACGGCAGCGCGCTAGAGTGCTGGTAGCGCGCCACGCAGCCTCCACCCCTTCAGGTCACCCCTCGACCTTCACCGGGGGCTGGCACAGAGACCAGATACAACTTTTTTTTATATAACCAAAGAATATTTCATTTGAATTTTCAGACACTTATTTTATTACTTAAACATATTTCAAAATGCATAGGTAAGTACGTGTGATTCTGTGTATTCAATTCTATGAGACAGGGCGAAAAACAATTCTAGCAACACGTTAATACTGGAAAAACTTCGCATATCTTTACGAACAAAGCAAGTTCTAACGAGAATGTGACAAGAGTAGCTGTTCACAATTCAGAAACGTCACAAGTCAACACATGCTCTTCAATTTTGAGTCGTAAACCCATACGCTATACGTTTTTCGGAATCAACTTGAAAATTCGTGCCAATATCACTTTCAGTTGTAAAGGCTTGAAAAAGCTACGCGCTCTCCGCGTTTCCTTTTCACGACGAGATCTTTGTAATTTTAACACGTCATTTTTAATTAAATGGCTGACTTGCGATATAACTTAAAGCTACTTTTACAATTTATTATTTTCATTACATTATTTCCGTGATTTATATTACTTTAAAGTTTTCGTGGTCACAGACGTGTTTGACGTCGGTGAAGGCGTGAACAGAAAGATTAAACCGTAAATGGAGTTTAATTTTAAAGCCTCATTTAACAGACTCTAGATCAAGTGACGTCGGACGATCCGATTGACACCCGGCGCCATCCGGTACCCGGGCCGGCTGGTGTGAAATATGCTACCTCAGTCCACGTTGCTATCCACACAGTCGAGGACAGGCAGGAATGGCGCAAGATAATGCAGGAGAAAGTTATTAGAGGAGACTATGACCCTCAGCACTGAGGATTATCGACGCAAAGAGGAGGAGGAGAGGAGTTTTAATTATGTTCCCGTCTCACGAAAACCAAAGAAAAACTAGTAAAAGGCTAGACTAGCACCGCTCGGTGTCTTCCTGTAGATGTCGTAAAATGAGACTAAGGTACTCACTAGATAATTGGCAGCAGCATTCTTTGAAATTTATAGTAGAGTACAGCAATTGCCAACTGTTTTTTTTTTATTGCATAGATGGGTGGACAAGCTCACAGCCCACCTGGTGTTAAGTGGTCAATGGAGCCCATAGACATCTACAACGCAAATGCCGCCACCCACCTTGAGATATGGGTTCTAAGATCTCAAGTATAGTTACAACGGCTGCCCCACCCTTCAAACCGAAACGCATTACTGCTTCACGGTAGAAATAGGCGGGGTGGTGGTACCTACCCGTGCGGACTCACAAGAGGTCCTACCGCCAGATGTAAATGCCGCCACCCACCTTGAGATATGAGTTCTAAGATCTCAAGTATAGTTACAACCAATATTTATTGGTGTTGGGGTGTATTGTATGGTTGGTCAGATCAGATAACTGCACTCACTGGACTCTCTGTTGCGACCGCCCTGAAAGAAACCAAAAACCGAAAGAAATGGAAGCTGACGGTCCAAAGAGCCACGAAGGGCTTTCAGGGACACGACCTTCAGCAATGACTAAGAAGAAGAAAATCTGAACAGCTATACATCCGTTATACAGTACTGTGGAGACATCGACCATGTAACAAGGTGTGTGGCATCCAGTGACGGATTTACCCCTAGGCCCGTGAGTTGTGACGTTACTGCAATTTTTATTCCCTACCTATTCTCTGGTAGCCTAAGAGGTAACGCTGGGACGGGTAGGTGAGCTTATGGGCTCAACCTGAGAGAATTTGCTAACACTAGCCTTAGCAAGAGCAGTGCTTCGCAGAATCTACCACTGGATCGTGATCGCGACCAACTGAAAGAATCCGGCGAGAAACTTAGTGAGCTATAAAACTATATTATAAACCTTTATTTGTAGAAAAATAAGAAGCGCCTTTTCTTTGCAGTTAGCAATATCACAACTAACAGCTTTGCATCTACTACTTTTGTAAACATTGACATAATGTATAACCTAAATATCTTGATCGATTTTAACCGACTAGATACTTCAAATGCATTATAGAGCATATGGCGTCTATGAATAGAAACAAAAGGAGAACTATGCTACTAATTTTAATTCGAATTACCAGTTTTAGGTCTTGTAGTTGGCCTAAAATGGCCGATGTACGTTTATATCATCTTCTATGTCGATCTAATTTTTGAAAATTTAGGAATATGAGTTTTGTTTTATGTCCCATCGATCAAAAGAAAAGTCTTCGGAATTAATCCAGCAATTAACGAGCTGCCAATCGCGAACATACGAGAACATTTTTTTTCCTACCTATGCTGATAGCTTTGAGAGGCTATTTCAGCTTCTTCTTGACGTGTAGGTGAGCTCACGAGGCTCTAACCGGGAATGTTGCTAAAACGGACCCTAGCAAGAGCAGTGCTTCGCAGAATCTACCACCGAATCGGAAACGCGACTCACTGAAAAAATCCGGCGATAAATTCAGTAGGCTGTGTCTATGGGTTAATTTATTCGTCGAGCCCTTGGTCGCAAGCGACGGGTTCGACGAGAACGATAACCGGTGCTTTCAGTACCTAATAGCACCGTTAATGGATCGGGAGGAGGTCGAGAACATTGTTTTCTACACGTACGTAATTCTAACGATATTCAGAAACTCGAAAAGTTTTTAAGAACTTACCTAAAATGGTTTATTTGAAAACATTGCCGACAGCCAAAAGACTAATTGCCGTATCGGAATATGATTTCGAAAACAAAAGTTACATCGTTAGACAACTAAAAGCGTTTGTTATTTTATAGCCTAGAAAGTATATAACTAACGCCCAGCCTCAAACGTATAGTATTACAAAAGGAGGCGTTTTAAAATGTCAGAAACTTGAGTTGTTTGTTCCACTTTTGTCACTAAGCTACGTGCCGGTCTGCGAGTCGAGCTATTGTAGTTATGTATCGTGCTACTTACTATCATCATATTTCTGCGCTAACTACTAGTGTAAATAGATCAATGGGACATAATGGTGTGCTTAGTGCTAGTTTTTTAACGTACTTGAAAGCGTAATAGTTAACTCAAATTTGTAAGGAGCCGGAATTTTTGCCTACCTTTGCCGCTAGGGACGCTGTTCCAATTGCATACAAATTTGAGTTAACTTTTACGCTAACGAGAACGTTAAAAAACTCGGACTAACACACCGATGTGAAAACGTTCTCAGGACTAGTGGTGAGGCGTATTGTGAGTTCGAACAGAGAGGTACAATTGCGGCGGTTTCTGCCGCGAATTAGTGCTAAATTAAGGCTTCGATCTCGAGGTTCAGGATGGGTAGCGATATTCGCAATGTGACGTGCACGGGTTCCGATGTGACTCATCCATGAACTTATCTGATGAAATCTTTTTTTATTGCTTAGACCGGAAAGGAAGTCTTTTTTTTTTATTGCCTTTGTCGGCAGACGAGCATACGGCCCACCTGATGGTGAGTGGTTACCGTCGCCCATGGACTTCAGCAATGCCAAGGGCAGAGCCAAGCCGCTGCCTACCGCTAAGTCTCGGGCTGATGTCAAGTGATTAAGGGAGTCCATAGACATCAACAACGTATATGATGCCACCCACCTTGAGATATGAGTTCTAAGTCTCAGTTTGATGGAATAACTGCTGCCCCAACCTTCAAACCGAAACGCACGACTGCTTCCCGACAGAAATAGGCAGAGTGGTGGTACCTACCTTTGCAGGCTTACAAAACGCCCTACCACCACTAGATACGGAAACTAGAATTGTTGCAGATTTTTACTGGTGGTAGGACCTCTTATGACTCCGCGCGGGTAGGTACTACCACCTTGCCTATTTCTGCCGTGAAGCAGTAATGCGTTTCGGTTTGAAGGGCGGGGCAGCCGTTGTAACTATACTTGAGACCTTAGAACTTCTATCTCAAGGTGGGTGGCGCATTTACGTTGTAGATGCGGTAGGCAGCGGCATGGCTCTGCCCCTGGCATTGCTGAAGTCCATGGGCAACCGTAACCACTCACCATCAGGTGGGCCGTATGCTCGTCTGCCTACAAGGGCAATAAAAAAAAAAAAAGATGTCTATGGGCTCCAGTAACCACTTAACACCAGGTGGGCCGTGAGCTCGTCCACCCATCTAAGCAATAAAAAAAAAACAATTTTAATTACACGATATCTCAATATTGCTAAAAAGCGTTTTTATTTTTTTCGTAATCACTAATTTATTCTAGCGTCTGTGATCATAAAACAACATACATAGACCTTCCCACTTTTATAGTAAAAAGAATCCATAGAGCGTAGAGGCTCGCCGTGTTGTCAAAAAGTATTATTCGAATACAAATCGATGTTTGTTTAGAGGTGAAGGCTGCTCGATCCAACCGCATTGTCGGCTATTTATAAACGACAGGTCGACAATTGTAATCTAGCGGTCGATGAAAACTATCTCATCGATTATGTTACGGACCAAGGTGCATTCGAAGGTCTGATCCACGTCTTAATGCGCACGGTTACAATTTGAAGAGTACGCGTGAACTTGTTCTTGTCTACCTAACCGTTGGTAGCCTAAGAGGTTATTTTAAATTCGCGCGGACCGGTAGTTGAGCTCACGGGCTCAACCTGTGAGAATTGCTAACACTAGTCCTAGCAAAAGCAGTGCTAGTACTTTTAGGACCCTCAAGGACCGGTCACCGTCCTCGTCAAACTCGTCGATTACGACGAAGACTTCGACGAGCGAACTAACCCATAAACACAGTCCACTGAGTTTCTCGTCGGATCTTCTCAGTTGGTCGCGATTCCGATCCGGTAGTAGATTCTGCGAAGCACTGCTCTTGCTAGGGCTAGTGTTAGCAAATTCTCACAGGTTGAACTCGTGAGCTCACCTACCAGTCCGGGCGTAGCTGTAATAGCCCCTTAGGCCACCCGCGAATAAGTAGGGGGGAAAAACAGTGCTTCGCTAAATATACCACCGAATCGGAATCGGACCCACTGAGAATATCCGACGAGAAACTACCTAGAGACAAGATTACGAAGTCAATTGTATAGTATAACAACGGTCCCATCCTGAAAGCCGGAACGGATGACTGTTTCGCGGCAGAATTAGGCAGGGTGGTGGTACCCGTGTAGACTCATAAGGCAGCTGTGTAACAGCTTTTGTAGTCGTCGTGGCCTAACGGATAACACGTCCGGTGCATTCGTGTTGAAGCGATGCACCGGTGTTCGAATCCCGCAGGCGGGTACCAATTTTTCTAATGAAATACGTACTCAACAAATGTTCACGATTGACTTCCACGGTAAAGGAATAACATCGTGGAAGAAAAATGAAACCCGCCAAATTATAATTTGCGTAATTACTGGTGGTAGGACCTCTTGTTAGTCCGCGCGGGTGGGTACCACCACCCTGCCTATTTCTGCCGTGAAGCAGTAATGCGTTTCGGTTTGAAGGGTGGGGCAGCCGTTGTAACTATACTTGAGACCTTAGAACTTGTATCTCAAGGTGGGTGGCGCATTTACGTTGTGGATGTCTATGGGCTCCAGTAACCACTTAACACCAGGTGGGCTGTGAGCTCGTCCACCAAATTAAGACATAAAAAAAAAAAAAACCGGCATTCCATGGTTGGCAGACGTCCTCGGGGGAATCTCGCGTCTGCTTTTACTGGTTTTGACTGTGGGTTCCCCCCGTCTATAGATCCATTACGGGCGGGGGTCGCACACCAGAATCATCGATGGGGTTTAGTTGGTAGTCGTCTTTAAGTCCAATAATCCGTGGCCATCCGTAAACTAGATTCGCCAACGTAAAAAAATGGAAAACGGGTGCGTTAGTACCACTTAGTAAATCATCAAAGGTAGCGTACTTGCAATTTCGTTTTGACGTATTTCCCACAGAGCGACATTCCCACAGCAGAGCGCGGTCATAGAACACCTTCTAGTTTAATTATTACCTTTTTGTTTCAGAAAAGGGCCGATATTTGGGCTCCCCGTGTGAATTCACTTGTAACCCGAAGCTGGTCCACGTGTTCTGCGACCCGGCCACTTCGACTTGCCAATGTGACCATAAACACCCGGTGCCGCTGGGAGTCGCTAATGGTTGTGCTAAACGTAAGTAGTAATAATGTTGCTTACCGAGCGCTATGAATGTCATAATTGAGGCAGTCAATGCAAAAAAAATTAATAAATTTGAATTAAAAATAGTGTAAGAAAAAAAGATTTTATTGTAAAAAAAACTTTGGGGTGCTTTTCAGGATATTATCAAAATAACCCTTCTACTCATATCTGTTCATAAAATATTTATAACTACTGATACCATGTACCCCACGCTTTTTTTTACAATAAAATCTTTTTTTCTTACACTATTTTTAATTCAAATTTATTATATTAAAATTTATTATCTATTTTTTAGTTGGATTTTCTATAAAAGCGTATTTTGTTGTTTCAAACTTGTTGTTTTTCATTTTTTAGTTGAATTTCAATTTTTTCAATATTTTTTTTCAATATTTTTTTCATATTGAATTGTCATCGGTCCTTAATAAGTATACCAAATTTCGAGTTAATCCGACGTGTTGAAGGTGGTCTAAATCATGTTCAAAGATTCCGTTACAAACATACATTACGTCTGAAGCTAATAAAAGCGTATTAAAAATGACCTAACCCACAATTCATTTAAAACATACTAAATTTTAAGGCAAAACCGGCCTCTCCCTATCACTCTCCCTCTAGGCCTATCCCTAGTTTCACCTTTCACCCATAGATAAGAGATGGCGTTGTAAACATTATTTTTGCGCGTATTGTTTTTACCACTGAAATAGGAAACCTATTCATAGATTATACACTTAATATATTTGAGATAGATGCGCAACTCTCATTTTTATTTTTGCTTTAGTTAGAGCCCAGGACAGCAGGCGTCGCTGCTGTCGATTATTAGTCTCCCTACCCCCCACCAGGTGGCTTTTTTAGTAATTTTAATATTTTTTATAATTAACTCTCTTTATGAAAAAATCTTATCGTTTAGAATCGCTGAAATTCCCGGTAGTACTTATGAAATATTAAAGAACGTTTGATTGTGTTCAGCATTCTAATCGATAAGACCTTTTCATACAGAGAGAAAACAGTTTTTTTAAATAAAAAGCTGTAATTCTCTGTAAGCTATTTAATTTCCCTATATTACAAACAATTTACTGTTAAAAGATAGTATGAAGGTACAATTGTATAAAATTTCGAATAACAATAACTCCTCTAGATTAATCCTACTAGAGTACTTAATAACATTAAATCGAAAGTTATCTAAAAGTTAATTAAGTCTAGATAATCAAATCATTCAATGTCACTTAAGTCATTTGTGCGAAATATAAACATGTCAGCTTTCCATTACAAACATAGTAGACAATTTGAATTAAATTTAATAAATTTGTTTCTTAACTATAGCAGTTCTTGCTTAAAGTTGATCGTGACAGATCATGACCTTGTATGAAAATATTACATCTATAAACACTACCTATGCTTCGTCATACAATAATTGTCATTTATACTAGCATTGTAGAGATAATACACACACTAAAGTGAATACTAAATTATTCTTAGCATTCTTATAAACATTTAGAAATTTAAGAAACGATTAACCCACAATCATGTTCATAACATGTGACATTTTGTTCTGCACAAACGTTTTATTACATGATTTGAAAAACAAAAAATGTTTAAAAAATGTAATGATGATTTAAAGTACTCTTAAATATTGATAGTTTGTACTTAATGACGCTTATAGTAATCTTAGACATGATTACATTAGTTATACTTTTATTCCCTATCTAAATTATTTCTATTCTGACGTTTCTGATGCTTTAGCTTTGGTAATACTAGATGAAACAAACAGCAGATTGAAAGAAAATCATCTTAAAGTTAATTACATTCATTACAAACCATTAGTTTACATTTTGTTAAAAAAGAAACTGGTGTTCGTTACATGCAAATGAATTATAAACATACACATGCAAACATAAAATGTAAATTTATCTTTTAATCCAAATTAAATGTACACTAATATTACATCTAAATAATAGAAAGGGTTTCGAAAATTTTTATTGCACTCAACAGCAGACGAGCACGCAACCCGGCCCATGATAAGTGGTCACCAGTGCTTATAAACTTCAGCAGTGCCATAGGGGTTGCTGTCTATCACTTAAGTTTTAATAAATTATTAATATACTCAGTCACAAGCATATTGATTTCACATAATGAAAATGTAAGAAACATAATCATGTTTGGGCATTTTCATTTATATCTGCTCATACAGAAAACAGTCTCTGAAACGTTATTACACACATGAATGAAGTTGCAAAAAGAATTTCTCATAACAACGCGCCAGCGCGCACCAAGATAGCTCTTCTCATAACAGACCTTTGACAAGTCCTCAAAGACTTTTAGGACTTTCTCAGAGTTTTAAGAGTTCGTTACAAACAAAACTCCGACTGTGTTAACGTAAAACTAATTATAAATTATTAATAACACCTTAACCTTTCATAATTGTAAATCGACATGCTTTAACAAAAACCGACTTCAAATAGAAAAAACAAGATATTCCAAAACAAATTAATATACACTAAAAACAATAATATAATCATCGAAATGGGTTGGCGTGATATTGAGTTATTGAGTTATTCATCTATTTGTCGCGCACGTACTTAATGCAAATTTAAGACTTATATGGTTTTCTCATGGATACCATTATCAGAACAGGACTAAATTGAAATAGGACCAAATGGAAAGCGTCAGCTTTCTAATAAAAAAAAAATCATCCAAATCGATTCACTCAGTCAAAAGTTATGATTATGAGGTAACAAACATAAAAATAAAAACATTCAGTCGAATTGAGAACCTGCTCCTTTTTTGAAGTCGGTTAAATTTTTTTTATTTTTTTTGATGTTGAGACCAGCTCATGCCTTAACTGTCGTTAGGTAGTTAGCTGTTTTTATTCGTTGGTAGCCTAAGGGACTATTCCAACTACACGCGGAAGGGTGGGTGAACTCACGGTCTCAACCTGAGAGATCTTGCTAACACTAGCCCTAGCAAGGGCAGTGCTTCCTAGAATCTACCACCGGACCGAAAGCGACCCACTGAGAAGATCCGGCGAAAAACTCAGTGGTTTATAGTTATTACAAAGCAACTTCAAAGAAACTTGAGGTATGATGTCGAATTCTCAATTATATTGTACGACGACAAAACATAAATTAATCAAAAAAAATTGTAAAATTTGTGAACGAGTAATTAAAAATTAGAGGAGTCATTTTGAAGAGATAAAAATTTAATGAAAAATATTTTAGTCTGATGTTTCATCAAGATTTAAGTGTATTAATTAATGAGTTATGTGTTTTAGAGACATTTTTATTTAAATTACCTTAGAAAAAAAAAAAAAAAGCCTATATTTCCTTATCCTCAACTTTCATTTCAAATGTGATACTTATTTGTTAATGTTTAGTTAGTTGTGAATGCTTATTGTCTAAACGTTAGTAAGAGTTAGTTTTTGTTATTGAATATGGACCCCTCCTCGGGTGAAGGCCTCCTCCAGTTCTTTCCACTGGTCTCTGTCCTTGCCGATAGTTTGCCAGTCCTTTCCTATTATTTCGGTTATGTCGTCAGCCCATCGTCTAAATTACCTTAGTGCTTCGAAACTTTTGAACGGTAGTGTATGATCGCGGACTAAGAACATGTCCCTACCACGATATTTTAATCATGCCTCGTTAACAAAAGTCTAACTGTCTAATTAGTAAAACATGTTTAGGTAATATCTTTACGTCTTTTGTATAAGTTTCGTACGCTCATAATGGATGTATATATAATGCAATCTTCTAATACGGTATACTTCCAAACTGGTCTGTTGATAGATCTGGCGGACAAGGGCTCTTCAAAAGCCATTAGCTAAACCATCAAATTACGAGTTTATCTTCGATTTACATAATGAAAATTTCTTAAATCTTAAGGCCGTAGATTGAGAAAATGTAAAGGGAAGATGCAAAATTCTTGATGCACGTACAAATTTTCAAGTTAATCCGACGTATTGGAGTCCATGAAAATGACGTTCAAAAATTCAGCTACATACAAACAAACATAAAAACGAATCTAATAAAAGGGTGTTAATATTTTTTTTATTTTTTTATTGCTTATGTGGGTGGATGAGCTCACTGCCCGCCTGGTGTTAAGGGGTTACTGGAGTCCATAGACATCTACAACGTAAATGCGACACCCACCTTGAGATATAATTTCTAAGGTCTAATATAAGTTCTAAGAAATAGGCGGGGTGGTGGTACCTACCCGTGCGGACTCACAAGAGGTCCTACCACCAGAAATTACGCAAATTATAATTCTGCGGGTTTTGATTTTTATTACACGATGTTATTCCTTCACCGTGAAAGTCAATCGTGAAAATCTGCCAAGTACGTATTTCATTAGAAAAATTGGTACCCACTTGCGGGATTCGCACACCGTTGCATCGTTGCATCGCTAGATACAAATGCACCGGACGTCTTATCCTTTAGGCCACGACGACTTCTTAATAACGGCTTTAATTATGTCTATGAGTACTTACGAGAGGAAGTTTATTAGATATTTTTTTGTATTTTTGTTTTATTACAGCGAAGAAACTTGGCGAGCAGTGCTTCTACCGACAAACGTGTCGTGCCTTCGATGCCCATTCGTCGTGTGTGCAGGTCAATCACAACGCTTACTGCAAATGCGAGCCCGGGTACCACAGCACTTCGCACTCCAGGCCCACCTACCGAGTCTTCTGCACTGAAGGTGATTACGCTGACGTTCTCTTAATAAATATACTAATTTTCGGATTTAGTAGATTTTGTCTGAATACTTAAATTTTTATTGAAAGATTACAGCTAATCTTTAAAAAAAAAAAGTGATGACAAATACAGCTATTTGCCCCCACTTTTTTTTTATTGCCCTTGTAGGCAGACGAGCATACGGCTCACCTGATGGTGAGTGGTTACCGTCGCCCATGGACTTCAGCAATGCCAGGGGCAGAGCCAAGCCGTTGCCTACCGCTTAATACTCTCTACAAGCCTCTTTTAAAGAAGGACATGTCATAGCTCATTCCATAGCCGGATGGTACGTGGCAAAAAAGACCTCTGGAAACGCGACCAAAACGCGACCACTTATAGGAGATATTTCATGATTCAGAATAGAATAACAAATGAATAGTATGTAGATGGAAATCAATATCGTGGCGTTGGCGATGGCGTTACAATTCTCTATCGTTCTTGATATTACTAGTTCTTTTGATATTCATTTCTGCTATTTGATGACAGATGACATTACTCTTACCGGCGTAACCGTGTTTCTACTAGCAAATCCTTTAACAACGTATTCGTCTTTTTGTTTCCAGATATGGTGTTGCTGACAGCGGACATGCCGACGCTCCTGGGCGTGGCGTCGGGGATCTTCGTGTTGGCGGGATTGCTCTGCATGGTGCTGCATCTCTACACTAAGGCGCGGTACCATCCTACGCACCTTGCCGACGCGAGGCTAACCCCGCCTTGCTTGTATTCTCTCAACGACACTGGTAAGTATTTTAGGGTATATTTATGGATGAAGATTCTCATTGTATGCATGCAATGTTGTCTTTTCAAATTAATAAAAGGAATGGACAAGGCTGAATAACATTCGTAATTATCTTTTTCATTTGTTAACACCAAAACAGAACAATCCCTTCAGGAACAAGTCCGACGTATGAGTGTAGTGACATAGTGGTGGCTGGTGAATGACGACGCGTGTCGGTCGGCAGGTGGGACGCTGAGCGCGACCCGTGCGTCGTCTCGGGCGTCGTCCCGTGCATCGTCCCGCAGCGGATGTACAAGCGGCACGCTGGACGACGGCGGGGGTGCGGGGTCGGGGCGGGGGTCGCGACGGGGGGTGCCGGTGTCAGCATCGCGCGCAGGTGCGGCGCGCAAGGCGGCCATCTTGCTCATCTCGCGCCACCTCGCGGCCGTAAGGCGGGACGGCGGCGCGCACCCGCCTCGGTGCGCCGCCAAAGGTGAACTGGATGATGTATGCAGCGCGGGCCCCGTCATTTGCACGTCTCGGTGTTCGGACGGACGCGCACGAGGTTCGTCTACACAAATACACTGATTCCGTTCGCTTCAAAGCATTATAGATAAAGACTTCTTTCAAATATAAGAAACATGAATAATCGTTTAGAAAATTATGTTATCCTTCGAAACCTCCGTCATTTAAAACGTTCAAAATCCACATTCGAATGTAATTCAACTGTGAAGCGACCGGATCGGTATAGGAGTGGAGACGGACGCATGTGTCGCCGCGCGCCGCCCGTGTCCGTTAGATGTTGCGTTTGGTGTTAGTGACAGGGACTGACGCCAGCCTGCGACTGCTCGTGGGGACGGTGTAACTCCAAATATGCCACTCTGAGCCCAACACTGTAATCATGGCTACATGTCAACGCGGAACCGCATCTCCCGGGCCCTTCACACGCTAAAAATTAATTACACGAGCGGGCGAAACCTCGCTCACGGGATACAAATAAAAGTCCCCAAGCCCAACGATAACCGCGAACTCAACTAAATACTCATGTAAGGCAATTAATTATGTCAGAAATATCTTAACTGTAGCTCCAGCTCAATTTTTAGAATTTTGTTTTAAGACTTACATCGTGGTATCAAAATGTGGTTGTTAATTTTCAAAATTATCCCAATGCTAAATTCAATAATAACCTAATAATTGAAATTAATTTTATAAACGTCGTAATACGATAGCTTTTTTAATTATTATGTATTTCTTGTTTTTTGAATCCCCAAAGGTGGCATATATGGAAAACATCAATAAATTGGTTGTTTGTAAGTACAGCTTTATGTGAGCTTATTGGCAAATGGGCTTTCAAGATTCGAAAAATAAGAATGTGCAATCAGCGGAGCGAGCAAGATGGCCGTGGTCCTTCCTTTGTATCTATTTATCACGCCTTTTATGTATGTGTGCTAATGAAACTGAAGATTACAACATTATGTGCACCATAACTCTGTAAAGTATGTATACATTAAAATTTTAGCTTTCACCGTCACGACTTTCAACATGTATCTGGTTGTCATATGTTTAGCGTGATAGAAACATAATATAAGACACATATATTAAATCCATTATCAACTAATCGTGGTTGTACCAAGCCACAAATAAATCATCGATATAAACATAAACTTCTCTTTAGTAGTAATGTGAAAAAGGATTAAATTTTGACTTTGATCGTCCTACTGCGGGAACAAAATATATAACTAAACAGTAAATTGAATTAAATTAGTAAATCATTTAAATAGTACAATTAACATACAAAGATTTTCAATAGAAACTTCAGTTTCCTGAGCAGTGCACGTTGCTTACACGCTTTTCGTTGTACTATTTGGCGTGCATGAAAGCGTTTGCAAATATCATATATCGTCTATGTAAACCTGAAAAACAAATAAATGTACTGTCTTTTATTTTCAATATAATTTTAATACCACTTATATTTCGAATATTTGTATGTATTTGATTGCAGTAATAATTAGATTTGTGTGCAGTCAGAGTAGCAAAATGTAATTAGTATACTTTAAAAGAAAATCCATTTGATAATACGCAATCGTTGAATTCAATACGATGTAATATGTTGTTGTTTCAATATAGTTTAAGGCTATTTTTCGATTACTCACTTTTATAATTATTTAGAAAATTTGAAATAAAAACACAATTTGGTGCTGTCTGTCGTTTTGTAAAATCTGGTATTTACCAAAATCCAATTTGTTCGTCACTATAATAATATGATCCTAAGCATTTCTCCCGTGAAAACCGTGTAACATTTTTTTAAATACCAATTGAAAAACTTTTAAGCAATTAAAGTAGCCTCTTCGACACCAGATATTATTAAATCCAGTACCTCAAATATTACAAATATTTGTTTACCACTAATACAAATATTTCCAAATTCAACATCCGCTTGTACACTGCGTCACAAATCACTAGCAATGCAATTACACCAAATTATTAGAAGCAGACAAATTATATGGTACATTACGTCGCAGGTTCGCGACGTCCAAGTTTAAGTTCAGTGCAGAGCAGCACATCATCGATAAGGAGTTACAGTGCGAAGAGATGGGAGAGAGAAAGAGAACAGAAAGAAAGACGTCAGATGAGTATGCGACTTGCTCAGCTGCACGACAAGATGTCTGCGGGCCGCGAGGTTCCTAAGCATGCCCCAACACCATCACCGCGCTCGCCTAACAACTCCACAGATGGACTGCTACCGTCTGTATGTGAAATTAGAGAAGTAAGATCATCCACTTCCTATCCTTTGTGGACTTTTACGATTTCTAAGCACACCCATCTTTTAAGACTCCCTTTTAAAACTCAAGACAACGGAACAATTTATTCCTAAATGTGTGTGTCTATTCATTTGTGAATGTAAAACCTCTGTATGTTTTCAAAGAATTCACCTAGAACTTTGACACGATCCAAAAATTATTGTGTTTTTCCTAGAATTACCAGCAATAACTTATGATTCTGGGACTCAGTGAGCGGTTGTACAACTATTAATGTTAATTACAGTTGTTATCGAACCCTGAGCAGCAGCTGCAGGGAGTGGACGGGCCCTGTTCAAGCTCCTCGCTGTACTGACAGCAGGCTCGGTCGAAGACGGCGCACCTTCGCCGTTCCTTAGACTCCTTGTCTTCGGACGGATCCCCAGCTATTGCCTGGATGTAGGCTGACAGACATTGAACCAATCGAATTATTCCCGTGAGTGATCATCGAATCTCGACGAAATTTGTCTACAATTTGATGAATTTCAGGACGTTTCGTAGGTTAAGTTAAGACAGAAGCACACAGAAGACCCCTATGGAAACACCACGATTTAAAAGTAGTGTTGTAAACGCAATAGATTATACCATTGAGCTCCCGCTGTTGAAAATTATTGTAATAAATGAAAGCGCTTGAGCTTCTAGGATGAGGTGGAGCAGCTAAGCTTTGTATGTTTAATAATTTATTTGTTCATTCTACAATTTGTTATTATATGCGCCGGATGTATCTTAACAGGAAATTGGTAATTTATTTTCCTACAATATCTTCGTCTTCCCATATATTTTTTTAATACAGATCGTTATTACACACTATAGTCAATAGATAATTTTACTTAAAACAAAAAAACAAATTATCTTAACAGATACGGCGTTTTCCTTTCGTTCGTTACGTCTGTTACGTCTGTACATACAGAGGTTTCTCGGGAAATTTTAACTCCTGCTTCGCTTAAGTTAGCTCCACCGACCATTAAAACAAAAAAGTCTAGAAACCTTAGATAGTACTTTAAAGAATTATCATAAAAAATATGTTATTATGTAACTTGTTGAATCTGCATAATTTTGGATAATTTAGAAATATGTAAGTAAAATTTATTTTTTGTTATTTAGATAACAATCGATTGTGTAATATAATTTTTATTCTAGTTTTGGACCGATGTACCTGATGTTGCTTTGGTTTTAAGTTTCTCGTTAAATGTTTCTCTCAACAAATCTAATTCTTCGTAAAATATTGTAGATAATGCGCTAATATTGCGTTCTATTTACGTGCTGTCCAATTACATAGAATCCCGTTGCTGAATTGAAGACTACTATATTATTATTCACAACGATTAAAGCTACAAAAATGGCCACACAACATAATATAGCAGTCTAAGGCTCAGCAGGCATATACGTTTCGGCTTGAAGGGTGGGGCAACCGTTGTAACTATACTGAGACCTTAGAACTCATATCTCAAGGTGGGTGGCAGCATTAATGTTGTAGATGTGTATGGGCTCCGGTAACCACTTCACACCAGGTGAAATAAACCCCACAAAAACATAAAAACATAAAAATAAAAATAAAACATATGTAAGCTTGAGGGTAGACATTATTTTGTTGAACACCAAGTTAAACGAAGTCACCTTTGATTTCTGATTTAATCAACAATATGTTATCTTAACAATTCACTTTAACACTTGTCCAACTTTAACCAGTACGTACAACAGTCACTGAATCACACAACGTAACAACGATATAGTAAGTGCACCAGGCAAACGCAGTCCAACGAATGTCTTTCGCAAGGCACGCACCGCCTTTTTATACTAGCCGGCGCAGCTGGCTTATGAGTCACTTCTGTTGCACGAGTGGAACGACATGGCCGGCGCACCCGGCTTGTGTGAGTCACGCCTGTTGCACGTGATGTTTATTAGAAATATTGTTAACGCCGTCACGGCCATACTGACATGCGCTCGTCCTCGTGCGCCTTTTTATGGTTGTTCTGTAGACAATAAGCGTATTCGTTCATCCTGACATTAACGGATGCAACTTAAAACGTGGTCTATGATATTAACAATCTAATACGGTTCGGTTCGCATAATTCTTCAGAAAATCCTATACTGGCTATAAATACTGACTGCTTACATACCTGGGCCAGTTCATTTAAATCTCTTCAGGTATGTAAGTATGTCCCTTTTAACTTAAATCGGAATTGTTATCCCTTCAGTTTTTCGAACTGGACCGGATAATGCTAGACCGGATCGCAATCCCTGTAGCTAATTGTTGTGGCTAGTCCGGATGAAAATCCCTATAGCCAAGCCATTGGACCGGACAGACCCTTCAATGACTTCACACTTTTTTTTTTTTCTTTTTTTTTTTTTTCTCTTTTTTTTTTTTTTTTTATTCTTTGCTAGTCCGGATCAACATCCCTTTAGCCAAGTCGTTGGACCGGATACACCCTTCAACGACCTACATTTTTTTTTTTTTTTTTTGCTAGTCCGGATTAACATCCCTTTAGCCAAGTCATTGGACCGGATACACCCTTCAATGACTTACAATTTTTTTTTTTTTTTTTTTCTCTTTTGCTAGTCCGGATTAACATCTCTCTAGCCACATACAATTCTCTTTTTTTTTTTTTTTTTTTTTTTAATCTGCGTGTACGGTAGCGTTTGTTAAAACATCTCTTAAACCAGAACATTTATACGGAATTTCTTCAGAAATAGTGCGAGCCCGACCATCGTTTTCTACATTTCCAACACCTGCACCTGAGGTGCCTGAGCTTACAGACATTGTATCACTACCCGCAGACTATGTTTGCTGTATCGCTATTTGCGGACAAAAATGTCGCTTCTATTGTCAGTGATAGAGTCGTCATCATTAAGATCAGTTTCATGAACAAGATTACTTAACCCATCTGTGTACGCCGTCACGTCATCGTCACTATAATTTTCAGAAATTTCTAGTAGGCCTGACGGGCCTCGAGGTACTTCGCGTAAGTTTTCATGGGAAACTTTGTACACTAGAACCATTTACATGTCTCAACTTATACCTATCGTTTTCCAAAACTGCAGATGATTGAAAGATTACTGGTGGTCCGGAGGCCTTTCCCGCTTCACCGGGACGGGTGGGCGAGCAAAGGCTCAGCCAAGAGGGGTGGGATTTGCTAACAACTGCCCGAGTGCCTCCAAAGGAGACCTAACAACTCAAGAGCAATTGCTTCGCGAATGAATCTACTACCGGATCGGAATCGTGACCCACTGAGAAGATCCGGCGAGAAACTCAGTGGGCTGATGCATGGGTTAGGTTGCACGTCGACCTCTTTGTAGAGTTCGATGAGTACGGTTACCGGGGTTCCTCAGCCTGCTCCTAGTGTTAGAGCTGAAGGTATCTAATGCAAGAGTTATTGGATCTGGTGGATCCGTAAGGACGTGTCTAGGGCGACGACGGTGACTTGCTCCTGCGTGATCAGGATTCGGGGTGCAGTAATGTTGAAGGGACCTTTATATTTTCGGTCTAATTTACGAAAACAAAACCCCCAGCGGAAAAGAGTTTGACTTTAGCTTTGCCTCGACTAAACCAAGCTTCTGTTTGTGCCCATTTTTTTTTTTTTTTTTTTGTTTTCGCAGGCCTTCGACCGTGCTAAATCAAGATCTAATCTAGAGGGATTATCACTCTGTTGAAACTTAGATATTTCAAGTGAACTACCCTGAACGGTAAACATCTATTCTATTGGAGTAAACCCTGTTACTCGACAACGTGTACTATTAAGGGCGAGTTGAATATCCCCTAACTGCTCTTGCCATGATTGGTCCGAGTTACTGAGTGACTTGTTCATGAAACCGCTTACCATTGAATAAATTACTATGTTTTTTTTTTTTTTTTTTTGAGACTACATTCTGACCTTGAATGGAACATAAAGGGGAAGCCAAAACCACTTATCTGTAACACACTGAAGCTCTGGAACACACGTTGACGTCTCTGGTTGGACCTGCCACAGCACAGTCTCCTACGAGGCGGCGCACCCTAGCGCAAGTGCAGCCGGAGCGCGGGGGCTCCAATATCGGCAGTCCGTGCTGGAGGCGTGATCTCGTCGTTTGGCGGACCCGTCGGCCGGCCTCCGTACCGTCGAGGCGATCTGCCCGGTTCTCGCGGACTGGGTGGGCCGCGACCGCGGAAGTCTCACCTCCGGCTACCTGTGCAGACTCACAAGACATTTTACCACCATGCAAACTTCTTACCGCAACAAATCTTACCAGCCACCACGCAAACTACAATTTTACGGGTTCCACCTCTCTTACACGATGTTACTCCCACACTGAGGAAGCCAACCGCGAACACTTGTCAAGCACGCACAAGCACGCACAAGCACGCACTTCACCGGAAAAACCTGCATCCGCCAGCGGAACCCGAACACCGCCGCATCGCCAGACACGAACGCACCGGACGTCTTATCTTACAGGTCACGACGACTTCAGATGTGTCAATTTTTCTTCCCCACGGAAACTTGCTTTCTTGTTTGCTTGCTTGCTTGCTGGAGCCCGAAGTCATCGAACGTGTAGTGTTATTGGTATTGAATCGAGTAGATTCTAAAATTTCAGCGACAATTCACAGTCTCATGTCCTGGTTTACTGTACTAGTGCCATATAACTCTAGCAGTAGTCATTGGCTTAAAAACGATTCGTGTCGGAACTACCCACTCGTCGTGACAGATCCATTATTGCGATCGAAGTTTCACTTGAGATTTGCACTTGCCTTAATTTCTTGCAATAGCTTGTTACGTGTTGTATTTCCGTTAGTAAACGCCATGTGATGAAGTCGACAGTCAAACTGGGCAACATGAGCCAGAACGTAAGATGTGACGATTTCTTCGTGGCTCAGATCTTCCATCGAGGTAACAGAGACGTTATTACACGACTTACGTATGCTGCATTCACGTTCTTGTGGCGTACCACTACTAGTATTCTGATCTGCATAATGTTTTTTTTTTTTGCTGTACTTCGAACATGTTGAAACACGTCACGCCAGTGAGAGTAGAGTCCTGATCTCACTTCTGATGTAAGCTTGAGGGTAGACATTATTTTGTTGAACACCAAGTTAAACGAAGTCACCTTTGATTTCTGATTTAATCAACAATATGTTATCTTAACAATTCACTTTAACACTTGTCCAACTTTAACCAGTACGTACAACAGTCACTGAATCACACAACGTAACAACGATATAGTAAGTGCACCAGGCAAACGCAGTCCAACGAATGTCTTTCGCAAGGCACGCACCGCCTTTTTATACTAGCCGGCGCAGCTGGCTTATGAGTCACTTCTGTTGCACGAGTGGAACGACATGGCCGGCGCACCCGGCTTGTGTGAGTCACGCCTGTTGCACGTGATGTTTATTAGAAATATTGTTAACGCCGTCACATACTTCAATTTAAATATAAACAAACTCTTCAACAACCTGCTTAATAACAAGAAATCTAACATTATTTAGTTTAAATTAAACTAAGTAGCTGGAATTATGACTTTGCTATATATTTAGTACAGAAAAAGATTATCTGGTGTAAAACTTGTGGCGTAGCTATCATGGAATACAACATATTTGACAGATACTTGAATCTGGCTATCATGCAATACTGGAGAGATGCTTGAATCTGAACAATAACACCAGGACCATTGGTCGACCGAGTTTTTGTCGAAACCCTCTGCTCTATCGTATCCTTATCTCCTGCACTTGTTATCTAGACTTTGCTTATCACTTGGCGCCGACACCGCAACGTTGAATATCGACATAAAATGAAATTATTGGACAGTTCGTAACAAAGAACGCAGTATGATAATTAAGGTGTAGTACTAGTAAAGATGGATAAGATATGGCTCAGGCCAGGCCTTAAATAAATAGTTGGAGACGGTACAAGGGTCGTGCATAGTCCTTATGTTTTCTACACGTATCTGATCACAATAAATGATACGATTTAGATCCTACACAGACACATGACGACGCTCGTGTAGATGACAAAAATGATCGAAGCCTTTTTTCATTTTTAGGGTTGTGAAAAGTCTCACATATTCTCAATAACACTGTTACGATTCAATCTGCGTCTGGTGAGTGATTGAAAATGTCGTAAACTTATTGAATATAGGCGAGATTTAGTCGTAAATGTGCTTTTGATTATTTCTTTAACCTCATTTACTAGAGTTAAAAAAAACAATTCATCAAAGAGCCACCACGACACTAATACCGTCCTCACCATGAGAAACTAGTTCACAGTCTTAACGACTCTCCATTAAAGCCGGAACGCATAGCGGCTTTACGGTAGAAATAGGCAAGTAATACTTACCACATCGAGAGGAGCGCGCGTTAGTGATAATATTGTCCATGGGATCCCCGTACCCCAGCGGTTGGGGAACTTTTTTAATTATTACCCCAAAATATTTTTGTGTAAGTTGATATTACCCTATGGCGAAGAACAAAAAAAAAACGAAATCGCTTCTTTTTAGTATCTTTCATATTATAGCCCCCATGATAATTTTGAAAAGAAAACAATAACTAAAAATTTAACCATTCTAAAGAAGTTTCACTTCTATATATATATATATATATTTTTTTAACTCACAAAAATTTCACTTACCCCCCAAAATTTCATTTTACCCCATTTGAGGTAATTTACCCGGATTCCCCGATCGCTGCCCTACCCTCATCCGAGTTCCATCTCAGGCATGGATCGGACGTCTAAAGAGAGCTATCACTAAGGCTTAATCGGCAGTCATCTTGGAGTCCGACATAACCTGACCTAATCCTCATCGTCCGGATATCCGTAAATTGAGTTTCCCCAACGTAAATAAAAGGATAGTTACCGGGGCAAACTCACGGTGTCGCTACCACTGGTGGACTTATGGATCACGTCGCGATCTTGGAAGTAGTTGGGAATTTTATTTACGTATTCTAAAGGATTAAACTGGGTTAAAATCGCCCAATCTAGATAAGATTGATTATCCTTGGAGGAAGCCTTTACCCGAGGAGGGGTTCTTGCTAGTGGGAAATACTACCTACTATTACTCAACAAAGATATTTATTAGTTAACTAATCTTATAGATCACATTGCGTTAATTTTTGTTTGATGTCACTTGTATGAAATAAAAGGCTTTTATTATTTTTATTATATTACTAGCTGTACCCGTCTGGTTCGCTGGACATTTACATTATTATACATTAACATTATTATTTCTCATCCCCACAAAAATTCTCATCATTAATACCGCACTGGAAGTCGAAGCGGTGGAGATCGATTATTTAGTGATTATATATAATATGTACCAGAATTATAAATTATTTAAGCGCCAACAAGTAGAGAGCACCGGTTTTCGCAAGCCCGTGTCTACTGAGCGGATAGACTTCTATAAAGAAAAGATCACGTGTTTGAGCGTCAAGATCGCCTCATATAAAAAACTGTGTTATCTAACTTCTAAATTTATTCAAAAAGTATTTAGGATTCTGATGAATTTTTGTCTTGAAATAAAAAAAGTTTTCTTTGATTTGAAAATCGCTTCGAACGGTCGTCGTGTGTGTGTGCAGAGGACCTAATATAGTCATAAGCGTCTGCTTGCTGGAAATTTGTATGTCACTATCTGTTTTTATGATACGAGGGGACATTAAAATGAAAAAAAAAACCTATTCACTTTTTTGTTTTATTGCATCGTCTTGCATAAATTAAGCTACGTTTTTGAAGTCGTCGTGGCCTAAAGGATAAGACGTCCGGTGCATTCGTATCTAGCGACGGTGCCGACGTTCGAATCCCGCAGGCGGGTACCAATTTTTCTAATGAAATACGAACTTAACGGATGTTTCACGATTGACTTCCACGGTGAAGGAATAACATCGTGTAATAAAAATCAAACCCGCAAAATTATACTTTGCGTAATTACTGGTGGTAGGACGTCTTGTGAGTACGCACGGGTAGGTACCACCACCCTGCCTATTTCTGCCGTGAAGCAGTAATGCGTTTCAGTTTGAAGGGTGGGCAGCCGTTGTAACTATACTTGAGACCTTAGAACTTATATCTAAAGGTGGGTGGCGCATTTGCGTTGTAGATGTCTATGGACTCCAGTGACCACTTAACACCAGGTGGGCTGTGAGCTCATCCACCCATCTAAGCAATAAAAAAATAAAAAATAATTCTAAGATGTCATATCGACTATAAAAGCGTTGCGGGGATGGCACGAAGCAGTAATCGGAACTACTCGAAGCGAAACAGCGAACGGATCACCTGAAGCAAAGCGGAAGAGATGAATTAAGATTTTTTAAATATTCTGTGATACAGTTCTGTAATACAGTTTTAATTTGTACTTGGGTGGAACTTTTTATTTAATTCGAACTCCAGCGCGTAACAATATTTATTGTAAATCAATACAATTAATTAACTAAACATGTTTCCTCGTGGAAAACTACGGTACAATGTGTCCTCAACTAATTTCCGTGTTAGATAAAAACATTTGTTGCGTTACATCGAGAAAATTAGGTCCAAAAATATGTAGAAAACTTAATTAGCAATATTCCTTTTCAACAGCAATGACTTATCTCTTCCTTGGCTTTTATTTAGTATATTATTTAATGGAATTAGCTTTAACTTATCACTACATGTGGGTGTTTGAGATTGAGAAGTTCTCTTCAGTAAACGGTTTCAACAGACATTTAATTAACTTGATTTTGTTATTGTTGTTAGTTTTTGTCTGAATATGTAGGTATTACACCGTGTACATATGCGTATTGCAGCTTATTTAGAATTCAGTCAAATATTTTTAGTTGTTAATCGCTGCATATACCTATCTTCCTAACAATTCTGATTTTGGTGTTTATTCCCCTAAATTTTACTGTAAATTACCTACTGTAAAATGCGGTACAGTTACATTGTTAATAAATTATCCACTCCTCTGATTTCCTTTGGAATCTCATCCTAAGCAAATTCAAAACTGAATAAAGATTTTTTTTTTTGTAGCAGCTTCTATTTGTCCATTGACTCGAAAAGTAAATCTGTTTTTACAGTTGGGAACGCGGCAATGTTTAGGAAACCAATAATAGTTCAGCCGAAATGTATTTATAAAACGATACTGCGATCATAAATATCTACGGGAAAAGCTCGCTATTTTTAACATTAGAAATAACGACGTGTGCAATAATACTATTTATGTGGTTGTCCGAAATCGGTTTTCGTTCCCTGTGTTGTATTTACGTGAATTATTGGTAACTGTTTGCTGAGTTTTATTATAATAGTATTCATGTTTAGAGCAATTCTAAACATGAAGCTTTTATTACTATTTTTTAAATTTTGAAATAGAATAATAATTTTGACAACACAGTCATTGTAAGTCAATCAACAATTCAGGTCGTACGTGCACGCGTTGTAACTATGTATATTAAAATAAAATAAAAATAACCTTCTATCTGAATATATCTAATTATTGATGGTCGCTTCAAAATACAAAATACAGTCCACGCTCTACACAATTCACACCCGAAATTTAAATCGTGGGTCCGTTGGTTGTTCTTCTTGGATAGTTTTCAATGGTAAAGTATAATAAGTGTAATAAATTTTATAGTAATATAAGATAATTGCGAACTATTCATAGCAGCTTCCAAAAAAATAAAGCTATATGAAGATAGAGCACGTATCGACATATAAAATTATTAGCGATAAAGTTTATTGTAGATTCCCACGATAGGGCACCAATTCTAAACATACATTCTAGCTGCTTCTTTTGGGAGTCAGTCGTTTTTTTTAACGATTACTAGTGGCCTGGAGGCCTTTCCAGTTTCACCAGGACAAGTGGGCGAGCAAAGGCTCAGCCAGGAGGAATGGTATTAGCTAATAGCTGCTCGAGCGTCTCCAAAGGAGACCTAACAAATCGAGAGCAGCTGCTTCCCGAATGAATATACAACCTGATCGGAATCGCGACCCGCCGAGAAGATCCTGTGAGAAGCTCAGCGGGCTGATGCATGGGGTTAGGTTATAGTTCGAACTCTTTGCCGAGTCAGTCGTGCTTTCTAGTCGATATATTATTATTCTTAAAGCGTATTCAATAACATAATTAAGACTCAGTGTGTTTCAAGTCATATTTCAAGATTAGTGGCTACATGACTTGCTCATGTAACTAGTTTACACCAGATAGACTACGAAGTCGTGTGCTTGGATAATGGACTAAATTCGTAGTTTATATCAGAATCGCTATTAGGCAACCTATTTAGACCATCTGTATAATTACTTGCTACATAAATCAAGAAAGAACATTGAATAAGGCCCTAACAATAGCTAACATGCCGACTTTCACGGAACTCAGTCATTCTCATGACCTTCTTCCTTGTTAACCAATTCTTCCTTGTTAACCCGGTTACTTCTAGGAAGAGTAAATGTTCACTTTTTTAGACTTGTATACTTTAAACGGCCTAAAGAATAAGACGTCCGGTTTACCTACTAAAATAGAGCGATGCTACTGTGCGATACATTAAAATGAAAAAAAAAACTATTCACTTTTTTGTTTTATTGCATCGTCTCGCATATATTAAGCTACGTTTTTGAAGTCGTCGTGGCCTAAAGGATAAGACGTCCGGTGCATTCGTAATCTTGCGACTGTGCCGGGGTTTGAATCCCGCAGGCAGGTAACAATTATTAATAAATTACGTACCTACGTATCAAATGTTCACAAATAATTTCTACGATGAAGAAATCGCCCTGCCTATTTCTACCACGAAGCAATAATGGGATCATTAATGGTGGTAGGACCTCTTGTGAGGGGCGCTGGTAGATACCACCACCCTGCCTATTTCTGCCGTGAAGCAGTATAATGCGCTTCGGTCTGAAGGGTAGGGCAGCCGTTGTAACTATACTGAGATCTTATAACTTATATCTCAAGGTAGGTGGCGCATTTACGTTGTAGATGTCTATGGGCTCCAGTAACCACTTAACACCAGGTGGGCTGTGAGCTCGTCCACCCAACTAAGCAACAACAACAAAAAAACTTGAATATGGCCAGCCGGTATACTATAGAATTGAAACCTCACGTCTCAAGGTGAGACGATATTCATTTTGCGATGTGTATGGGTAGCCACGTAACGTCAGGAAGGTCGGATGTTGGTTCATCTATCAATAAAATTATTGAGAAACCAGTCGCAAGTTAATCCAAAAAAGTAACCAGTTTTCTATATAGTAAGTTTACCGACTTTTTATAATGAAATTAAACTAATAATAGTACATGTTCAAATGAAAAAATTAGAGTAGGTATGTGTGTAACATTATTAATAGTAGGTTGTAGCCTTCCATTGTAATGCCTTTTATGAAGAAATATCCATTAGAGGCGGAACGAGACTGTGCCAAGAAAACTTCCTCGTCTAGACTGAGCTCACGACTGTTAACCCTGTACTACATACCTTACTCGGAACAACGGTATGATGTTAAAAAAACACTTTGTTCCTAATTACTTCAGGTTTGTATTTAAAAATTTAAAAACATTTAAAAACGCTTTATTATTGTCTTTTAGTCAAACACTCGCTCGTGAACATCAGCAATGCAGGAGCCACAGTCAAGCTGCTGCCTACTATAAACTACTCTTTTCAAACATTGAACATGTTATAGCGCTCGAGATTATTAAATGAATATTAAAGAAAGTTTTCATAAAATTCACAATTGTTTACATATTCGTGCTTAGAATTTTTAATTGCAAATAAACATATTGTGTCGATTATTGTTTTCTGTTCGCTTACAGCACAGATATGATTGTCAAATCGTTATTTTGCGAATGAGGCGATAATGCTCTCGTCAGAACGAAATTAGCCCGAAGAGAAATAGAATCGATAGAATTAGAGCTATAGTCTCTACTATGTTTAATATTTTTTTATGAAACTCTAATAACATGGTGAGTTTCTAAACAAAAGCTTGGTCTGGTGAGTGCTCTTGCAAAAAATAAACTAAGTATTCAACCGGATATAGTGACGTAGCGGTAGTAAATTTTAGTTTATTTCCAGAGTTTTGGCTCACGACCACAAGATTTCGGGGCGTTTCCCTTTCTAATTAAAATTCAATGTAGCACTGTTACTATTTAGATAAGTATTGTAGGGAAAACTCATACACATCGGAATTGTCAATGACCCCGAGCCACAGCAGTTCTAATCACAAGACTCGAAAACCACTGGATATTTTTTTCTTTGGATTCCATGGCGTTTTAGTGTCGCCGTATTTTGAATCAAATAGAGCAAACAACCTAATCTTCCTTAGTTCTCGAAAACGGTTCTAATACCTTTAGTTTTTAAATTACGGAAATAAAATGGCAACATAAAAAACATGTTTCCTAGTTTTTCAAGTGGACATTTTTAGAGGCCAAGATATGTAGGTTTCTAAACAACTTCAAGCCCAAGCTGCGAGATATTGCCGCTCTTTATAAAGCCCTTTCGAGTTTCGTGACGTAACATGATTTAGAAGTACTGCCAACAAGCCTATTCCCAAATATAGAAGTCAAATCTGAGAGCGTGACACTTGTTCGCCTCATCTTTTATATTAATAATAGTCGTAGGAAAACTCATTTGTTGAAAGTTAACTTTGAAGGCTAGTATTGGAAATTTAACTACTTTAATTATTAACAAAAACTTAACACTATGTATACAACGCTTTGTAACAACTAAAATAGGTATTTCGTAAAATCTCAACATTTCAGATTGAAACTAGATTATACAGCCAGACAACGTGATCAACTTTCAGTTTTCAAACCTGTATACATGACATTCCTGTCTCACTAAATACTGTCGACCAAAAACCCAATCCATAGTCAAATTTTGTACAACAGATTCTTTAAAGGTAAGTATAAATTAAAAAAGCAACTAAGTTCGATATTTATTTATTTCAATCAAGGAGAGGTTACAAGGTGGTTGTTACAGGTAGGTTTACGTGTGGTGTGGAATGTTGGTTTAATCGACCTCCTCGATGGTGGGGCCAGCGCCTCCAGCCCCGGGGGCGGCACCTCCGGCTCCGGGTGCTCCGCCCGGGAAGCCCGGCATACCTCCGGGGACTCCTCCGGCACCCTGGTACATCTTCGTTATTATCGGATTGCAAATGCCTTCCAATTCTTTCTGCTTGTGCTCATACTCCTCCTTGTCGGCCAGTTGGTTGGAATCCAGCCACTTGATGGTGTCGTTGCACTTGTCGAGGATGGTCTGCTTGTCAGAGTCCGAGATCTTTTCTTTGAGCTTCTCATCCTCCATGGTAGACTTCATGCTGAAGCAGTAAGATTCCAATGCATTCTTGGCCTGGATGGTCTCCTTTTGCTTGTCATCCTCGTTTCTGTACTTCTCTGCCTCATTAACCATACGCTCGATCTCTTCCTTGGAGAGACGACCTTTGTCGTTGGTAATGGTGATCTTGTTCTCCTTGTTGGTGGATTTTTCGATTGCGGAAACGTTGAGGATACCGTTGGCATCGATGTCGAAGGTGACCTCAATTTGAGGCACGCCACGCGGCGCCGGTGGGATCCCGGTCAGCTCGAATTTACCGAGCAAATTGTTATCTTTGGTCATAGCACGCTCACCCTCAAATACTTGGATGAGTACTCCGGGTTGGTTATCGGAGTAGGTGGTGAATGTCTGAGTCTGTTTAGTGGGGATGGTAGTGTTACGCTTGATGAGTGTGGTCATGACACCTCCAGCAGTCTCAATACCGAGGGAAAGGGGTGTTACATCAAGCAACAGCAGATCCTGCACCTCCTCAGACTTGTCACCGTGCAAGATAGCAGCCTGGACAGCTGCACCATAAGCTACGGCCTCGTCAGGGTTAATAGATTTGTTGAGCTCCTTTCCATTGAAGAAATCTTGCAGGAGCTTCTGCACCTTGGGGATACGAGTGGAGCCACCCACCAGTACAATATCGTGGATTTGAGCCTTATCCATCTTGGCATCACGGAGAGACTTCTCCACTGGCTCCATGGTAGACCTGAACAGATCGGCGTTCAGCTCCTCGAAGCGAGCACGAGTAATTGACGTGTAGAAGTCAATACCCTCGAAGAGAGAATCTATCTCAATGCTCGCTTGTGTGGACGATGACAAGGTCCTCTTTGCCCTCTCACATGCAGTACGCAAACGCCTAAGAGCTCTCTTGTTGGTAGCGAGGTCCTTTTTGTATTTCCTCTTGAACTCCTGAACAAAGTGGTTGACCATGCGATTGTCAAAGTCCTCACCTCCCAAGTGGGTGTCGCCGGCGGTGGATTTCACCTCGAAGATACCATCCTCGATGGTAAGGATGGACACGTCGAAGGTACCGCCGCCGAGGTCAAAGATAAGTACATTTCGTTCTCCAGTACCCTTTTTGTCAAGACCGTAAGCAATCGCAGCAGCAGTCGGTTCATTGATGATTCGGAGAACGTTCAAGCCAGAGATGGTACCTGCATCTTTTGTGGCTTGTCTTTGAGAGTCATTGAAGTACGCGGGAACCGTGATAACTGCATTCTGCACAGTTTTGCCGAGATAAGCTTCGGCAGTTTCCTTCATTTTCGTAAGCACCATGGAACTGACTTCCTCGGGGAAAAAGGTTTTGTCTTCACCCTTATATGCTACCTTGATCTTAGGTTTGCCTCCATCACTGACAACCTCGAAAGGCCAGTGCTTCATGTCGGCTTGCACAGTAGCATCTTCGAACTTACGTCCGATGAGACGTTTGGCATCTGCAACAAGTGAAAATTATGTCAATCCAAGTGAAAGGACGAATATCCTGAAGAACAAATTATAGTTTTTTCAGATTATTTTTATCATTCAATATGTTCAGAGACTCTAGTCTAGTATATTGGGTATCATCATAAATCACTTTAAAGAGAGCTCAGACTAATCACATTACAAACGTTTGGTTTTTCAAACTTTTTTCATTATCTACATGTTGAGGAAAAGTATGTACAATTAAACATATGACACATATGACAAGCCTAAGAATTCTAAAACTAATTTCCTCAAATCAGATAATGGTACAAATATAATTACTTGTTCTCCTATTAATGTTATGGCACATCTCAGTAATTGTCCATAATTGCAACAGGATTAAATACGTGCTTTTATCGTAAAATATAGCAATTATTTTCCATGAACAAAAAATAGTTTAAATAAATAACCCTATGGCATATATTTGTCGATTCGTCCTTCCTGATTAACTACGTTAAATTAAAACAAGATTTATACAGCCTCCATACAAAATTCCTGAATTACCTAACGTTTAATTATTTCGATACATACCGAATATTGTGTTGTTGGGGTTCATCGCCACCTGGTTCTTGGCGGCATCTCCGATGAGACGCTCGGTGTCTGTGAACGCAACATAAGACGGAGTGGTCCTGTTGCCCTGGTCGTTGGCGATGATCTCCACCTTCCCGTGCTGGAAGACACCAACGCAAGAGTACGTGGTACCCAGATCGATTCCTACTGCGGGTGCTTTTGCCATCTGGTGAAAATAAAATTCATCAAAATTGTAGGTATTCACAATCACGAAACGCAAGGTCAATTGGCTTTGATCAAGACGTAGATTCACAGCAACCTTGCGAGCTTTATTTCAAATCCCAACATCTATTAGAGCGGTTAAATAGCTTCGGTGCACCATCACAGCGCATGGCATGGAAGCCGGCGCGGCAGCCATTGCAACAAAGATATCGATCGCAGAACATTCTCGAATAGAGGTCATTGTTTAGAATTAATGATCCACTTATTAATAGGCGTGTGCTATGACACTTCAGCTTGAGAATTTTCACATGTTATAACTTGTTAGGTACCTACCACGTGCCATTAAATGTCTGACTCGAACAACGGGTTTACCCACGCCCAAGACTGCACTATTCTTTTAAACTTAATGGCTGATGAAATAAGTATTTTTATAAATCTATCAGCTAAATCAAACAAAAGACAAGTCATAAATCAAACACGAGACTTCCTGAAGACCGATGACCTCGTGGTGATAACGAAAAATGGTATCCATTAAAATACAGAATCCTAGAGAATTACAATAGATATATCGTACATTGTTATTAATATAGCCGTTTGTTCAAACCGCATTAAATAATCATAAAGAAAGAGAAATAAATAATTAAAGTACTCACTTTGTATTTTTAATCAGTCTTGTTACTTGTTCTTAAAATAACTCAGCAAACGTGCGCGATTGACGGCTTCTCTTCAGTAAATGATTCAATTCGAATCGTCGAGTTCCGTTTTTGTACATGAAGTACATACTCGATGCGTCACTAGCTCAGACGTCACTAGGAAATTCTGGAACATTCCGTCAATTATCCAATCAGAACACAGCTAGCTCGACGCAGTGAAAGGCTATTGGTTGGATAGTCAATGCTGTTGCCGTATTATGGATTACGAAATACTACGTCAATATCTAAAGTGATGTCCTCGTGTTTTAATTAATCGAGTCCAAAATAAATATAATTAATTACGCCATAAACCTAAGAGATAGTCCAAAATAAAATTTACCTTGCATAAAATTGTTAAATTGTTGTTAAATTCTACGACAAAACAGTAAACCTAAATAAAAACTGTGTATAATAATATGAAAACATCCACGATTCACAATTTTTTTTAAAATTTAAAATATTGGTACTATCCGAAGTGGATTTTTTGGCATTGTAACTAGAGTTTTGGATTGTTTGTAGGGTAAAATGCTGTTTTGGCCTAGAAGCCAAACTTGCTTATTGCAAAATCAAACAAATCAGAATCAAAAGTAATTTTAGAAAAAAATATGTAAACATCATCAAAGTAAAAAAATCTAAAATGCTATCACATGTATGTACATTTATATATTATCAATTAATTTATGGTTCTTCTTGTTTTCATGGATTACTCCAACTTTGGAGGCATTATAGACAAATTATATGTATAGTATAGTCATATCTATGCCTTCTACGCATGTCTATACCTTCCGTGCTTTAAAAATAATGTGGCTGAATATTACTATTTAATGCGCTAAAACTTACTGTAAGTTAATGTATATTTTTTCGGTAAATAGCAAACTATCAGCCACGAAAGCATAAAGTCGTAGCCTGTAAATTACTATATTTGGAGAAGTCTCTACTTTAGCATTCTGCATACATTATTTTATCGAAGTTCATTATTTTATCAAGAAAAAAGTTCAAAATAATCTGAACTTTACTGAAAGTAAAACATCTATCTGTCTATTGGGTTTATGGCGTTTCCTTTTAGATTTCGCCAATGTCAAGTGACAAGTGTATTACTCTGCTTTCTATAGCGGGCTTCGTGAACGAACAAGGTCCCAGATTGTAACTAAGAATTAAGTGAGTAGCTAAGAAAGTAAAATAAATTAAATGATTTATCGTTTGAAATTATATACAACACTACACATATGCCATAGACTTTTTGTTGTTCTCGTTCAACTGAATAACGAAAGAGATCAAAACTCATACAGCCAAATCCTTTATAGGCTTATTTTCGTACTTAAATGTTTTTGCCATGCTCGCAATCAAAGTGATCAAATTATAGAATAGCTATTGGATTGGATTCATGACCTCGTCAGATGCAAGTTGTCTGTCAGCCACTTTCGTTTGAGATTAAGAGATTACGAAACATGAATTTATTAAAACGATGAGCGCCTAACCCAGGTTAAATTAAGTGATTTCCGCTTATTAAAGAAAAATTCTCAAATATTTATCAAATATCAAAGACAAACGAGTGAACAAGCCTCTTGATTAAAAGTGACCACGTCAGTACATTAACTAATTAATCCGAAACCACAGCAATGACACCATTATGGAAGCAATCAAAAATAGTTGCAAGGTATGTTAATGAAATTTAAATGATGATTCGATCAACATTATTGTGAAATATTAATGATTCTATTCATTAAATGGTATTTATAAATGTATTATCTATGGTTAGCGTCGTTTTTTGCTCCGGAGGATGTTGTATTTACACGTAACATAATTAATTTGCATTCAATCGTACTGTGTACCTATGTAGTTTGCGCGGTTATTTTGAAATATGGATTATCCAAATTTGAATTTGAATTATGTCTCTCCACTGTGTGACCTAGATTTTTTAACGACGACAATTTTCGGGAGGCGAAGTTTCTGGAATTTCGCCTGATATTTTTGCATGATATAGAGAGCGGTTCGTCTAGAAACCCAGCTTTCACAAATCAAATGGACATTTACATGATGACTCATAGCATGCGTAATTAACTTAATTTTTCCCAGAAATTCTGTAAAGTTCATTTCACAAAATTGTCGATGATCTCACGAATCTTCGAGTATATACGGGAAGTACTCTGAGGAATTGCTTAAGATTATCTGATTATCTTATATTATGCTTATTATTATAACAGTACGACCCAGCACCGGAGCAGGGTTCATTTACCCGCGCTCACGCTCGGCGATATTCGGGAATTACTTTAACTTTGGCACAGTCTAGATTATTTTTTTATTGGCCGAGCAGGCAGACGAGCAATTTTTTTTTTATTGCTTATATGGATGGACGAGCTCACAGCCCACCTGATGTTAAGTGGTTACTGGAACCCATAGACATCTACAACGAAATGCGCCACCCACCTCGAGATATAAGTTCTAAGGTCTCAGTATAGTTACAACGGCTACCCCACCCTTCGAACCGAAACGCATTACTGCTTCACGGCGGAAATAGGCGGGGTGGTGGTACCTACCCGTGCGAACTCCCAAGAGGTCCTACCACCAGTGATTACGCAAATTATAATTTTGCGGGTTTGATTTTTATTACACGATGTTATTCCTTCACCGTGGAAGTCAATCGTGAACATTTGTTGAGTACGTATTTCATTAGAAAAATAGGTACCCGCCAGCGGGATTCGAACACCGGTGCATCGCTTCATACGAATGCACCGGACGTCTTATCCTTTGGGCCACGACGACGACGAGCATACCGCCCACCTGATGGTAAGTGGTTACCGTCGCTAATGGACGTCAGCAATGCCAGGGGCAAAGCCAAGCCGTTGCCTACCATTGAGTACTCTCCACAAGCCTCGTTTGAAGAAGGACATGTCATAGGGAAACACCGTGGAGGATATTTGAGGGTCTAGAACGTTCCTCCACTAACAAGTTTATAGAGTCACCAGCAGTTAGCAATGGTTAGTTTGGAGTTTGGCCCCACATGGCGTCGGAAGTCGTTTAATGGTTTAATTTTCTATCGTTTTCCTCACGTTGAGAACGTAATAGGGAGGGATAATAATAAAAACTATTTGCTTCAGATAATTTATTACAACAATCCCATACAAATTTTCATAATCGTAATTTTTCAACTAATAAGCTATTAATCACAAAAAAACAAATTGAATTAAATCAAATACCAATTCATTATTTACCGAAAAGTAATTATAATGATATTATTTACGCATGTATTACGCTTAATAATTACGCTTAATAATTATTAGATAAGAATAATTTTAAGCTGCGACTATTTTTATTAAAGACTCACTTAACGGGATTCGACAATTCTTACTTTCAAATATCATGAACTATATAGTGAAAAGAACCGGTCGAATAATTGCGCTTAATAATTACAGTTAAATAAAATGATTTGTTTTCAATTAAATTTAAAATGAGAGTAATGAATACATAACTTTTATAACTCATAGTACAACTTCGGTCGAAACAATATTTGATATTATAAATGCGAAAGTCAGTTTTAAAAAGTAAGGTCTTCTATGACCAGGTACAATAGAACACTTCATTATTTTTTTATCATTGAAGGGTTACTGGTGGCCCGGAGGCCTTTCCAGTTTCACCAGGACAAAACACTTCATACATTCATAG
Organism: Bombyx mandarina; assembly: GCF_030267445.1. NCBI lineage: Eukaryota > Metazoa > Arthropoda > Insecta > Lepidoptera > Bombycidae > Bombyx > Bombyx mandarina. The sequence continues at coordinate 10,488,180 of NC_143216.1, read as the reverse complement.
TCAATAGAACAGTTCAGTTCATACCTTTTAATTATTAATGAATTTCAGTTTAGTTTTACACAGTTACAAATATACAATAATTTTATAATAACTCTAAGATAGATTAACAGAAAGTAAACGTAAAATTAACGTTATCTACAGAGCTAGACGCCGCACTAGACAAGGGTCTAAGCACCATACGTCGCGAGACTATTTGTAATTAACATCATAGTTATAGCTCATTATATTAGAAACACATAAGAATAACAAACTAATGTAGCACACAAACAGGTTTAAACATAACACAAAAATCACAAACTTACACAAACATAACAAAAGTTGTCTAAAATATAATATTAAATAATCTTGTTTTTTCAATGCAATTTCGTGTATATAATTTCGTAGCAACCCTACGAATTTAACATGACCTATAAAATAAATAGTACAAAAGTGGTCATTTTTAAAATCACTGAGGTCTATTCACACTTATGTCTTAATATTTCAAGATTCTTTAAATATGTCATGAATTTTATAATAGAACGAACAGGTTGGTTCGCTCTGTGTGCGACCGGTTAATTTATATAAATATGTATTTACATATGTATAAGTATGTATCAGTTCCCGTAGTACAGGGAGCCCTACAGGACACTTGACCGGGTATGATTTATCCTAGACTATTTATTAAATTAAAAAACAGTATTTAAATGAATTTAAATCTCAAGATGTCATTGATTTTAACAGAATTTGAAACGACGGGTAAAAAACCTGTTGAATAAATTATCAACTATTGTTTCATCGTAACATTATTCAAGATACAGGTCAATACAATGACCCCGAGCCTTCGGTCGAAAAATTTGAATTCAAACTCACACCATTAAAATCTATAAATGTAATAACTAAATTCTAATTAAAGGTAATTTTTTTCATAGTGATGAACATAACATGGACATTTTTCTTTAACTTTTTATAATTTATGTTATCACCAATCAACACGTGCTAAATTATTATTAACAATGAAATGCAGGTTTCTTAAGCTTTATTGGTAATAACTTTTTATTATCCAATATTTTAAAGTAGCTGTCAATCTATGATGTGTTTCATATTTGTGAAGTCCATGAGCATCAGTGACCACTGAGTATAAGAACTTTTTTGTTATATAATTCGAATGTTATATATTTTTTTAATTTTACATTTATAAACTTTCTTATATCTTACTTAGATTCAGTTACCTCCAGTAAAATGACTGAGCAAACTATGTAATGATGTCTTTTATTATTTATTTATTGTAAAGAGTATGGCTTCAAGTACTACCTAAAATTAATAGATAAGAAAAGTTAATTACAAGTTAAAACCGGGTGAAGCTTTTGTGGCAATCGACAACAGGAGGTGGTGTGCATCGTATCAACATAGTTGATGGTGCTGTATCGAGAAATTTCCTTGGAGTGCTAACTTTTAAGGCTTCATCAAACAGAACGCATACTTAGCGCTGCGTGTGTTCATGTCACACAAATTGACTAGATGAGTCCAACGCTCCTTGACGCAACGCATTCGCCAAATCATAGTGCCTTTCTATAGCAGTCTGAAAATTTAAAAGTATTAAGATATCGAGTGATTCAGATGTGGCATTGTATAAGCACGGGTATTGTCTAACTAATTCTATTAATTTTTCGGGCATTATTCAGTATTTTAATACATATTCACTCGGACATTAAAATGAAATTAGGAAAAAATGACAACGCCTGACGTCAAATCGTTCTAACCCCGCGACGGAGCGTTGCGTACTTATAGCGCTGGCGCTCTGTTCGACAGTATATTACCATAGCAGTACAACACGTCTCGGCGTCATAGCATTCTGACACACGCTAAGTACGCGTTCTGTTTGACGAAGCCTTAACACAACATTCGCCTTTAAAATCACAACACATGCTTTGGCCACATCAGGGTAACGTCCCACAATGATCTTCGACTAGAAAACTACATATAATTTAAAACGAATACAAATAGGCATCAGCATCAGCATCAGGAGATCCTGAAGTAACTCTGGTAGGCGGCTCCCAGCGCGGTGGTCACGAACCACGCGAAGCTGCACCACCACGTCGCGAAGCCCAGCACTCCGCGACACACCTCCGCCGTGAACACCTGGAGACATTCCACTAACTTTACTAATTAGTTAAACAGACCACGTTCCGTTGTTTTTTAATTTTATTATATCGAAATTATAGAAGAATTCCCAAAAAAAATCTTTTTTTATTGCTTAGATGGGTGGACGAGCTCACAGCCCACCTGGTGTTAAGTGGTTACTGGAGCCCATAGACATCTACAACGTAAATGCCGCCACCCACCTTGGGATAATTCTAAGGTCTCATTATAGTTACAACGGCCCCACCCTTCAAACCGAAACGCATTATATTTCACAGCAGAAATAGGCAGGGTGGTGGTACCCACCCGTGCGGACTCACAAGATGCCCTTCACCCAGTAATTACGCAAACTATAATTTTACGGGTTTGATGATTTACAGTACATTGCTGGACCGTGTAATTACCATCTTCAGGTTTTCCCAGGCCAGCTGGTACTGGTCCGCGCCTGCGGGGGCGGGGAGGGGCGCGGCGGGGGGCGCCTCGTACAGCAGGCTGGTCCACGCGTGGCCGCCCAGCGTCTTGTACATCAGGGCCAAGTACAGCATCATGATCACGGGGCAGATGTACTGCAGCGCGACCACGCACAGGTAGTAGAACACCGAGGCGACCTGGGAAAGTTCACCGTGCGTCAACTTCATTACGTCAGGCTGAACCGAGCTTCCGTATGTGTGACGTCATTTGCAGTTAAACTAAATGACGAGTCATTTTTACTATTTTTTATTGTGCAATTGAGCGGAGCCCGCAGACGTGACGGCTGGTGACGGTGACGTCACCGTCTGCTGTGACAACGTGGTGTCGAACGTGGCACTCGGACCCGTCCTGCGCCGTGGTCCAACACCAACAATGAACCGTGTTGTTTCAAAATAAATTAAATATTAAGTAAATATTTACTGGTGGTAGGACCTCTTATGAGTCCGCATGGGTACCACCGCCCTGCCTATTTCTTCCGTGAAGCAGTAATGCGTTTCGGTTTGGAGGGTGGAGCAGCCGTTGTAACCTGACCTTAGAACTCATATCTCAAGGTGGGTGACGGCATTTGCGTTGTAGATGTATGTCTATGGGCTCCAGTAACCATTCAACACCAGGTGGGCTGTGAGCTCGTCCACCCATCTAAGCAATAAAAAATAAATCTTTGTAACTCAATGTTTATTTATTATTTTTATGTTCTCACCTTTTTCTGTAAATCGATATTGGTTATCCTGCCGGCCTCTTTCTTCTGCACGTCGAGCCTCCGCTGTGCAATGTCCAGGTAGGCCTGCAGCTGCCGCGGCATCAGCGCCACGCGCAGCGCCGCCGCGCACACCACCAGCACGATGCGCAGGGTGTCGAAGGCCTGCGACGTCATTCTGAAACGTAAGGCCAGGTTGGAGTTGGGCACCGCGACACGTGGTGCGGGGACCGGATACACGCGGTATTGGCAACACTATAATTGTTTTTTTTTAAAGAATTTTATGACCTAGTAACTAAGACCTTTAGGTCAAGTCTTGTTTTAATTTATATTCTTATTTTTATGAAAAATGATAATATGGAGCGAAATGAAATGAAGTTGGGATGAAATTAAATGAAATGAGATGAGATGATATGGGATGAAATATAATCTCAGTAAAATGATGGTCATTTACTGGGATTTTTTCAGTGGACTTTTTGGATCCCGAGAAGTTACGTCCAGCTACTTTGTTTCATTTTCCCACATTTGTGTACTTTCACAGATACTAAACAGTTAATAAATCACCGTTATTACACATTTAAACCTGAAGAAACACTAAATAGACAAAATAAAACAAATCACACAACTTCATTCCTCTCGTTCTCGCCAAAAGTCCTCCTTTTTTGCCATATCGCAACACTATATTTGAGCTAATCAAAATAAAAAAGGCATAATTTTAAAAGAACAAAATTTGTGTATTTTTCTTACATTAATAACATGACGAAAACATACAAGAAATAATTTAAAATTTATTAAGTCGAGCCACTTAACTTGATTTTTGAGCTTCAGTTTTCATTTAAACAATTGACCAAGCAGGTAAGACTGGTTAGAAATATTATCATGGGCAATAGAAACAGTTATTATCACACCTCCCGTAATATTACGTCAAGAGCAGTCAAAATTAAATGGCAATAGGCCCAATGACAATATTGCCATATTCAAACAAAATAGACTGCAATGGGCACTTTTTCTTTTCAGAAAAGTTTCCAATTTAAAAATGAACTGTTAATATTTTAATTATGTGGATCAAGTTTTCATTTTTACTACTATATAATATGATTTGGTTATCTACTACTATCACTGTTGTTCTTACGTTTGTATAAAAATAATAACAGGATTTTTTGAATGGGTAGTCAAGCTCACATTACACCTGGTGGTAAGACATTTTGAGTCCGCACTGGTAGGTACTACCGTCCTGTCTATTTCTGCCATGAAACAGTAATGCGTTTCGGTTTGAAGGGTAGGGCAGCCGGTGTAGTGTTAAAACTGAGACTTAGGACTTATGTATCGAGGTGGGTGGCGGCTTTTACGTCGTAGGTCTCTATGGGCACCGGTAACCACTTAGCAGCAGATGGGTCGTGAGCTCGCAAACCCACCTAAGCAATAATAATAAAACCTTGAATCTCACCACCCACCATGACTTCACAGAGACTTGGGGACGAATTCTCTATTGTATTGTGTAAAGGACTGGACTTTCAAATGGAATACATAGTGGCTTCACGGCAGAAACTTAAGAGTTGGTCACCTAAAGGCTGAGAACATGTTATGCTCAGAATTAAACAAATAATTAACTTACAAAGGTTTCTCCATCCCGCTGAATACTCGAGCTGTGAGGTAGTGCCTCGTAATTGGACGCACCCACAACAGTACAAGTATGAACGGCAGAGCAAAATTAAAATTTAGCAACAAATACTTTATTTTGTTTTCTCCGTAGTACCTGAAATTTTAATAAATTTCGAGTTTAACGCATTTTAGATACATAGTCTATAAATATATGGAACGATTTAGTAATCACCTTCCTACACCAAGTTCTTTCAATTACATGGTATAGAGGCAATTCCATCCATTGTTTCGGATAATACGGTTTTTTTTTATTCAAACAATATTTGTTATGTATCAGAAAATCTGAATTGATATTAATTGAACAAAGATGTTGAGATTCATTTTACTAGAAATATTTTAGAATTCATCTTTGTTATTGTTAATAGGCATAAATCAATTACGTACCTCAGTGAGTCCCAATGCATTCTGGAAACTCTGAATCCCGGAAATGTAAATATGGTACCAATGATCGCAGCCCACACGGCAAAAGCAAACTTTATCACAAGCTTGGATGCTGGACCACTGAAATTTATGAAATTACGAGATTTTTATATTTATAAATATAGAATATTTATAGAATAGAAATCTGTTACAATCTTTAAACAAATACATGAAATGATATGGAATTTAATCTTTGCTCTGAATAGGCTACCTTCTTCGATCAACAATATTGTTGATCGAAGGCTACCTTAGATAATGCTAAAAAGCAATACGTCGACCATACAAACAAGCACTGCTTTTAAAATTAATTAATTTTCTTTAACATTGAATAAAATTTTCTGTTTTCTCTCTCATCTTATTAATTAAATTTTTTATATATTTCCTAATAAGTAAGGATGTAGTGAAGTGGATGAGAATTGTCTCCAATCAAACATTATAACATAAGAAAGGATAGATCTATGCTCAACAGTGGGTACTAAAGGGCTAAAGGTTATGATGAAGGCTGTTGTGAGTCAATTTTAGGGAGAACCACTATCTTCACTACAAGCTGAAAGGCGCGACCCTTTGGTGGATAGGACTGCCATTCTACAGTAAAAATTACACTTCCACCTCATGGTTAAAGGGGGTTGCAGTATATCATTTTGACTTTTGATCGTAACATTTTAATATCTTCAATTTAGAGAACAATTCTCAGATGTTTCCCACCTGGGATTTCCTAAACAATAAAACCACAGTTGATAGGTTTTGGTAGTTTTTATCAACCATGAAGCTAGTTGTAGACTATATTGAGTCTGCACAGAATAGATGCTACCACCCTATCTGATTCTGCATTTTAAAGTAATACGTTTTGGTTTGAATGACAGGGCAACTATTGTACCAGTATAACTGAGACCTCATACCTCAAAGTAGACAGAGACAGTCACACGGATATCTATTGGCTTTGATAATAGATAACAATGGTCCAAGTGTAGATTTGCACCAATTTACATTACATGCAAAAATTCATATTCTTTATTATGAATAATAAAAATAAATAGTGACGAAACTCACACAGAACTCAAGCCTTGACTATCGAGAAACTTAGAAGCATTTTCAAAAAAGCTGTCATAAGCAGGGTCCACACCAACTTCCAAGTTTTTTTCATCTACGATCAGTACCATCATGGCTATGAGGAGGAAAACGCAGAATGCGACAATGCATGTTGATCGTTCACCGATTGATTCATCACTTGTGAAATATTGTTTGGTAAGTGATAACAAGATTTTACTGTCATATAGTTAAGGTTTTATATATTTATGGCATGTGTTCCTGTAAACCTGTGCAGGGCAGGGAGAAGAATAATGGACCAAAAGCATTAAATTATATAATGCAAATGAATGGATACTATTATCTTGCCTATATCTACCATAAAGAAGTATCATTGTCATGCTTTGACATTAGAAGTTGGTTATGATGAAATTTAGGTTGAAATAAATTAGTTGCATTTGAATTTGAATAGCGTGTTCTGATTTATAGGGCTTAATGGAGTGTATACAAAAGTGGAAAGCAAAAGTGAGAAGGCCCAGGATAGCTTACATAGGCAAGTAAGTTTATTGCAAAAGGAGTAGATTATTTTCTTCAATAACTTCTTAAGGTCAATCTATATTTAAAATTTATAATAAAAGGATACATTGAAAACAAAATAACGAGTAGACACCAGACCATGCTCAAATTGAACTCATCTTTTAATGGAAATATTGAGGTGTAAACCTGAAATCAAATACCAAAAAAAATTTAAACTCTGAAGAAATAACATTATTTATGCAAAATTATCTTTACATTTTATTAATTACATCTGAGACACTGTAGAGAGCAACACTAGGTACAAATTTATCCCCAGACACATATCTATGATGTACTTATTAGAAATGACTTAAACCACTGATGGTGTGAAAGACAGTAGACAATTATTTCAAAAATTTAATCATAATGTTTACATTTTTTTATCTTTTAACACACTTGTCCATAATTTAATAGAGGATTTATCAAAATTAACATAAAATTTATCAAGTTAGCAGGATTATATTAATCAGGCTGGCTAAATTTTTTCATTTTATATTCTGATTGAGTAATAACATTTCCAACTACTGTATTCAGCCACACTTTTGGAGACTGTTATAAAACCAAAACACCAACTACTTTTAATTACTCTTTAACTCACTGTTGTAACCTTAAAGTAATTTGGTTGCCTTAGCAGACAAACAAGCATACAGCATATGAATAGTTACCACTGATCTTTTATATCAGCAATGACAGGGGTACACCCAGGTTTTTGCCTCCCACGAATATTTATCTGCATCAAAAGCTAGATTTTTTTTCAACCTCTAAAACGGTTTATAGATCACTTGCACTTAAAGCTGTCAGATGGACATCTAACAGAACCAATTAAAATGTACATGAATATTCTCATACCTCAGACATAATGTATACTATGGCTGTATACAATGAAAAATCAACAATCCAAAGATATTCTGTGTAGAATCTCAAATGTACCACGTCCAGCGCAGTAACCGGTGCAGTTTCCAATTGGATTTCCAAGCTTCTAGGCACGTGAAATGTCTCCGGTTTACCGTTACTCTCATATTTACCACCTTTTTTCCCCTTAGATCTCTCTTTAGGAACCCCAGCCAAATTCTTCAACTCATTATTGTCCGGATACAAATACCGGTATAAGCCCTGAGAGCACAGCAACCACTTCGCGAACGAATAATTGCCCAATTTCTGTATAACTGATACCATGATCAAAGTTATTACAAGCTGAGCCCCCAATAATGCCTGCAGAGGTAAATATGACTATAATTAGAACATGAAACTATGATACATGAGTTGTGTAACTACAATTAGTGTAAAAAACTGACCATTGTCTCTTTTTCGTTCCCGTTTAAGTTAATTCATAATTTCATACTAATTCATAGTGTCAATTTGCTGAATTATTTTGAATTCAAGCTAAATCTAACCTCAATTTTCACAACAAAATAAAGTTCAATTTTTTTTTTAGTAGGCTTACGGTTCAGTTAAAAAACCTCACAGAAAAGACAAGAATAGAAATATAGCTGTTGTCAAATTGAAATATCAAGGGATCTTTTCTTTAGATTTATTAAAGTAATAAAGTTTATAGAGAATGATAAATGAATGGAAATTTCAAACTGTGTATCCATTAAAGAAAGAAATAAAAGTTTTCAAGTAACATAAAGAAATACAAACACTTCCTTAGCTTTGAATGAAAATAGTTTGGAATGAAACTCAACTATTTGAGTTGCCTATTTGAATCAATAATTATCTGTGCTTAACATTCAGAGTTTTTTTGACATCTTCGGGCGGGTTCAAGGGATCGGGGGCCAGAAGCTGGCCAAAGTACGGGAACCCTCCTACTCTGACCGGGTTCCGACCCCGCGGAATTTGATCGTCGGGTGTAAGAGTGCAGGAGAGTTATTCAGTGCGGTAGGGCCCTAAAAATAACCTCAGGCTCGCGGTTCGCAGTCGTGGACAGTCCCACATACAAAGTGCGCCCCCAAGTAGCATGTGCTTAGTGCGAGTTTCATAACGTTCTCGATAACGTAAAAGTTAAGCCAATTTTGTATGCAATTGGAACAGCGCCCCTACCGACAAACGTATGCAAACGATCCCATTCCATACAAATATGATCTAACTTTTACGCTAGGTATCGAGTACTTTAAAAAACTCGCACTAAGCACAGCGGAAACCTCGTAGGAGGTTCGGCCCCCGGCCCAAAAAAAGGGAAGTTCGCGTGGTCAACACTACAACCAGACTCGCGGCGTCACACCGAGGACGTCCAACTGACGGGTTATCGAGGTGATCGTTGACGATCATTAAAGCCGGTCTCCGTGGTACAACAGTCCGTCAGGACATCCGGGCGATGCCGCTGGTGCTACGGGGTACTCCGCTGGGTCAGAACCAGCTTTCCGGGTTGGAACACTATACCCCGCCGACCGGGTTGTTTTTCAGAGCATCAGTGGGCTTGGTATATACATTGACATTCTATGGTGGGCTTTCTCATTTTTCGATTTCGATTCGTAAGTCAATAATAATCCACGTTTAAACCGGAAGAAACATGGAATTATTCAGCTTGAAAAAAAAACCACACATTTCGGTCCTTGCGTTCCCGCCAGAAAGTCCATAGAGATGACAGGTTTTTTAAAGAGATTTTATGACCTGGTAACTAAGACCATCTGGTAACTGAGGTCATGTCTTATTTTAATTTATGTTCTTATTTTTATGAAAAATGATAATATGGAGTGAAATGAAATGAAACGAAGACAATTAATTTATAACATTAATCAACTGGGATGAAATTAAATGAGATGCGATGAGATGACATGGGATGAAATATAATCTCAGTAAAATGGTGGTCATTTACTGAGATTTTTTCAGTGGACTTTTTGGAGAATCCCGTGAAGTTACGTCCAGCGGCCTTGTTTCATTTTCCCACATTTGTGCACTTTCATAGATATTAAACAGTTAACAAACCACCGTTATTACACATTTAAACCTGAAGAAACACTAAATTGACAAAATAAAACCATAGACCTATATAGTAGGGACACGACATATTGTTCTATACGTACAATTGCTTAATAAATAGCACCCATTTTGAAGGCACACACATAAACATATATCTGTCTCGTTCTTACTCAGCACTTTAACTCGCAGGAAAACAATATAACAGTATTTCAGTGCGTACATAAAATGAAACATGAATATACGTAAATGTCTCCGTCTCTGGCCGAAATTCCGCCATGTTTAGCGCACCAAATGTCATTGTCACGTCAGTTCGGCCGTCTGTTTTGGACATAGACCTATATAGTAGGGACACGACATATTGTTCTATACGTACAATTGCTTATATAAATAGCACCCATTTTGAAGGCACATACATAAACATATATCTATCTCGTTCTTACTCAGCACTTTAACTCGCAGGAAAACAATATAACAGTATTTCAGTGCGTACATAAAATGAAACATGAATATACGTAAATATCTCCGTCTCCGTCTAATGAGGCCGAAAATCCGCCATGTTTAGCGCGCCAAATGTCATTGTCACGTCAGTTCGGCCGTCTGTTTTGGGTTGTACATTATTTATTGACTTTGATATCGATTTAATATGATTGCTTATATAAAATTTCTTATTTTATCATGCTTAAAACATACAAAAATAATAATTAAAACATATTTTATAGGATCTCAAGAAAGTCGTCGGAACTATTTAAATAAAATAGTTTTATTCCGCAGTGAGTAAAACACTATTGTGAACTCGTTAAATATTTAATACTTAAGTGATTTTAGAGAGGAAGTCACAAGGAATGACGTTTGTAATTTTATTAACGAATAAATGTTCTGTAGATGTTTTTTTAATCAGGCGGTCCCTTGATAAGTTTAAAATTTGAATCACTCTCAAGTGAAAGTGATTCAAATGGTGCGGCGCACTTTCCTTGAGGTGCGCTGCGGTAGTGTGTTACGGAGTCAGCAAAACAATTAAAATAGATTGTAATAGTCTAAGAAAAACACGTACTCAAAATACGATAACATTCAGCATGCTAGAAATGGGCAGATGGCACTGTACTACGCCATATCTTTATGTTTTGCGGCAAACGACAACTTTATAAAATCAGTGTAGCAAATTTAAAAAATGGTCATATCGTTTACTTGGCAAATTTGAAGCACGAACTCGTCTTAGATTTCACATAATATCTAAATCACATCATCTTTGCACATAACAATATACTTACTTCATATTAAAGTATAAATTCTACAAATACATTCATACTCAACAATATTTAAAATAAAATGAGCCAAGAACGTTTATCGATAAAACCTACTAACATTAAAATCTTCTGGGCAGCACTAAAACCGCCATGTTTTGTGGCCAGATGACGTCACAGTGGCACGAATTTTTTGTTGACGTTTCATTTCCATAGGTTTCCTACTTCAGTGGTTTTGGACAATGAAGTAGGAAACCTATGGAAATGAAACGTCAACCAAAATTTCGTGCCACTGTGACGTCATCTGGCCACAAAACATGGCGGCTTTAGTGCTGTACAAAACATTTCAATGTTATCAGGTTTTATCGATAAACGTTCTTGGCTCATTTTATTTTAAATATTGTTGAGTATTATTTATTTGTAGAATTTATACTTTAATGGGAAGTAAGTAGGTATATTGCTATGTGCAAATATGATATGATTTAGATGGGTGAAATCTAAGACAAGTTCGTCCTTCGAATTTGCCAAGTAAACGATAAGATGATTTTTAAAAGTTGCTACACTGATTTTATAAAGTTGTCGTTTGTCGCAAAACATAAAGATATGGCGTAGTTCAAAGCCATCAACCCATTTCTAGCATGCTAAATGTTATCGTATTTTGAGTACGTGTTTTTCTTAGACTATTACAATCTATTTTAATTGTTTTGCTGACTCTAAAGTCCGTAACATACTACCGCAGCGCACCCCAAGGAAGGTGCGCCGCACCATTTGAATCACTTTCGCTTGAGAGTGATTCAAATTTTAAACTTATCAAGGGACCGCGTGAAAAAAAAAACACCTACAGAACATTTATTCATTAATTACAAACGTCATTCCTTGTGACTTCCTCTCTAAAATCACTTAATTATTAAAAATTTAACAAATTTGCAATAGTGTTTTACTCACTGCGGAATAAAACTATTTTATTTAAATAGTTCCGAAGAGATTTTGTCGGTAGCCTTTTTCCCGAAATATCTAAACAGAATGTCTAAATATGTTTTGATGACATATTTTAAAGTGGTATTTATGATTAGTGTCATGATCAATAGATTCCGACCGAAAAATGGATTTTTCGGATGAGGGCTCCATAATGAATTTAAATACATATAGATAATAGTTTTAGGACATCGACTTTCTTGAGATCCTATAAAATACGTTTTAATTATTATTTTTGTATGTTTTAAGCATGATAAATTATGAAATTTTATATAATCAATCATATTAAATCGATATCATAGTCAATAAATAATGTACAACCCAAAACAGACGGCCGAACTGACGTGACAATGACATTTGGCGCGCTAAACATGGCGGATTTTCGGCCTCATTAGACGGAGACGGAGATATTTACGTATATTCATGTTTCATTTTATGTACGCACTGAAATACTGTTATATTGTTTTCCTGCGAGTTAAAGTGCTGAGTAAGAACGAGATAGATATATGTTTATGTATGTGCCTTCAAAATGGGTGCTATTTATATAAGCAATTGTACGTATAGAACAATATGTCGTGTCCCTATTATATAGGTCTATGGTTTTGGATTGTACATTATTTATTGACTTTGATATCGATTTATATGATTGCTTATATAAAATTTCTTATTTTATCATGCTTAAAACATACAAAAATAATATTTAAAACATATTTTATAGGATCTCAAGAAAGTCGATGCCCCATTTTTCGGTCTGAATCTATTGATCATGACACTAATCATAAATACCTCTTTAAAATATGTCATCAAAACATATTTAGACATTCTGTTTAGATATTTCGGGAAAAAGGCTACCGACAAAATCTCTTCGGAACTATTTAAATAAAATAGTTTTATTCCGCAGTGAGTAAAACACTATTGTAAATTCGTTAAATATTTAATAAAATGATTTTAGAGAGGAAGTCACAAGGAATGACGTTTGTAATTTTATTAACGAATAAATGTTCTGTAGGTGTTTTTTTTTATCAGGCGGTCCCTTGATAAGTTTAAAATTTGAATCACTCTGAAGTGAGAGTGATTCAAATGGTGCGGCGCACCTTCCTTGAGGTGCGCTGCGGTAGTGTGTTACGGACTTTAGAGTCAGCAAAACAATTAAAATAGATTGTAATAGTCTAAGAAAAACACGTACTCAAAATACGATAACATTCAGCATGCTAGAAATGGGCAGATGGCACTGTACTACGCCATTTCTTTATGTTTTGCGGCAAACGACAACTTTATAAAATCAGTGTAGCAAATTTTAAAAATCGTCATCTCGTTTACTTGGCTGAAGCACGAACTCTTCTTAGATTTCACATAATATCTAAATCACATCATTTTTGCACATAACAATATACTTACTTCCTATTAAAGTATAAATTCTACAAATACATTAATACTCAACAATATTTAAAATAAAATGAACCAAGAACGTTTATCGATAAAACCTCCTAACATTAAAATCTTCTGGGCAGCACTAAAATCGCCATGTTTTGTGGCCAGATGACGTCACAGTGGCACGAATTTTTTGTTGACGTTTCATTTCCATAGGTTTCCTACTTCAGTGAATAAAACAAATCACACAACTTCATTCCTTGCGTTCCCGCCAAAAAGTCCATATGACAGGTAAAAAATAAATGTTACCAGAATTCGATACTACTAGATTTTAAGGGTAAAAAAAGTATGTTTCTGTTAATGTTATCTAAAAGTATTGAAATGTTATGGTTTTTATTTCGTTAAAAATTTGTACTTTCATGTTTGAGTACTTTGTCATTTATCGAAACGAAAGCTTATAAATTTTACAGAGATGCACATCTGAAAATTTTGTAGACAGTTATTTTTATTGGCTATTAAAAAAATGTTCAGGAAACAGTATATTTCTTAGAGCGCATTTTTTTATCTTTTTATTTAAGGCGCTTTTTGTAATTCTTATATCCAACAGGCTATGATTAATCTAGACCGAGTGAATAAAAATGCTATTTTATACTATAATGTTATGTAAACTGTAAAACTAATAATTTCCTATGCGACTTAATCATAGCCTTTTCCTTAACGTTGAAAATTTGTATTTAAATGCATATGTTTGGTTTGATCCATGTGCTCACAATCATTAAAGGTTTTACGTTAAAGAGTTTTTAAATTTTTTTTAAAGAAAATGAATACTTTTCTGTCCTTGGAAATTTTACCGCTCTGGGCACTAGCTTCCATTGTTTTTATTGTGAATTTATTACCGTTTACATGACTCTCAAAGCAACTCATTTATAAAAAAAAATATCCTTGTGTAGGCAAATTAAATATGTTAATTTCAACAAGGCATCCCTGAAACAGATGTCCGCGTTGCGCACTGGTGACGAATGTTTGCATCAAAATTTTCATATCGATCAATTTCATCGCACATTTAATCCGGTTTCGTCGCTGCTGAAGTCTGCGCGCAGACGAGCGACGGAGCTTTATTTCAATTTCTATTATTATTTTTGTTTCGTGTAGTGTTATAAACTTTCAAGATGGGGTCTTTGTTTCGGAGTGAGGAGATGACACTATGTCAGCTTTTCCTGCAAAGTGAAGCTGCTTATGCCTGCGTGTCCGAGCTCGGGGAGTTGGGGCTAGTTCAGTTCCGAGATGTGAGTAATATAGCCACATAACTACGTGCGGCGCGTGTCTAACGCCCCTTTTTCGTATTAAGTTCAAAGTATCAAATCGATGAAAAATATTGATGGAATCATGACCTCGTTTTCTGGTACATAGTGGATTATCTTGTACTACATTCAATTTACCCAGTTGTTATTGATTTTACTAGGATCTTAAACGCTCCAAGCTAATTTGTCCAACTTGAATTTGCGGAGGAATGATCATTATTAAAATTAAAATAAGATGTACATTACTGGAAACGTCACCATTTTCGTATTTTGACAATAAAGTCGAATATAATAATATAATTTTATGTTAATACATGTACATTAATAATCAGTAGCTTTTTCAGAAGTAGGTTTTAACAGAAAAAATCTTATAATCATGGGTACTGTGGTTCCTCTTGGTAAACTGCCGTTGAAGTCTTTGTCCTGTATTACAACCTATTACTTCATCTGATGTTCCAATGAATTTTATCTGTAAAAAAAGTATTGAAGCAGGAGAATGTTTACAATGAATTTTTGAGATATACAGCACACAAAAATGAGACAAAGTACATTATTTTATAAAGGAAACAAGTAGGGCATGGGTTACAAAAAAAAAGAAAAAATTACAACACAAAAATTATGTTAAAATAACTACACTACATTATTTTTTTTAAACCAAAAAGTGAGATACTAAAATAGTAGTGATGCAACTACACTGGTGCTCAAATCACACCCACAGGTATAAATTTTTTTAAGGCACAGATTTACAATTGTACCTATATACTTAACAAGGTCGTGAACCGGGGCCTGGATATGACCTCTTTGCATAATACCATCTACAAACTATGCTTAGAAATGGTATTGGAGCTTCAAAGTAGGTAACAAGCAACATAATGATGATCTCAATTATGGTCACATTGGCAAATCCAGCCAATGAAATCATTTTTCACTAATGGAACTGCAAGCCAGTGATGACAATAGAAAATGACTCTCCTTTATACAAAATAATTAATTTCACTGCCTATTGAATCCCCATTAGAAATTAGATTCAGGTATGCTTGTTACCTTAAATATAAATTTTGTGGCTAAAACTGTTGTGTTTATGCAAATAAGATTATCAGATTTTTTAGAAATTACAAATGTAGCAAGATGCTAGCCAGGATCACTTCTGGTTTGCAGTAATTTGTTTTCCAAATATATATCTTTGAGGAGCAGTATGCTTGAGTTAATGCCCTACGGGTCTATGATGATCTCTAACATTTTAACAACTTTTGCTTTAAGAATTAGATGTCAGTTCGGATTTTTATTTGTGACACAAATTAGCTAAGACCATAGTGAGTGTCTAAAAAATATAAAGTTTAATATTAAAAATAAATATACAATACAATAAAGTGTTTATGAATTATTTAAGTGTACTAAATATACATTTCAAGTAATGCCAATATTTTAGGCAAGTTAAATTAAAAACCGAATATATGTCATGTGACTGATTAAAAAAAAATGTGATTATGATTTCTATGATCGATCAATTTCATTGTATTTAATCAGAGATTAAGTTTGGGTTTGGTATCTGTAGATAGTTGTTTTGTGATAAGATTTAACATACCAGTTATATAATTAAAAACTGTTCAATAATAAGTGTTATATAAAAAAACATTGTTTTTGCCTATTTACAACTAGGTGCAGATATTAAAACATGCATCTAATTTGTAATTTGATTTGTCTGAAACACTAATGACGGCTTGTTTTTTTGGAGATTGGGTAAATACTGGACTGTTGGTGTGGTGGGCCGTCAAACCTGAATATATATGTAAATAGTGTCACATTGCTCTACATCTAAGCGTCTGAGCTTGAGACAGAATTCGACAGGGTAATACCACATACACAGGGTAATACCAATAGGGAGACCACATAGGGAAATACTCTGCTGGTCCAGCATGATTCTGGTCTGAACCTATGTTCTTTTTTAAAATCCCTAGTTGTCTACGAAACAACATAACGAAGGGCCCCTAATGCATATTAGGGAGTAGAAAGTAGCCTGTTTCTGACACCTGCATCGGACATCAATGACAATCTGATAAGACCAATAATGTGTAGAATTTGTGAGAAGTGAAAGTTACAAACACAGATTTAAAAACATATACCTTCAGAAAATCAAGCTTCTTAGCAGGCTCATTCAGTGGTTACTGGTGTCAAAAGAGCTTTCTTGAAAAATGAAATCGAAATTTCGATTGTACCGAATAATGCTTGTCTCTCCATTCAAGGCGGAAAGCATAAATATTATGTGGTAAAATTGGGTACCCACACACGCTCTAAATAAGCCCTATCATGAGTTCATCTATACATATAAATAAAATTGGAGTGTCTGTTTGTAACATTAAAATAACCACTTTTTACTACATGCACATGAATATATATACGGTACATACACCAAAATAACATTTTTTACAGTTTTTGTCTATCTGTCTGTCTCTGTCTGTTTGTTCTGGCTAATCTCTGGAACGGCTGAACCGATTTTGGCGAGACTTTTACTGATAGGCTGATGATATAAGAAGTAACTTAGGCTACTTTTTTAGATTAGCTTCGCTCCGTGGTGTCACCCGAGGTACTATAATAACCGCGGGTAACATCGCGGGACTCAACTATCAATAGTAAAATTTAATGTAGGCGAAGCGAGGGCGGGTCCACTAGTCAGTAATATAATCATAAAAAACGTGTCCATTTGTGTGTTCGGCAAACAGTTGAATCCTGACGTAAACGCCTTCCAACGTAAGTTCGTCAATGAGGTACGTCGCTGCGATGAGATGGAACGTAAGCTCCGTTACCTGGAGAAGGAGATCAGACGTGACGGGATCCCCATGCTGGAGATCCCCGGAGAGTGTCCCGAGGCGCCTCAACCCAGGGAGATGATCGATCTTGAAGTAAGTTTCGAAGAGAAGTTAGATGTTGTCATGTAGTGATTGTGTTTGTATGTGCGCAGTTTTTTTTCAGACTTTGTGATTAAATAAAATTTAGAAGTACCAATTGATTTCAGTAGATGCCGCCCAAATGTGAACTTATACTTGATAGTGGTGAGAGAGCGTGTTATAAGAACTTGCCTAACTCTATCCTGCTTAATTTTCAATTGCTATAGACCTGTTGAGACTCCATAAACACCATAACCTGACCCACACACCTTCAGACATGGGTCGAAGTGTAAATTGTATTATTTAATGGATGTTCCACTCTTCAAAATGGAACGTATGATTGCTTCGCATCAATAATATACAAGACATTGGTGCGGGCTCAAAATATTAACATAGTAAACTCAAGTTTTTAGTGAAAATCAACGACATTCCATTACTGCCAACAGGCCCCTATGAATGCCACACGCATCATCAGCTTATCTGATCATTAATTTTTTTTGAACTTATCACGAATCCCAAGCACGTATGGTAATAATCTAGTCTTAAATACTACAGGCGACCTTCGAAAAGCTTGAGAATGAGCTGCGAGAGGTTAACCAGAACGCTGAAGCTCTTAAGAGGAACTACCTCGAGTTAACAGAATTAAAACATATTTTGAGGAAGACTCAAGTGTTCTTCGATGAGGTGAGTCTTAACAAAATAACGCCAAACCAATCGCGGAGTCGGTGACGTTGCGCGAAATTTAATCCAAGACATGTATGGGGGAAGGGGATATGGAAAACTTAGATTCGCTCTTTTGGCTGTGGTATGCGTGAAGTCTCGCACCTTGCACTATTCTAAATTTCTAAAAGTCTTAGGTAAATGTTAATATTAAGTTGGTTAATAATAAGGGCGAGTTTAAGCCAAGCGCTTGTCTGTCAATGTTAACATTACCAAGAACAAGACCTGGCTGTATGGACTAAAGTTCTTTGCCTTTCCCATTAGGGATAAATTAATATGATCATCATCATTATGTTAACATTTAATCCCTCCACTCATCAACGGGGAAGATTCACAGCATTTACCTGGTATTGAATACAGGCATTGTCTGATATTTAAATACTGAGAATTAAAAGATTAACCAATGTCTATTGTTTGTATCATAACCCCTTGATCCACTCGTGTTTGATTGGTGTAATGAATGCTCAGAAGTCCGGTTTTATTAATTAATTTTCAACGTCACCAGTAATCGTAAATTTTACAGCGGATAAGATAATAACGTTGGTAAATCCTCGTGATTTGTTAACATTTTACTTCGAGCAATTAATTATGGACGTAATATTAAATTATGTTTGGATTAATTACGTCAAGCTCACGGCGTACAATTAGGTAAATCATTATCCATCACGATGAACGATGATTGGTTCGAAATGTTTTATTTGCGAGGGATGAGCTAATTAAGAATTATTCAGTGAACGGCTCTGGCACTAGTTTTAGTGTGGCCGAGGTCATGTTTGGTCAATGTTGCTGTTGTAGAAAAAAAATAGCTCCACGATCTCGATGTTTACGTTTTTAGTTCTGCCATCAAAAACAATATTATTTTATATTTCTTTCAAGCAATGTTTCATATTATTTTATTATTATTTTTTCTATTAATTTTCTTGACAGTCAATTATGTGATACGTAGTCAGCACAATAATATCGATTACTAATTTATGTTTCGAACACGTTTTTGTTACCTACTTTTTGTTATTTTTAAAGTTCAATATTTTCTCTAAATAGATTCTGAGATATATTTTGTAAAAAACCCGCTATGATTTTAAGTTTACCATTGTTCGAGTTATGACGTAAACGTCAATGTCACACTTTCGAATCTAGTTTAATTTTAGACAATGGAATCCATTAGTGGACCGTCATTAAATCGAAATGCTTCGGCAGTTGAAATATTTTCGGAATCAATCAAAATTGTCCGCTCGGTGACTATAATTTTCACGGTCGATACGAACGTGACATTGACAATTCGGCATGTTGTTGACTATGGCGCCTCACTGGCGCTTGTTTGTAAAAGATGGCGGATCCGTCGAGGGAGGAGGAACAAGTCACCCTACTGGGGGAGGAGGGCCTCATGGCGGGAGGGCAAGCGCTCAAGCTGGGGTATGCTCCGATTGCTTATTGACAGCTCGTCCGACGCGTTTTGACCCCCATTCCGATGAGAGTCAAAGCATGTCCTAGAGCGTTATTATTTTTGCAGCGCTTGTACTGTGACGCTGACGTGGGAGTCTACCGATCACCACTCAGGCAAGCATTGGAGTCGGCCGGTTTATAGTATTATCATCATTAACACCTCTTGAATTCTAGTGTGTTGGAATGTTAGCTTAGTGGCACAGCCAAACTCAGTCTTCCTTTATGTCAAATCTAATAATCGTTAGCATTAATAATATGTCCCTGACGTGCTAAACAATTGCTGCCTGAGTGAGTTTTTTTTTATTATTTTTATTTAATTTTCGACTAACTCAAAAAAAAAAATCGTTTTATTTTTGAAGTCCATGAGTGAACCCGTTTTCGGATCGGCCGTATCAATCAAATCAAATTGTAATTGTCGTGTTTTATTGTTCTCTTTTTTTTTATGTTCTCATACAGTCATGCTTTTGTATGTCATATTGTGCATGCCTTTTTTATTTTTTATAATTTCATGTATAAGTAGTTCAGGACACAAAATCGAGACAATGTCCACATTGAAAGTTCCTTGCGAAACGACACCGTATTTTGGCCGCAATACTCGAAATAGACACTTACTAACAATGCATAAAAGCTTCATAGGAACACGGTAGCTATATAGGAGCGAACGCCGCGTTCATTTTTCAGTTGAATGGCGCTAATTTTTTCCTACAACAGGCAAAGGGGTATGTCGTTTATTGTGTGTCGTCAAACGGGTGGAATGTACGTTTGTCTACATGTTTATGTTTGTTCTGAATGTAGCACGAGGGCGGGGCGAATACTACCGAGTCGATGACGCGGGCTCTCATATCCGACGATCCTAACAGGCATATGGGCCATGTTCAGCTCGGGTATGTATGCGTGTACATACAGCACTATTGGCACACGTAACCTCCACCGATTTTGTGAGCGCTGCGGCGTGAAAGATGAGATTTGAATTGATCGGTCTCGTTATATGTTAGATGCTTTGAGACATTCTGCAGTCGTCGTGGCCTAAAGGATAAGACGCCCGGTGCATTCGTGTCTAGCGATGCAACGGTGTTCGAATCTGGCAGGCGGGTACCGATTTTTCTAATGAAATACGTACTTAACAAATGTTCACGATTGACTTCCACCGTGAAGGAATAACATCGTGTAATAAAATTAAAACCCGCAAATTTATAATTTGCGTAATTACTGGTGGTAGGTCCGCACGGGTAGGTATTACCACCCTGCCTATTTCTGCCGTGAAGCAGTAATGCGTTTCGGTTTGAAGGATGGGGCAGCCGTTGTAACTATACTGAGACCTTATAACTTATATCTCAAGGTGGGTGGCGCATTTACGTTGAAGTTGTCTATGGGCTTCAGTAACCACTTAACACCAGGTGGGCTGTGAGCTTGTTCACCCATCTAAGCAATAAAAAAAATGCTAATTGCTTTGAGACAACAGTGAAGCGCGCTATATAGCGCTTAAGGTGTTAAGTATTGTTAAAATTGTTGTCCCTAAGACATGACGTGACCGATTTGTGGGGTATGGGTTAACCGTTTGATAATGCGTTTGAGGCTTGCACCTTTCGTCTCAAGGTGGTTGGGCGGTATTTGTGTTTTTAAAAAAGGGGCTTCTGTTAATCGCTTTATACCAGATGGCCCAATAAAAATGGTTACCCCAACAACAAAAAAGGCACTTTTTAAAGACACGATCCATAATAGCCAAGTCTGCTGATGATGATATTGGATAGGATTTTGCGGACGCGTGCACGAACCGTCCGTGAAATTCTTGTCGAGACGAGGCGATCAATCGTGACTCCTCATTCTTGACGTTTTTATTATTTGACGATAAAGAATGCGCACACGTAACGTAAATGTGTACCTAACCGCTCCGTTGCGATGTTTAATTGCGAAGTGTGCGGTTAACCGTTTGGATCGTGGCGGTTTTTTGAGCGTTTAGAGACCAATGTGTTTTCAGTGTTTTTTTTTTTTTCTGAATACTATACGAACGTAAAGTTGTGTTTGTTGTTGACAATGTCATTGTCAGGTGACGGTTGCGTTTAAAAATGCTTACGACGATTTTATAAGAGAATAAATTTTTAAAAAGTAGGTCTTGGTTTATAGTATTGCCTAAATATTTACGCTTAATTTATTCCCTAGTTTACGGGATAAGCAAGAATCCTTGGAATTTCTGCCCTGGTTAGTAGTGTACATTGTAATATTCAATGTAGTTTTTTTTTTTTTTAATACATGGTGTACAAACGGTGTCCGGGTATAATTTATGTGGGAACATTGGTGTCTTTCTTGTCGCATATTTGAATCGATTGGCTAAGGAGGCTGAAATAATTTTTAAATTATCTATATGAAATTTGAACGGCAAAGGTGATATACCTTTAATGGTAATTTACAAATGCGGAAACTAATTTGGACGAAAGCCACCTCTGAAACGAATCGATTCGCGTATGAGATATCGAATAACTTTTAACACTTTCACATGCTTTATTAAAAACAAAAAAACCTTCACTTATTTTATAAACGTTTGGAAACATATTATATGTCCGTGTAACAACACGGAATGGACTTCAAGAATAGACGAAGTATATATATATAGATATATAGGGCGAAATGTAAATGCTGTTTTCTGTGCGTCCCTTCGCGCTCAAGTTTCTGTATAATATTCCATTAACCGCGCCGAAATGTGATTAAATAGCTTTGAAAGTTTCAATTGGATTAGCGAGAACGAAATGCTATCGGCTAACTCATAACAGCGTCTTGGTACGAGTGTCTTTTTATTTCGGTTACCCCTTTGCCTCCGAAACGTTTCTCGCTCGTTACTAGTGATGGGATTACGTTTTTTCTCGAAGCAACTTAACTAAGCAAACACGGTTTTTTTTTAATGGATTTTATGACCTGGTAACTAAGACCTTTAGGTCAAGCAAACACGGTCGCTGCTTGAGTTATTGCGTTAAGTTGTTACCCGAGTGTCGCGTCTCGGAAGTAAAGGGTTAATCTTTTTTGTTGGCGTTTGATTCGAACAATTAAATTGAATAAATGTTCAAATCTGACGTCAACGATATGTACATAGTTTTAGTATTAAAATGTTATTCATTCACAATATTCTTGTATGTGACCATAACAACGGATATATTATTATTAATCTTTGAATTTTTCTGAAGTCCGACCATGGTCGTGATAGTACTGAGATTCGTCAGGGCAAGATTGTTTCGCGATTAATATTTGTCTTATTCATTAGACGAAATTCTTGGCATTCCAAGGATATGTCGTATTGCAAATAGGGATGTAGCAACCCAAAAGCCAAGGGCTTTAATATGTGTTAAACCGATGCCTGCTAGAAATGTTGTTAAACAAGATTTAGAACAGTAAAATCTGGTTTTAACCGATATCGTGTCATCAAAACGTACGCGAGGATTTATATATTGTACATAAAGTCATAATGTTGAAGCGGTTTTAGTGTTTCAGCCTTGAGATATTCGTATAAGGTTGTGATAAATTTGTTTAAGACGCACCATATCGGCAGTGCGCCTGCGTAATGGACTAATCGATGTGCGAAACCACGCCAATTGTGTATTTGGCAGTTACCGTTGTCACTCTGGAATATCGATTTTGTTATTTGATCAGGTTCTGAGCATTTAGCAATATCCACCTATTTATATTAAAATGACAGTTTATCAACAAAAAACTGAACATTCGTGAGCTTGCTATAACATCATGTAATAAAAATGATACCCGCAGAATTATAATTTGCGTAATTACTGGTGGTAGGACCTCTTGTGAGGCCGCGCGGGTGGGTACCACCACCCTGCCTATTTCTGCTGTGAAGCAGTAATGCGTTTCGGTTTGAAGGGTGGGGCAGCTGTTGTAACTATACTTGAGACCTTAGAACTTGTATCTCAAGGTGGGTGGCGCATTACGTTGTGGATGTCTATGGGCTCCAGTAACCACTTAACACCAGGTGGGTTGTGAGCTCGTCCACCCATCTAAGCAATAAAAAAAAATAGCTTGCGAAAAATTATGCGTCCCCGGTGTGCGTAATTGCGATCTCTAGAGCGCGACTCCTTACTAACACGAGTTATAGCCGGTCATAAATTGGCATCGATATTCGCAAACAAATGCTAGAGCTGAACTTGTAGGTTTTTTTTTAAATGGTATCATGCAGTGCGCTTTGCCACAGACAAAGGTAAGGAAACGGAATAGTAAAGGAAAAGAATTTTACATCGGACGAAATTTACATCGGATAAAGGATAAGATCGGCAGGATAAAAAACCTATCTCTAATACAAAATACTACATTATGGAAAGAAACAGTAATTAATAAACTAAATCAGATACAATACTATTTGTATACGAACTTGTAGGTATGTAATAATACGTAGGGGTTTATATACAATCAAAACAATCGACAAAAACAATCGATTCCACAGAACGGTATTGAGATGACTGATAAACTTCAGACGATAACCGGTATCTCTAGTATAGAATTTAAGGGGGATTAGTGAATCAGTGCTCCTCTAATAAATCTGTTCAACGCGAAGACAGGCAAGGTTTTTAGAACACTCGAACTAATCTTTCCGTGTCGTTTGATATATTGTATTTAATGGTTTCTTTGGAAGATTTTGATTTTGATGCATTATTATTATTAACAATGATGTCTAGCATTTTGTCACCCTCGTTGGCCGCGATAAGGCTTTGTGTGAAGATACCACAGTGCTCACATCCAGCGTACTGTCAGAAATATCTTGACCATGTTAACGGCATGCCTGTGTAGCATAAGTTCACAATGATTTTTTTTAATCTGCAATCGTCTTCACTTCACTGTTCTCTTGGGTTGATAACTTAAAATGACTCTCATGCCATCTATAGCACAATAATGATACTAATTTTTGTTTAAATTACTGCATTTGCAATTTTACAGGATTGCCGTTTAGAGTTTAAAATTTGAAAAAAATATATAATAATAAGAAATAAAACTTCTTGAGATATTTGAATGGGGTAAACTTAATTGAAGTTCGATTGCAAACATCGAATTGTTGATACTAATACCAAGTAAAATGGACCTTTAATTACAAAGTTAAATGGCGCGTATCAAGCGAAATGTCGCTTAACCCAAATAGCCTATTATAGCCCTCGATGTAGAAACAAAGAAATACGCTATACGCTACTGCTGGTAGGACTTCTTGTGAGTCCGCACGGGTAGGTACCACCACTCTGCCTATTTCTGCCGTGAAGCAGTAATGCTTTGTAACTATATTGAGACTTAACTTGTATCTCAAGGTAAGTGGCGGCACTTACGTTGTAGATGTCTATGGGTACTCCGGTAACCGCTTAACATGAAGTGGGCCGTGAACTCGTCCACCAACCTAAGCAACAAAAAAAAAAAAAAATATAATGTTGATTATGATTACTTAATTAGCTGTCGTTGAAAACGTTCAGGGTCGTAAATTACGAAGAAAAATGTCTTATGAACGCGAAACATTAAAATCTTGATTTTCGTCTCGTCACGTACGTGGCTTAAATGCGATTATACATTATGTTGACTGACATAAGCACATATGCACGCGATTCCGGGATTTTGTGCTAATAATTATAAACCCGAATTTAGTTTTTGTCTCCTCATGATTATCATGATTATTATATTATACAAGCGGTCCGCTCCGGTTCCGCTCGGGTCTTTAACAAAAACTTCAACGATATTTAACATAGTTTTATTTTTTTAAATAAAAGAACACTTATTGCGGCATAACTATAATAGTTAGACATATGCTGTTGCGACACTTTTTGTAAATACTGATGTGTTCTACAAAGTCGTAGTAGGTACATTATTTTATTCTATCATCAACAGTTTTCGCAGGGCACGCGATGTTAAGAATATTTTAGGTAAATTTTTTTACACCTTGGGTTAGATATTTGGAGTTTTAGTAAGGATCCCTGATTATTTTCAGTGTAGCTTCCAAACAGTGAAAGAATTTTTCAAATCGGTTCAGTAGTTTCGGAGCCTATTCAATACAAACAAACAAAAGTTTCCTCTTTATATATATATATATATATATATATATATATATATTTTTTTTTTTTTTTTTTTTTTTTTTTTTTTTTTTTTTTTTTTTTTTTTTTTTTTTTTTTTTTTATCCTACCTAAACTGAGAGCCTTGAGAGGCTATATCAGCGTAACCCTAACTTTTGTAGGTGAGCTCACGGGGCTCAAACCTGATGACGTTGCTAACACGAACCCTAGCAAGAGTCGTGCTTCGCAGAATCTACCACCGGATCGGAAACGCGACCCACTGAGAAGATCCGGCGAGAAACTCAGTGGGCTGTGTCTGAGAGTTAATTTACTCGTCGAGCCCTTCGTCGCAAGCGACGGGTTCGACGAGAACGGTGCTTGAATTACCTAGAAGCACCGTTAGTGGATCGGGAGGATCCGAGATGACGTGTTTTGGGCGACGTCGACTGCTTTCCATTCTGTCCGCAGGATCGGGAATGTAGTTACCGGCGGCCACGATGAGAGGGTTCTCGTGTCGTGCCGCTTTATCGAAGTGGCGCATCGACGCCGACTGCATATACTTACTGGTGGACTCTAAGTCCAGGTCGTCATGGAGGTCGACGTTCCTAACGAACCACGGGGCTCCGACGGCTATCCTGCAAAAACGGGATTGAATAATTATAATATTAGTATAGATGTATTATAATTTGAGAGTTTTATTTCGCCTAGTAACAGAAATCAACATAATTACAAAAGTGCGCCCATTAGGTCACTAGTGAAATACATGGCTGTCAAAGGGTTAATTTATTTTATCTTCGCGAACAACCGAACGAAAACTATTGTTTGCCTTTTTTTGTTCTTTTTTATTGCTTAGATGGGTGGGCGAGCCCACAGCCCACCTGGTGATAAGTGGTTACTGGAGCCCACAGACATCTACAACGTAAATGCGCCACCCGCCTTGAGATATAAGTTCTAAGGTCTCATGTATAGTTCCAATGGCTGCCACACCCTCCAAACCGAAACGCATTGCCTAAGACGACCCCTTTACAATATTAATACGCACCAGTCAGTCCTCTGTCCCGGTCACCGTCCTTGTCGAACCCGTCGCTTGCGCTTGCGATGAAGGGCTCGACGAGCGAATTAACCCACAGACACAGTCCACTGAGTTTCTCGCCGGATCTTCTTAGTGGGTCAAGTTTCCGATCCGGAGGTAGATTCTGCGAAGCACTGCTCTTGCTAGGGTCAGTGTTAGCAACACTCCGGGTTGAGCTCACCTACATGTTAGGGCGAAGCTGAAATAGCCTCTCAAGGCTATCAGCATAAGTAGGAATAAAAAGAAGTCCCCTGTCTTCGCCTCATCTAATTAACTGAATTAAAAAATCAAAGCGCTTCGTAGTATTTTTGAACTAGAGCAAGTTTATGGTTCCTCCGTAGAATTTAGTTTAGATATGTGTATTTAAGTAATGATTCATATCTATTCGTGGAATAAGTTCTCAATATATTTTTTTGTATCGACGCTATATTTCTCTACTCCCCTTTATTTATCTTGTGAGATAACCGTTATGTATACGAGTACAGTTGTCCGATCGTCGACCTCATTCGGCACTCGTGACTGACACATTGTCGTCTCAACGAATTCGGATCAAGTTCAGGTACACTTTATTGACGTTGTTGTGACGGTGATGATCGCATTAACATCGCTGTAACTTGATTTTAAAAACAAAAGTATCGTTACACACTGGGGTGGTCTGGGATAAATAAAACTTCCACCGAAGTACAAATTTAAACTATTTTTAACACTTTGCTTCAAGTTTCAAGTGATCCGTTCGCTGTTTGGCTTCGAGTAGATCCGATTACTAACTGCCTTCGTGTCATCTCTGCAACTCTTTTATGGTCGATACGACAACTCTACAATTATCGAGAACATTCTCGGTAAGGCGAGTCGTTTCGATATGTGGTTCCGCTATTTGATAATAGATGGCGTTGCACTTCTCGAGCGTTCTCGATTTTACTAGGTCTTTTGATATTCGCTTCTGCTATTCAACGATTACGTTACCGGCGTAACAGTATAATGGATTGTTGATTGCCTAAAGATTTTTTTTGTTCGGCATATCTCTAAATATACTATCAGTAACAAGTCCGAAATTCAGATAATTTGTGATATGTACTAGAAAAGGTTTCATTATTACCCCTTAATTTTCACAGGATAACAAGTCGTTATGAAAGTATATTTGAAATATTATACCAATGTATGAAGAAATATAATTATAGTGGTATAACTGCTATGTTTAATTTCTTAATTACCTTTATATGAGCATGTTTGTGGTCAGAATCGGAAAACTACTTTGCGACGCGAGACGATTTCTTTTATGGCTCATTAGTCAACCATTGTCAACGCTCTAGACACGTCCTGAGGGATCCACCTGATCCATTCTCATTGCTGTTGAACGATTCTTCCTAACGCGAGCAGGAGCCAAAGAGTTTGGCTACTGACTGCCCTTGAGCTGCTAGATACCGGGAAAGTTATCAGCAAACGCTCCTTCGCTGTTGAATTCTTGAGTTAGTTCACTTGTCTCGTCCATCCAACAAATTCTTCAGGGCTACCTACCACTCTGCCACTCACTCTTACAATGGAATTGGTATCGTTAACATTGACAATTATTTTCAGTTTTTTTGTTTAAAAATGAATACGAGAACATTCCTTGTTCATTCCTTGTTGACATCATTCGTTTCCTCGTGTATTTTAATGTTTGAATTCAGTTCAAATGTTTACGACCGATTTTACAGTTTTCAGCGAGCTTTAAGATTACGAGTTGGAACGTTCTTTAATCTCATAGAGATCAAACGTTCCGTCTAAAAAATGTTAGGGGAAACACGAGTATATTCCGTACAAACGTTTTCCAAGAGAAACATCCAAGGAACAACTATTTTTATCAAAGCGGAGAAGGGTCATTCTAGGGCAGCGGTCGGGGAATTTTTTTAATTATTACCCCAAAATATTTTTGTGTAAGTTATTTTACCCCATGGCGAAAAAAAAAAAAAAAACGAAAATATATACTTTTTACTCACAGAAGTTTCATTTCTACCCCCCAAAATTACATTTTACCCCATTTGGAGTAATTTACCCCGGTTCCCCGACCGCTGTTCTAAGGAACTCGCGGTGACTCTGCCGTTAACTTACCAGAAACTAGAAACACGTCAACGTGATTGGCCAACCTTGAGACATTCGGTCGAAATATTAGTTACACTATAAAAACTGTTATCCTGTCGTTCGAAGTAAAACTCGTAATCACGCGCGGCAGCTAAGAGGAAAAACCGGACTTTCGTAGTTGTATTCGCTGTACAAATAATGATTATTAACGCTGAAATAATACATTGCTGTCAGAGTTCAAACTTAATAGTACAAATCCATTAGCGTCATGTAATGAGATTCTGCGAAGCACGACTCTTGCTAGGGTTCGTGTTAGCATCGTCGTCAGGTTTGAGCCCCGTGAGCTCACCTACTAGTTACGGTTACGCTGGAATAGCCGCTCCAGGCTACCTACCAGCTTAGGTAGGAAAAAAAAAAGTCTTGTTATGTTATTTGTGATGTATTAATTCTTTGAAGATAGTATGCGCATTTCTTCTTCGTGGAATATTTGTGTGCCTAGTGCGAGTTTTTTAACTTTCTCGATAGCGTAACGTTAACTCTTTAAATGGAGTTGGAACGATTGCCGACGTTTACCGCTAGGGGCGCTGTTCCAACGAGAACGTTAAAAAAATTGCACTAACCACACTGATTCTAAAAATTTCACGCGATCATTACGAGTTTTATAAAAACAATAGTTTATTATTAAGCATTTTGACCTTTCGCTGTCGACGCGACATCCAAACCTGCATCTAAAATCACGGAAAATCCTATAAAAGTTTAAGACGCAATTATTTTTCGTTGAGACAAAATGTAACGTTCCATCAAATTTACTCCAAATTTTCAACTAAAACATGTCACCGTGACGTGATAATTCTACAGTCGTAATAGTGATTATTGTGTAATCAACTCTTATCGTTTGTACAGTACTCGTACCTACGTTTCCACACTCGATGGCGCTCGACATTGTCCTTGATTTCCGTTTCCTGAATACATTTTTTCCTATATTTGTGATAGTCCAATTGAACAGTTAATTTAAATTAAATGAAAAGGTATTTGATTTGAATTTCGTTTTTTTTTGTCATTGCGACACGTTTCATTAACGAATGATAGCCAGATATAAATAAATAAATATAAATATTTACTAACAATCACGCCACGTTAACTGGTCCCGTGGTAAGTTCGTAAAGAACTTGTGTTACAGGTACCAGATAACGGATATAAATATAAGATTTTTATTATACATACATATATTTAAGAGATTTAATATTATACATACATCCATAACCCTGGAAAAGACATTTATATTTATCATACAAATATCCTCCCTTGGCGGGATTCGAACCTGCGACCCCCTTGTGTAGTGACCATGTCACTTACCACTACACCAGACGGCCGTTGATATATTTTCGTAGTGAACATTTACAACCAATTTTTTTTTTTTTTTTTTTTTTTTTTTTTTTTTTTTTTTTTTTTTTTTTTTTTTTTTTTTTTTTTTTTTTTATTATTGCTTAGATGGATGGACGAGCTCACAGCCCACCTGGTGTTAAGTGGTTACTGGAGCCCATAGACATCTACAACGTAAATGCGCCACCCACCTCGAGATATAAGTTCTAAGGTCTCAGTATAGTTACAACGGCTACCCCACCCTTCGAACCGAAACGCATTACTGCTTCACGGCGGAAATAGGCGGGGTGGTGGTACCTACCCGTGCGGACTCACAAGAGGTCCTACCACCAGTGATTACGCAAATTATAATTTTGCGGGTTTGGTTTTTATTACACGATGTTATTCCTTCACCGTGGAAGTCAATCGTGAACATTTGTTGAGTACGTATTTCATTAGAAATAATTGGTACCCGCCTGCGGGATTCGAACATCGGTGCATCGCTACATACGAATGCACCGGTGTCTTATCCTTTAGGCCACGACGATTAAATTGGGTTCACGTCTATATAGTTACTGAAATTCTGCCGATACAGATTGGGCATTCAATTTCGATTCTACATGATTTCCTGTTCACTAGATGGTTTTTTTGTCGTATTTTTTGAGATAAACTGGTAATGATAACTAAAATAAAAAATACGCGTTTTCCTCTAAAATTTTTTATTTTAAAATATGCGTCTCTTTCAATATATATGCTATTTCACTGTGAAGGAACAGGATTAATAGCTTACCATATAATACCAGGTGAGCCTGTCTGACTATTTAGAGCAATGCGAAAACTTATGAAATCGATGGGCGGGAAGTGCCTGACGTACCCACATTCACACTTTTGGTGCCGATTTGATTCTTAGCGATAGTTACCATTAAGCGGCAATTCTACAATCAATAATTGCACGTTTCTTATAGAAATAATATTGTAAATAACATATTTAATGACACTGGTGGGCTGTGGCACCACATCCTGGTGGTAGGACCTCTTGTGAGTCTGCACGGGTAGACATCACCAACCCGCCAATTCTGCCGTGAAGGAACAATGCGTTTCGATTTGAAGGCTGGGACAGCCGTTGTAACTATACTGAGACCTTAGAACTTACATCTCAAGGTGGCTGCATTTACGTTGTAGTTGTCTATGGGTTCCAGTAACCACTTAACATCAGGTGGGCTGTGAGATCGTCCACCAACTAACCGACCAACCGTCGACCTAAACAGAAAAGAAAAAAAAAAAGTACAATGTCTTGTAATGTCCCGTTTATTTTTATCACTCGCGATACAATAAAACAAGTCAAAAGTCGCCTAGATACAATCAAATAAATCAATATGTTCGAACGAAACCTTGACTGCTTCGTTACTATTGAGATTGAACACAAGCTAAATTGTATAACACATGCAATAATACATGATTTGTGAATGAATAACGCATTGGACGCAAAAACATCTCGGATTGTGTAGATGATTTTTATTGTATTGGATTTTTTAAAAGAACATAATATATTTAGCATGTTCTGATTCAAAGTTTGAGATTTAATTTTTGTTATTATAATTCAATCAAATAATAATTTTACAACAACAATTTTAAATGAACATTCGTATGCTATCGACACAAACTAGGATGTATTTGTGATATTTTATAGAAAGACATTGATGTAAGCAACGTTTTTATTTATCGGTTAACATCTATCATGCAGAGGCTGAGGTAAGTTAACAAGATGACAAAACTGGCACGTATTGATTGAAATATTTACCAAAATTCATTGACTCGTACAGTGCAGTGTTCAATAGTGTACATTTGGTAGCTTGGTAGCGATTGTCATTGTTAATTACATGGCCAGTCGTGCATTTGAATCGATTCGTCCTCTGCCAGTCTAAGCTAATAAAATTTATAAGGCAAAGCAAGTTAATCAATGATTAACGAAACTGTTTACCGAAAGTTACGTTAAACGCCAGTTAAAAGGGTTTTGCGTGAAGCAAAAACTTTGTATCCCTTTTTACGAAAATTGCGCGGACGGACGAGTATGAAATTTTGCACACTTATAGAGAATATAGAGAAAAAGTGCACAATGCTAATATTTTTTTAAATAATGCATAAAAGATACATTAAATCAATAAAGAAAACATTACACACACTACATACCATGTATTTGACGCACACACGCATGCATACTATTTATTGTCAAACTTTTGTTCTTGACGTCTGTTGTCAAATTGAGATTAAATATTGTTTGTCTTTGTTAATATTTTTATAGTATAGTCTTGGCGAAATTTGTGATTATAGAAGTATAAAATACAATCATAATAGTGTACAAACTTACAATTCCAATTAATTATAGTCGAATTTCGACTACTGCGGGACCTCTAGTCTAAAATTAATCAGCAGTTTTTTATTTACTACGTATTTAGAAAATGAACGGCTTGTCCTTTCCATTTTGCATTACATAGCAATAAATTTATCTCTAGGTATATATCTATGTATAATACATCATTTTATAGGCGACTGTTTACATAACATTCACAATCTTTACGCAAGGATTTAATTGCACGTACTGTTAAAATAAATGGCTGACATGTGTTATGAGTCGTATTATAATTTATGATGAGTGTCTCCTGAATTAGTTTGAATGAAAATTATCGAGAATATACTGTGTTGATAATTACTGATATCAATAGTTTCACGTGGAGCGTGTCTTTTAGGCTACGTAAATTTAAGACAGGTCTTATAGTGATAACTCTGGCTACAAGCAATGCGACGACCTTGTTGGCCAAAATGACTGTCTATGTGATTTAATACTGAAGTACCACAAAAAACGTAATTACTTTGATCATCGGTGCGAGTTGGACATTGTGGAAATCCCATCCGTTGATATGTAGAATTTTTCTAGATTATGTGTTGTTAATATGTGTGTGTGTGTGAATGACGATATGTGAGAGAACTCACTCCGAGTTTGAGCTAACGGCTGATAGAAGAGAATGGAAGAGAAAAATTAACTATGCCGACCCCACCTTGTTGGATAAGGTGAAGAAAAAGAAGAACATGTGTTGTTAATAAGTGATAATGTTTGAGTGATTTTTAGCTCGTCCTTATTTATTATAAATTGTATTTTCTTTTGAACGATTAAAATTGAAAGCGTGATCAGAGAAACGTGTGAAAATTGTCCATCTATCACAGACAATTGCGATATAAGTAATATAAAAAAGTCGCGCTACCCACTCAGCGTCGAACATCGCGTTTACCGCACGTGCGTTGCCAAAATATGCGAAAGTCCAGACGGCTTCCAGAATCCTGGTGTGTATTTTACCAGACGGAGACATTGGTGTTTTGCCAAGGTGACGTGTGCTGACCTAAGTGTGTGACGTCACGAACGTCGTAAATACACAGAATTTACGCTACGTCCTACGATATTTGCGCTTTTTCATCAGAACTATAAATAATGATTTAGATGTTGGTACTGGATATAGATAATTAGAATGATTGTTGTTTATGTTGCTTAGTTGTTACTTTATTTCGTAGGTTCCGTAAAAGGTAACTTGGGGATTCACCGGAAAATGGGTAGTAGCGTTCTCTGAGTATTATACGAACGCATTACGATCGCTAACTATTAACTGGTGGTAGGGGCTATTGTAAGTTCTTACGAGTAGGTATCACTATCTTGCCTTCGAACCAGTTTAATGGGACAGGCCGTTACGCAATACAAGAAAGACTGACCTAAGTAACCATTCTGGACGAGGTGGGTCGAGATCTAATTCATCCATGTAAGCAATATTTGAAATAGAATCTGTGTTAATCAGGATTCTGCGGTTGTTATACTGGAGAAAGTAATCGATTTTGAAGTAACACAGAGATTAGCAACTGCCTCAAAACTGCAGTAAACTTTTGGATGTACAGCTCAAACAATAAAAATCTGGGAAAAGACACCGGAATAGCTGGAACAAAAGGGTCTTCAAGAGAGCCCCTCCATAAGACATTCTGAGTGTCCAAATAGCTGTAACAGACGCTCTATAAACATTCCTCAGAAATTGATGTAGCTCTTGGGAGAAAACGAGTGGGTTCATGTGAAAGAGTGACTGACAAATTTGGACCGCAATTGATATGCACAAAAGTACACGTGGAATTGAAATGCAAAACAAAAGCTCGCTGCGAAATCAATTGATTGCGCAATTATTGTGCTCAATTTGTTGTTTTGATTGTTGTGTGTGTGTGTGGTGATTGTTGAATTGTTTTCAACGCAGCATCGAGAGCAGTCGATACAATAGTAGTCTTAATATCAGTGCTAGTGCAGTGTGCATATATGTATCTCGCTCGTGGTCTGCTAGAATCCGTAATTTCCCTAATAAGAATTAAGTTCGACCGACCCGATTATTCGCATTGACTTTAGTATGAATGATGCCGTCGGTATGAACACTTATCAAAAAATCTAAAGATACGGTTTGACAATAATCCATTACCCACTTAATCAGTCGGCTGTTTCTTTAGATGTTGCTGAGCGATAGAGCACGATGTGAATTTATAAAGTACTAAAGACAAGAAATACATTAGTAATACAAACAATATCACTCTCTTTCACTTTCGGGGAATTTTCATTTTATGTCATTCAATTATTCGATTGTTTCTCGATAATGTATTCAGTAGATATCATACGTCATATCTACGGCGTTTTGCAAAATTAAGTAATAAAACAACTAAATAAAAATTCAAAGAAATTATTTCACAAACATCACGACGACGGGTTGCGGGTTTGTCAGAAAAAAAAAGAAAACTAAACTGCTTTAATAATAAGGAAATTTGAATTTTAAAATGTCATAAGAGTATATTTTGCCATAAAATATGTATGTTGAAGTTAATAAATGTAGGTGTTAGTCATCTCACGTGATAATATGCAAATACAGGCGTTTCTGATTGTGACATCTGCAAACTTGAGGACGTATATATATTTATTTCTTTGCGTTTTTTTAAACAGCCGTAACACTTCCTTGAGATTGCCGATGACTTACGAAATGTCACTGTCATTGGGACACTAGTTCAATGACCCCAATATGACATTGATACAGGTTGTTAGTGCCATTAAAACCGAAACAAACCGGAATCTTTTGAATGACATCCGAGGTTAATCATTGGATCTTTGATTTAACCACTTACTTCAAAGGTTATAATTCGGGCAGTCTATTTCTTAATATTTCTTAATTGAATGAATAACTTTGACATGGTCTTGGCATAAATATTCTTACCCGGAAAACATTGAGTATGTGTGTCACAATAGTGAATAAATTAATATAACAGAATTACCTTAATAAAGTCCTTTCAGAAAGGTTTGCAGATACAATATGTAATTTCATTGACTGACGATCTTATGGAAGAATTTAAGGATTCCAAATTATCGTGGTATCTAGGACACGCTAAACTCTCTAAAAGAGACAACAAAGCATAATCATGCGGATTGAGATCGGGAGTAGACGGCGACCAGACTTCAAGACTAATTATGCCAAAGAAATGACATAATCTTTCCCTTTTCGCCACGTTTGTGTAGATCAAGTTTTAAGTACAGAGTTTTGCTAAAAGGATCATTTTTGACCATAAATATGATGCCGTTAAATAGCTTTACCCGCTCCACAATCGATATCGTAATTAATAACTGGGCCGTTGTTTTAGTATTGTTTCACAATCAATTTTCTTTATTCTTTATTGTACACACAGTTAATACAATACAACAATTGCGAAAAGTTATAAAATGGCGAGCTTAACTCAACAATTGAGTTATCTACCGACTAACCGTTCTTAATTTTCGTGCCGTCTTAGCAGTTATTATTATTGTTACTCATTTTTATTGTCTTAACAGTCTTCATGGCCAGGCTTGTATAAATATTCTCACAGACTTGTGACCCGTTTCAATTTTTGTCTCAAAGTAATTGTGTGATGTATTTTTAATGGAGTAACTATTAAAGTCGCAAACGCTGGTCTCGAAACTATATAGTTACCGTTGGTCTTGTTTGGTTTTTGAATGTTCGTTTTTAGTTTGAATTCTATCTAACAAAGCAACAATAGCCTCTAGATAATGGTTTTCAGTCAGGATTGCGATTTTGTAATTTACGATCCATTCCGAACTTGTGGCTTCACACTGTATATATAAATTTAGATTTAATGTGCCATCAACGAAGCCACAATGAAGCCATTGTATTAATTTACTGATCACCGGTCACTCAAACTGACGAGCTATAGACATAAACTTAATGGAAATATTGTTTTAATCAGGCTAAAGAAATACCGACCCTAAGCGCTTCGATTTAAGATAGAGAATTTGCTAAGCATGAGTTGAGAGCTGCGAGACAAGGTTCTAGTTAAATAGGCTGCAATGTTTCGCGGTTTTATAGTACCATATTTCGATCGGCAACTGACATTTACTGGTGGTAGGGCGTATTGTGATTGTGTGAGCGTCTTAAAACCCTACGATAGGCAGCGGCTTGGCTCTGGTATTGCTGAAGACCATGGGCGACGGTAATCACTCACCATCAATCGGGCCGTATGTTCGTCTACCTTCAAGAGCAAAAAAAACATGGATGGATTGTGTGAAAGAGGATATGCGAGAGAAGGGGTTGAATGCAGAGATGATGTTAGTTGCGTTTGCATGGCAAATAGTACATCTGCGCAATCCCATACGTATTGTGGGATAAAGGCAAGGAGAAAAAGAGGGCGTGTTATGATTCTATAAGGATAGGTAT
This sequence comes from Bombyx mandarina, assembly GCF_030267445.1. Classification (NCBI taxonomy): domain Eukaryota; kingdom Metazoa; phylum Arthropoda; class Insecta; order Lepidoptera; family Bombycidae; genus Bombyx; species Bombyx mandarina. The sequence continues at coordinate 10,451,076 of NC_143216.1, read as the reverse complement.
CATGCCATTCCGACCGGTTTCGTTACGAAGTAATCAAGCGGTAGGCTCAAAGGAAATGACAGCGGTTATACCGAACAATTGACTCTTCCAACCATCAGCTCGGTAGTGACATTAACGTAATGATGTCACTACTGAGCCTATGCCCTTTAGTGACCGAAGATCTATGTCCCGTGATGACCGAAAAAGCGAACGGATATGCTACCACTCCCTTTGCAACATTATATTGAACTAGCTGAGTTACTTGCGGTTATTGTCGTATAGCGGATGACTCCGCAGGGCGAAGCTAGTCTAAGTTACTCCTTATATCATCAGCTACCTATCAGTGAAAGTCTCGTCAAAATCGGTCCAGCTGTTCCAGAGATTAGCCGGAACAAACAAACAGATAGACAGACACAAAAATTTAATAAAATATATATTTTGGTATAATATGTACTGCAGTATACAATACTTACGCATTTAGTAAAAAGTGGTTATTTTATTATTACAAACAGACACTCTAATTTTATTTATTTGTATAGATTGCAATGGAACTCTAGGAACTTTCCAATGCATTAGAATTACGAACGCTCACACAAAACGCAACACCAAACTGTAGGTACTTCGTCTCTTACATTTCAGATATCAGCTGTGACTTAATCTCACTTAGAATTTTCTTTTATCACAAGTAACCTGGTTCAGTACTCCGTTCCCACGGTATCCGTGAACAATCAACTTCACCAAATCTCTTTTATCCGTTATCATAGTTTCTTCTCATTACGAATGTTCGTCTAGAATCGTAATGTGACGACAGCTTACGTAACGCGTCCCTATCTTATCGCTTTGATTTGTAGGACACTATTGCACACAGACATAATGTATTTCTTTATTGCATTTAATGTAGTGTGTGTGTGTGTGTGTGTGTGTGACTAGCGTATGGGAAAATTTCGGGTTTCATAATAACATCTTATAGCACACATTACAATAAAAACTACACGTAATAAATTTTTTTTTTTTTTTTTTTTTTTTTTTTTTTTTTTTTTTTTTTTTTTTTTTTTTTTTTTTTTTTTTTTTTATTGCTTAGATGGATGGACGAGCTCACAGCCCACCTGGTGTTAAGTGGTTACTGGAGCCCATAGACATCTACAACGTAAATGCGCCACCCACCTAGACAATTGAGTATTCATTTAGAACGCTTATAAATATTAAGGAAAAAAACTATATTACCTACTATAAACAAGACACGCACTCTTTAGTAAGAAAACAGAACACAATTACGTGGATATAATTGAGAATTTGTAATGTTATTTTACAATGGTAACTGTATCGCGGTGACGACCGTGACCGCTAAAATATGAATTATTTAATACGTAAACGTGTTTCATTATACATATCTCTTTGTTGCCAATCGATCCAATTATAACAACAATATATAATAGTTTAAAAAAACTAACAAAATACGCTTTTATAGAAAATCCAACCAAAAAATAAATTTTAATAAATTTTAATTAAAAATGGTGTAAGAAAAAATGATTTTATGGTAAAAAAACGTGGGCTGCTTTTCAAGATGTTATCAAAATAACCCTTCTATTCATATCTGTTCACAAAATATTTATAGCTACTGATACCATGCACCCCATTTCTCAAGGCTCATTTATTTGAATTATTAATTTATTTACTTAAAAGGTTTGATTAATTAATGTAGTAGTGAGACGATAGAAAAAAATACGACATAATAAAAAAATAAAACTTAGTTTAACTACTCGACTGCCGGAGACGAAGGCCTTTAATCTCGTATGTGTAATTAAAAATCTGCGAATTATTGATTTTGTACGCAATTAAAACTAATTTTACGGTTTCAATTTATTTATTTTCTTGTTTTTCTAGTACCATTTTTTTTTTCTACCCCGGCGTCGTCACGAAAACGGTCATAAGGTACTCTAAAAGTCGGAAATAAGAACAATAATAAACAGAAAAAATCCGATATTCGTCCGTAAAACTAGTTTTAATATCGACTAAGACAGGCGATATCCGAAGATATAATATCGAGAGGTTAAAGGCTATTTGTTTTAAGCGACATTTCGCTTACTACGCGATATTTATCTTTGTAATCAAAGATGCGTTTTATTTGGTATTAGTATCAATCAACAGTTCGATGTTTTTGATTGAACTTCAATTAAGCTAACTCCATTCGAATAGATGAAGAAGTTTTTTTTATTGTTATGATGTTTTGTCCAATTTTTAATCTCTAAATGGCTCTCCTGTAAAGTTGCAAAACTATCATTTAAACCAAATAGCCTTTCACCCTCTAATATGATTTTTTACGATTCGATTGTATTATTAGGATATTCGTAAAGGATCGATGAGTGTAATTAAACGATAAATGCTGCCAACGGTTGTGATTTCGTCCCTTATATTCATACTCCTAGAGAGGAAAATCATTTGTCAACCTTTGTGACCTATGATTAAACAACGCTGATTAAAATATGCACTACATGAACAATGCACTACGAGTTGAAATAAAATAACGTTTTAATACATCAATGTCTTTAATACTATGTTAATAAGGGTCAATTCTGACTACTCTTTATGAAATTGTAACATATTATACGATTCCATAAAGTAGTATAAATTAAAAAAAAAACATCAATAATATTAGAACAAGGTGAGTTAATATATAACTATAAACTAAAATAAATAACGTCCTCAAACACAATTTATTCAACAAATAAAAACTAATAATTTTATATTATCATATTAGTTTTGTTTGGAAGAGCGTTTGAAATAAATAAAAAATATACGACAAGAAAATACTTTTTGACCTTTAACGGGTTTTTTTAAAAATAATCAGAAAAACTGTTTAAAAAATACTTATAAATAATGGTGTAAGGATAGTAAGTTTTATAATAATACATAGAATATTATCGGATTTTTTTTTGCTTCGAATATTTGGATGTTTTTTTGCCCTCAATCAAGTTTAATAATTTAGTATTTTGCACGTGAATTATAATTGGTATTTGTTTGAATGAGAAATTTTGTCAATTATGCTGGAAAAAATTTCGTTTTTTTTTTTAGTTGACAAAATTTCTCTCAAATTCAACAGTCTCTATTGATAGAATTAAAAAGATATATGATTTTGCTAATGTAATACCCGTGTGTTCAGTTTCGTCGCGGGCGTGATTCTGAGGGAGAGAATACCGGCGTTCGAGCGCATGTTGTGGCGGGCCTGCAGGGGAAACGTGTTCCTGAGGCAGGCTGAGATCGACACGCCCCTGGAAGATCCATCATCAGTAAGAGCTTTACGACTCCTCAGTCGATTGGTCAAAGAGTCATCATCATCGTCATTATCCTGCCCTTCTCCCAGTTACCTGGGGTCGGCGCAACATGTTTTCTCCTTCCATACTCTTCTATCATATACAATTTCTTCGCTCACTCCCCTCTTAACCATATCATCTTTCACGCAATCCATCGATTTCTTCTTAGGTCTACCTCTTCCTCTATGTCCTTCCACATTCATAGTTAACATTTTCTTACCAACCTCATTTTCATTTCGTCTCATCACATGTCCATACCATCCCAAACGCGCACTTCTCAGCTGGTCAAAGAGTGTTCCCATAAAATTTTGTACAACTATCTATCAACTATTGCAACTCGCAAAATTATAATTTGCGTAATTACTGGTGGTAGGACCTCTTGTGAGTCCGCGCAGGTGGGTACCAACACCCTGCCTATTTCTGCCGTGAAGCAGTAATGCGTTTCGGTTTGAAGGGTGGGGCAGCCGTTGTAACTATAGTTGAGACCTTAGAACTTTTATCTCAAGGTGGGTGGAGCTTTTACGTTGTAGATGTCTATAGACTCCAGTAACCACTTAACACCAGGTGGGCTGTGAGCTCGTCCACCCATCTAAGCAATAAAAGAAAAATCTTGAACTGGAACTATATTGCAACATTCACTCTCTTCTTTTTCTCCACCTTATCCCACTAGGTGGGGTCGGGACAGATAATTTTTCTCTTCCATTCTCTTCTATTAGCCGTCAGCTCAACACTCAGCCCTCTCTCTCCTATCGTCATTCACACATTCCATCCATGTCTTCTTCGGTCGACCTCTTCCCCCTCTACCTTGCACTACCATTTCCATACATCTAGTCACATGCGTATTTTCTCTACGCATCACATGTCCATACCACGCTAACCGTTCGCTTTTTAATTTGTTGATTACCGGGGCTACTTTCACACTTCCTCTGATATACTCATTCATACCATATTGCAATATTCACTCTCCATATATCAATCGTCACCGGAGTAGAGTTCATCTATACTACCTGGACGTATCACTGCGTTCATCCACAGTGCGTTTCCAGAGGTCTTTTTTGCCACGTACCATCCGGCTATGGAATGAGCTCCCCTCCACGGTGTTTCCCGAGCGCTATGACATGTCCTTCAAACAAGACTTGTGGAGAGTACTTAACCGTAGGCAGCGGCTTGGCTATGTCCTTGGCATTGCTGAAGTCCATGTGCGATGGTAACCACCTACCACTAGGTGGGCCGTATGCTCATCTGCCTACAAGGGCAATAAAAATCAATGAATAATCTGTCAGTACTCTGTCCTTGGCATTTCTTTATAGCAACAGTTCCCAAACTTATTTTGTCTACTGCCCACTTTGAGAATAAATTATTTTTTAACGCCCCCATTTTTTCACATACTTAAGAACCACTATAGCGAGAGCTCAGTCGGTGTCTAAGAGTCCTCCTAGATGAAATTACAAATCGCCTCCTCGGCCTCTATAAAACGCCCCTCTTTTTTTCTGGCTCTCTTACCGCCTCCCTTGGGTCCTCCAGCGCCCATAAAGGGGCGTTATCGCCCACTTTGGGAAAGGCTGCTTTATAGGATACCAACGCGTTATTCTATTTCAGAATCTCGTCGAAATGAACGAAATGAAGTAGCTGACATTATCCTTTTGTTTTTCAGTCGGATCAGGTTTACAAATCGGTGTTCATCATATTCTTCCAAGGCGATCAGCTGAAGACGCGCGTCAAGAAAATATGCGAAGGTTTCAGGGCGACGCTGTACCCGTGCCCGGAGTCGCCGGCCGACCGCCGGGAGATGGCCATGGGCGTCATGACCAGGATCGAGGATCTGAACACCGTAAGTTCTACCATTCCACACGATATTGGGTTTGTGTCCCTTTGTTTTGGGGACGGCGCGACTGTACCATAGATAGTACACAATTAAATTAGCTATAGATAAGCAACTGAAGCACTCAACAAAAATGTTTACGGGCGTCGGCCACTAGATGGCTTCGCTTCGATTAGTTTCTCATTGCTCCCGTTGATGGCAGTAACAAATTACCTATCCTATATTTTATTTTTAATGAAAGATTTTGTAAATTTTTAAAACCTTTAATTGATAAAATTTAGTCTATTTGTTTATAACAAATAAAGACATATGTTAGGGCCATCAGCTACAAGATGTCGATAGTTTCCATACAAAAAAAAATATTTGTCTGAAAAGTATCGCAGTTTCAGGGGCCGCAGCTATGTACGATTGTAGGTATTCTAATCGTAATTCTCATTAGCATTGCTCATTGTTTTTGATTAGTGTTGGACGAATGCTGCTCTCAGCGATAAATAAAAATGGAGAATGCCAATCGAAATCGATGATTTGATACGGTTATTGTGTCTTAAAAATAACCCTTGATCCATGGGTGATCCTGGTGGTAGGACCTCTTGTGAGTCCGCACGGGTAGGTACCACCACCCCGCCTATTTCCGCCGTGAAGCAGTAATGCGTTTCTGCTTGAAGGGTGGGGCAGCCGTTGTAACTATACTGAGACCTTAGAACTTATATCTCAAGGTGGGTGGCGCATTTACGTTGTGGATGTCTATGGGCTCCAGTAACCACTTAACATCAGGTGGGCTGTGAGCTCGTCCACCCATCTAAGCAATAAAATTTCATGGTTCTATTGTATACTGGGTATAAGAAGACCGCTTTGTTTTATTTAGCTGTTCTAACCTGATGGAGCGTAAATAATGCTAATAAAACGTTTTAAACATACGATTTTTTTAAAATCAGGATCGATTTTTTCCTTCCCGTCATCAAAGGTGTCATTAGTACTAGTCTTGTCTTCGTTTTCGGAAGCGGTCTCCTAACACCCAGTTTGATTTTTGCCATAAATCAATGTAACTGAAGTTTAAATTTAAATAAAGCTAAAAGGAAGGATTCCGTTCAGAGATGCGGATAAGCTCTTGATATGCCTCGTGTTATTTGTTGGTCACTGGGCTTGAGACATGAGGTCGCGGTATCAACTGTACCTCACGAACTCAATGGCCGCCCTCACCCTTCGAACCGGAACGCAGTAAATTGCCACTGCTCATCAAAATACACATACTTTTTATATTGTTCGATGTAAATTTTCGATGTTTATATATAATTATGTTAATGTGTGTAGTAATAATGTCACCGCCATAATTATTTCAAATAACCACCTTCTGAACTCCAGAATTCAAGGTCAGCGCAGTGTGTGTGTTCCCATAATATGTACTGTCTGCAATAAACTCTAAATACAGTAAAATTTTAATGAATTTAATATTGATATAAATAGACTTCTGTTCTTGATATTGAATATGTAAACAAAAATATTGATTCGCCTGTTACGTTTCACTAACGGATAATAGAATGATTTGTCAAAATAATCCATATTTGGTATAATTTATCTTTATTCCGGCAACATTCCATTCCCATTTAAAATTGAAGCTATATTTTACTATTATTTGGGGAATTCCCGGAACGTATTTTTTTTTTGCTTGATAACTGCATTTTTTTCTGCGGCGCTTCATCTTTTGTAGTTAATTTAATTAACCCGCAAATGTGTGTAGTTTGGACAGCTCTGCTCTAGTTGGTTGTTGGAATTCGGTATTAATGACATTGATGGGGTTCGATAACCACTTGACACCAAATGGGACGTGGCCTTAATCCCCATATGCTTTAAAGAATAATTTATGTATACCCTACTTTAGGTTTTGTATAATTATTATTTTTCTTTTCGTTACACGTCACTAACCACTTCGAATCTGAACTCCCAGGTCTTAGGTCAGACCCAGGACCATCGTCACCGCGTGCTGGTCGCCGCCGCCAAGAACATTAAGAACTGGTTCGTGAAAGTGCGCAAGATCAAGGCCATCTACCACACGTTGAATCTGTTCAATCTGGACGTGACCCAGAAGTGCCTCATCGCCGAGTGCTGGGTGCCCGCGCTCGACATGGAGACCATCCAACTGGCTCTGAGGAGAGGAACGGTGAGTTTGTGCTGTCGATCAGACCTGATGTCATTAGGGGTTTATGTATTTCGGATATATGGTGGTAGTATGGATATACAGTGGTGGTTATACTGGTGGTAGGATCTTTTGAGTCCGCACGGGTAGGTAACGCCGCCCTGCCTACCCGTATTCAGTAACAGCAGGTGGGCTGTGAGCTAGTCCACCCATCAAAGCAATAAAAAAATCTATTTGTAACAGGAACGCAGTGGCAGCTCGGTTCCCCCGATCCTCAACCGGATGGAGACTATAGAAGACCCGCCGACGTATAACAGGACCAATAAGTTCACTTCGGCCTTCCAGCACCTCATCTACGCGTACGGCGTGGCCACGTACCGCGAGGTCAACCCGGGTGAGTTCGCCGCGGCCTCTCCCCCCAACCCCCCTCCCCGGCACGCTAGCCCTCTGTCAATAACTTTTTGGCGGGAACGCGAGGAGTGAAGTTGTGTGATTTGTTTTATTTTGTCTATTCAGTGTTTCTTTAGGTTTAAATGTGTAATAAAGGTGGTTTATTAACTGTTTAGTATCTGTGAAAGTGCACAAATGTGGGAAAATGAAACAAAGCCCCTAAACGTAACTTCTCGGTATCTTCCAAAAAGTCCACTGAAAAAGTGTCTGATCACCATTTTACTGAGATTACACTTCATTTCATTTCATAATATCATTTTCATATAAGAAAGTTACGTATCATTAAAATTTAAAATAAGACTTGACCTAAAGGTCTTAGTTACCAGGTCATAAAATCCCTTAAAAAAAAAAGGTCTCTGTCAACAATGTGTTTCATCTTGCAGCGCCCTACACGGTCATAACGTTCCCGTTCTTGTTCGCGGTGATGTTCGGCGACCTCGGCCACGGCGCCATCATGGCCGCCTTCGGGTTCTGGATGTGCTACAAGGAGAAGCCGCTGCAGGCCAAGAAAATCGACAGCGAGGTCTGTATCCCGCCATCCACCATCTACCATAAACATTAATACACAATCACAGATACACTGTCTTCAGTTTACTGGTGGCAGGACCGCTTGTGAGTCCGCGCCGGTGGGTACAACCACCACGCCTATTTCTGCCGTGAAGCAGTAATGCGTTTCGGTTTGAAGGGTGGGGCAGCCGTTGTAACTATACTGAGATCTTAAAACTCATATCTCAAGGTGGGTGGCGCATTTACGTTGCGGATGTCTATGGGCTCCAGTAACCACTTAACACCGGGTGGGCTGTGAGAACGTACACCCATCTAAGCAATAAAAAAAAAGTTTTCGCGAGAAAATGATTAGAAGAAAAAAATGCGGTATTGTTTGTTGTATGTACGCATACCTTTTCCGAACGACAAAAAATATTTTGAGTCACCCAAAGCGGTAGCAGTTACGATCTTATAGACAACTTGACTGCAATCAGCCAACGCAAAGAAGTTTCACAAAATTATTTTTGTAAACGTGTTACGTAGGTACACACCAACACACAGACACACAGAGCTGTCTTTTTCATCAATAATCAACATGAAACAATATAATATGGTATATAGGCATATTAGCTAACAGTCCGTCAAGTATAAAGTGGCTACTGCAAAATGTGAGTGTCATGTCGTCTACCTTAAGACACGAAATTTAAATTCAATTCAATAAAAATACAAATCAAAGATTGATGCTTAAAAAAAAGTTCCTGCTGGGATTTGAACTCGGGCACCCTCGCAGCGTCCATGTGCACCGGGCGCCTTATCTCCCAGGCCGCGGCAGCTTCGAACAAGCAGCTCACCTCTGTACGTTTCTCCGCAGATCTGGAATATATTCTTCGGCGGTCGCTACATCATCCTGCTCATGGGCCTGTTCTCGATGTACACGGGCCTCATATACAACGACATATTCTCGAAGAGCTTGAACATATTCGGCTCATCGTGGAGGAACAACTACGACGGCTCCACGCTGCAGAGCAACCAGCTGCTGCAGCTGAACCCCGACTCCAACGACTACCTGCAGTACCCTTACCCGTTCGGCATCGACCCGGTCTGGCAGGTGAGCGTCATACAGATATTGACCGAGCATCCGGAACTCGTTTTTTTTTTTGTTTATTAGAAAAGCAAAGGGATCGTGGTTCATACAGCCAAGTTTTTTGAAAGTTTATATTTGAATAAAGCTGGTTTGAGGTGTTTCCCGAGCGCTACATGTCCTTCTTCAGACGGGGTTTGTGGAGAGTATTTAACGGTTGGCAGCGGCTTGGCTCTGCCCGTAGCATTGCTGAAGTCCATGGGCGACGGTAACCACTCACCATCAGGTGGGCCGTATGCTCGTCTACCTATAAGCGCAATAAAAAAACAAATGTCGGTTCTATTTCATTAGATTCATATAAATTCGCATACTTTAAATGACATAGCCTCGGAGAAACTAAGAGCACTTTTGTACTCGCGCTCCTTCAGGACCTTCACTGGCCGTCGGATATTACTTCGGGCTGTGTAGTTTATAATATTATTGGTAAAAAATCATATTATATATCTTTTCCAGCTCGCAGAAGCCAACAAGATTATCTTCATGAACGGTTACAAGATGAAGATTTCCATCATAATAGGTGTCTTCCACATGTTGTTCGGTGTCTGTCTCTCGCTCTGGAATCATTTGTGAGTAACGAACGATTGGACAAAATATTACATAATATGCACATACACATATAATATATGCACACCTTTGTATATAAATAAAAATTCAGATGGTGTTATTGCATATGTGAATAACTACACAAGTGGTGAATTCTATTAATTGTTTACCCCAAAGTCAATATATAAATGCCATACGTTCCCCTGATTGTAAAGTGGTTATCATACCATGGATGGACACGTTTGGACATTGTCAATGCCAGTGGTACAGCCATTTCGCTGAACTTCGATGCCTTGTATATTTACCTTATACACAAGATAAGACGGGTGAAATTGGACTTTCCTCTGAGACTGCTTTTCATTGATCATATTAAAGTTATTTGTGGAAAAACAAAACATCAAAGTTGAGTTGTCTGATGACTTTTACATTTGGCCGGGCTATCATTCATTTATTCAATGAATTATGTTAGGTCTGTCGTCAGCTTACTGAAACTATAAAGGTTGGACTTAACATTGCAAATGCTGATCAAAGTAATAAAAAACTGCCAATATTGTATGATGTATTGTTTTAATTTTTTTAAATTTTTTTTAATAAAGGAACACTCTTTGTGGCACAACTATAATAGTTAGATATATGCTGTCACGACACTTTTTGTACATAATAATGTGTTCTACAAAGTCGTAGTACATTATTTTATTCTATCATCAATGGTTTTCGCAGGGCACGCGCTATAATGAATATTTTAGGTAAAATTTTACACCTCGGGTTACATTATTGGTGTTTTAGTAAGGATCCCTAATTTTTTTCAAAAACGATTATGGCCTATGTCCCTCGGGAATAGTATAGCTTCCAAACAGTGAAATATTTTTTCAAATCGGTTCAGTAGTTTCGGAGCCTATTCAATACAAACAAACAAACAAATCTTTCCTCTTTATAATATTAGTATAGATATTTTATTGTATTTAAAAAAAGTATCTATTGACAGGAATGCAGCGCGCGGCCGGCGTTTGTCTTTTGAAATTAAATAAAATTTTATTTGATGCAGGTACTTCAAGCGTCGCATCAGCATCTACGTGGAGTTCATCCCCCAGATACTGTTCCTGAGCCTGCTGTTCTTCTACATGGTGCTGCTCATGTTCATCAAGTGGACCACGTACGGCGCCACGCCCGGACACTTCGGCAGCCAGGACCCCGGTCAGTACCACCCCCCACTCCCTCACCCCGCTCGCCCGAGGGGGAGCGACACTTGAACTAAACGTGCGTGTCCGTTGCAGAGATAGTGAAGACGAGCGCGTTCTGCGCCCCGTCCATCCTCATCACGTTCATCAACATGATGCTGTTCAAGCACGACAAGAACACGCGGCCGCAGTGCGACGACTTCATGTTCTCCGGACAGATGTTCATACAGAAGGTGCGCCTCCTTTTTACAAGCTGCTTCGGACGCTAGCCACGCGCTACTGTGCTCGTGCCCACTGTGAACTAACAAAGAACCTTGTTCCCGTCTGGTTCTGTCACCTCTTCGTTGACCCCCCAGTGCTAAGACAAGTCTTCATTTAAACTGGATTAAACGAATCAGGGGAAATGTGTACAAACGCAGTTGTGCTGCAATAGTAATGACGAGGTCTCACCGCGGTCACTCTTCAAACTCGTCGACCAGGGAGTCGCCTAGTGTCTGCTGCTGCGGAACCTCCGAGAATTCAAAAGTCGATATGAGGACCCGTTGAATAGCAGTGCGTGCGTGCGTGCGTGCGTGCGTGCGTGCGTGCGTGCGTGCGTGCGTGCGTGCGTGCGTGCGTGCGTGCGTGCGTGCGTGCGTGCGTGCGTGCGTGCGTGCGTGTGTGTGTGTGTGTGTGTGTGTGTGTGTGTGTGTGTGTACGTACGTACGAACAGTCAAACAATTCCTCAGCACTCGTGGAGTAGTATCTCGTGGTACTGTCACGGGGTGGGTCCAGGAGCTCTTTATATAAAATAAAACTGTGACTGACACTATATGTATGTGCTTCCACTACTTACATAATATGTTTCCACTACTAAAGCCAAATCTGTTCTGCCACGTTTTTAATAATATATCGTGTTTATAGAAATACGATGCTGTAGGTATAACGATAAAAGCAAAAGTCTTCTACGGAGCGGGTGATATTGCTCGGTAGACCGACGGACCGAATGTTGTTGTTCGGAACTTTTTTTAATTTTTTTTTTTTTTTGCTTAGATGGGTGGACGAGCTCACAGCCCACCTGTTGTTAAGTGGTTACTGAAGCCCATAGACATCTACAACGTAAATGCGCCACCCACCTTGAGATATAAGTTCCAAGGTCTCAGTATAGTTACCTCGGAGGTCCCAGAAGATCGATCCGTCCGACAAATGTCACAAATATATTGTAAAGTTAATAACATTGTCTGTGCGTTGTTCCAGCTGTTCGTGATCGTGGCTCTGCTGTGCGTGCCCATCATGCTGTTCGGGAAGCCGTACTTCATCATGCGCGAGCAGAAGCAGCGCGCCGTGAGTGTCTCGATTATAGTCAACCACGTTGCACTGGTCCGGGATAAAAGCACCACGAGCCTGGGAACGTCCTGCTGACTTTATTAGAGCCGTCCGCGGCATGGCATCAATTACTATATTTTTCTAAATTTTTATTACCTAGATGGGGGTGGACGAGCACACAGCCACACCTGGTGTAAAGTGGTTACCGGAGCCCATAGACATCTACAACGTAAATGTCGCCACCTACCTTGAGATACGAGTTCTAAGGTCTCAGTATAGTTACAACGGATGCCCCACCCTTCAAACCGAAATGCAAATTTAAAGGGTTCTATGTGTTAGTCTAGATTATAAATTATCTTTGTACGAAAAATCGACTGAATCATTTTTGCGTGATTTACTTACAGAAACCTAAACTAACTTTCACGTTTGTAATATTATTGATTGTATATTATTGATAGGATACATTATCACACGAGTATAAGTACAGCGTATTGTTCGAATGTTTTTGAAGTATCAATTATGCACGTTCCAGAGACAAGGTCACCAGCCGGTAGAAGGTAACGCCGAGAACGGCACGGCGGGCGGCGCTCCCGTCCCGGCCTCGGGACATCACGACGAAGAGATCACCGAGGTCTTCATTCACCAGGTAAACGAATAGCAGAAGCTCTTTTTGACTACAGTGTTTTTTTTTTTAATGAATTTTTTAATGAAACAAAGTCCTTTAAGCCAAATCAGTATTTTTGTTTCTTCATCACTTTACCATAGTGTATTTTTTAGGGTATTTTTAGTGTATTTTTTTTAAGGGATTTTATCAGCTGGTAACTTAAGACCTTTAAGTCATGTCTTATTTTAATTTGTATTCTAATTTTTATGGAAATTGATAATATGGAGTGAAATGGATGGAAATGAAATGAAATAAGAATGATTACTTTGAGACATTAATCAACTGTGATAAAATTAAGTGAAATGAGATGAGATGATATGGGATGAAATATAAACTCAGTAAAATTGTGGTTAGTTACTGAGATTTTTTCAGTGGACTTTTTGGAGGATCCCGAGAAGCTACGTCCAGCGGCTTTGATTCATTTTCTCATTTCACAGATATTAAATAGTTAATAAATCACGGCTATTACACATCGCTTCGCTTCGGAAACTGTAATTTATTATTGATTTCTCCACTATTTAATGGATGCTTTATACACATAAACCTTTCTCTTCAATCACTCTATCTATTAAAAAAAAACCGCATCAAAATCCGTTGCGTAGTTTTAAAGATTTATGCATACATAGGGATATAGGGACAGGGAAAGCGACTTTGTTTTATACTGCGATGTCTGTCCGCAGGCCATCCACACCATAGAGTTCGTGTTGGGCAGCGTGTCGCACACGGCGTCGTACCTGCGGCTGTGGGCGCTCTCCCTCGCGCACGCGCAGCTCGCTGAGGTCGCCTGGAACATGCTGCTCAGGAAGGGTACGCATGTCAACAAGCAATGTCCGCCATGACACTAAACCCCCTATCAAATCCAGTCCACCACGAGCAACGCATCAATTTTACAGTTTTCTTAAGTCTTCTTTTACTGGTGGTAGGACCTCTTGTGAGTCCGCACGGGTAGGTACCAACACCTATTTCTGCCGTGAAGCAGTAATGCGTTTCGGTTTGAAGGGTGGGGCAGCTGTAAAAATTGAAAAAAAATCCTTCATACAGAATACAAAAATAAAAAACAACAACCATTTCGGATTAAAGTTATAACAAAACTACCTTAACCTTATAAGCTGCTTTGGATCCAGAATAATGGGAATATTCAAAAAGTTTTTAACTTTAGGTTTTTTTTCTTTTTTCCTTTATTAATGCACAAAACAAATTACAACCATATACATTATAAGTTTAAATATTTAATATAGCAATCTGGATTGCAATTCAAAACAGGTGCATACAGAGAAATTAAAACAACTGAACAGATGCCTTGTGTGTATTTTTATGTATATATATATTTATTTGTTGCTTAGATGGGTGGACGAGCACACAGCCCACCTGGTGTTAAGCGGTTACTGGAGCCCATAGACATTCACAACGTAAATGCGCCACCCACCATGAGATATATATATAAGTTCTAAAGTCTCAAGTAATAGTTACAGCTGCTGCCCCACCCTTCAAACCGAAACGCATTACTGCTTCACGGCAGAAATAGGCAGCGCGGTGGTACCTACATATACATACATGTTTTATAATCGACATGAATAATTTAAATAATGTCCACCTCAGTTCTGTTCATGTAGCTAGCTGCCCATTGTCTGCTCTGTCTGTAAGTCAACCCCATATGTTGTGCAGGTCTGATGTCCAACGACTACCAGGGCGGGATCTTCCTGTACGTGGTGTTCGCGGGCTGGGCGGCCATCTCCGTCTCCATCCTCGTGCTCATGGAGGGGCTCTCGGCCTTCCTGCACACGCTGCGTCTGCACTGGTATGGGCACACACCAAACCAATACATTTCATCCATTCAAATTCAAATTCAAAATCATTTATTTCAACTTAGATGTCAGCATAACACATTTCTTGAATGTCAAAATATAAATAACAATGTTAACTCTACCACCGCTTCCAAAAAAAGCCACAGTCCTGAGAAGAACCGGCGAAACAAACACAGCAGGCTTTTTTTTGTTTTTTCTCAATTTTTAATTTTTTTTTAATAAGTAAAAATATTTACAATAAACGGAAAAACAAGTCAATAATTAAAAAAAAAAAAAATAATGAAAAATGAAAAGGCCAGGAGCGAACGCCTCATTCAAATAACTATTCGGGAACAAAATTATTACCTGACCGGAACACAATACAATGTATGTATTTAGAATGATCGTTGATTACCATATGCAGTATACATAAATGGATTAATCAAATCAAATCAAATCAAAAAAGTTTTATTCAACATAAATGAAAGTACATACTTGTTGAACGTCAAAAGAACTACCGCCAATTCACAAGAATTAGCCTCCGTCCTGAGAAGAATTGGCAAGAAACTCAGCGGGCATGTCTTTTTTTTTTTTGAAATATTACATTTTTTTTTTTAAATATTAGTTTTTTTTAAATATTCATTCATATTCATAAATCAGAATGTAAACTTTACTGCGTCGTTAAAGCCTAGTAGGCAGTCCTAAGTTGTTTTGCTACAAAAGTTATTGGCAAAGTATAGCCCGTGAGCACTTGTGAACACATTTTATATTAAATTAGGCTTTCAAGATGGACGAAAACAGAGCGATGACTTTTGAATATCTTACATGTTGATGTGCTTTTCAGCTTCTCTATTATATTGGTAATGGACAAATGAGGTCATTTTCTCCAACTAAATGACACCTCTCAGGTGCAAATGCAGAACTAATTTTAAAAGTGTTTTTTTTTTCTTTGTTACGAAAATTTTTTTAAAACATTGTATGTCACAATGTAGTTGAGGATGTTTTTTTAAAGTAATTCATGTTCGATTTCCCAGGGTCGAGTTCCAGAGCAAGTTCTACGGAGGAGAAGGCTACCTCTTCCAGCCTTTCTCGTTCGAGATCATTCTAGACTCGGCGGGTCAGGCAGAAGAATAAAAGCCTTTGTCATGTGCAGCTGCTTCTGTAATTCCAACATTACAGAGTACAGGATGATTTAAGAAACGAATTTGTAAAGGAAGAAGAATAGGAAACTTCAAGATGATTGAATCGAATCCTGCACATGGAATTAATCTTTCGTCAAATTAAATAAATGTAATCAAATGTACCCTAGCGAGTAGAATGTTGATGTTTCAAATTAATAATAGCCTATTCATTAATGAGATATAAAATGTTTATTAGAGTTGATTGGTCGTATTAATGTGTAGCGAATAATTGTTATTACTTCTGACACATGTCGTTGATTCTGTTATTGTCTTGTCAATGTTGCAGTAGTAAATTTTAATGTGCGCTTTAGACACATAATAAAAAGCTTTTCTTTTCAAAAAATGGAAATAACATTGATATTTAGTGTGAGTAATGCCAATGTATACATCACTTTTTTTAGTTAAGGATAAACTAGCGCTTTTATATGTCGATATTGGATTCAAATAAAAGCTCCCATTAAAATTATCAAAAAAATAGATGGTTATTTTTGAAGAGAGAACTTTGATTCATTTTAGCTTTCAGGGTACATGTTACATTATTTTCTACATTTCCTTAGACGAAAATTTAAGTTTTTTTAATTATTATTATTATTGTGTATTTAATCCCTTTTTTTATTTAAACTCGAACAATATAAAACTAGAATGATAAATAAGAATGTACTTACATTAATTAAGCGATGTTTTAAAAGTATATTGTTCTTTGTATACAGCATGTTGTATTTTGGGATTAAAAAAAGAGTTTTTGTGTGAATATTTCTCCACATAAGTAGTTAGTTTTTTTAATGTTGCTAAATATAGTTTCAGAAACAATACCGACAATTATAAAATTGAAAATCATCTTTATAAAATGACGCGATGAACCTCAAAATGATTTTTATTTTGCCGAATAATTGTATAGTCATCAAACATCAAACTGTCGTTTAATATCTCGAAGAAATGTTCTTATAAATGTATTTATCTAAACGCCGCATTCCCACTCCGCAATGTATTGCAAAAAGCAAAGCTCTCTTTGTATTCCGCATTCCAGTGTTAAAGTATTGGATGTATCAGCCGTGTAATAAATAAATAAATATTGTGAATAAATTTCTTTTTCGTAGCAAACTCCATGGAGTTTTATTTTCAAGTGGCAATTAACAAAAGTTAAGTTCTTTTTAAGGGTAGACATATATTTGTCAATTAGAACAAAGCTAAAACAAGTTGGCGTTCCTGTGTGTACTCGTGTTGAGGGATACGACTGAGCATGTGTTCGATTTTTTTTTATTGCTTAGTTGGGTGGACGAGCTTACAGCCCACCTGGTGTTAAGTGGCTACTGGAGCCCATAGACATCTACGACGTAAATGCGCCACCCACTTGTGAGATATAAGTTCTAAGGTCTCAGTATGGTTACAATCTTGAAAGACTGATGTTGAAGGGCTGAGCCCCGTGAGCTCGCCTACACGTTCGGTGAAGCTGGTATAACCCTTCAAGGCTACCAGTATAGGCAGGCAAGAAAAAATGCTGAAGGAATAACATCGTGCTATAAAAATCAAACTCGGCATGTACCTAACTATACTGAGACCTTAGAACTCATATCTCAAGGTGGGGATGGCATTTACGTTGTCAATGTCTATGGGTTCCGGTAAACCCTTAACACCAGGTGGGCTGTTAGCTCGTCCAACCATATATGCAATAAATAAAATCCCTTTTTTGCATACTGGTGTGAGGACCCGTGGAACCCCGCATCGGTAAGCACCGCCATCCTGCTTGTTCTTGTCGCGAAGCAGTCCCTTATATCGGTTCGAAGGATGGAGTAGTCGTTCAATAAAGCTGATTCCGACGATATTATTACATGCGATCTAAAATGTGCCTCGAAAGCATAGATAATATACAAAAATTATTTACTCGAAAGTTTAGTTTGACAGATATACCTATCGACAACAACTTGTTTTTTTATTGCCCTTGTCGTTAGACAAACATACGGCCCACCTGATGGTGAGTGGTTACCGTGGACCATGGACGTCAGCAATGCCAAGGGTACAGCCAAGGCGCTGCGTACTGCTTAGTACTTATTCTCCACGTGAGATAGCAGAATTAGAATGTTTTTAAAATTACCAATTTTTTTTACCGTTTTCATATTTCCGTAACCTGCCCAATACAACAAAACAAAAATAAAACAAACAGGTACAGTCAAAGCCCTTCATAAATTACTTTGAATTTTGTTCATTTTTACAGTATTCTTCAGACATCCAAACAAACTTTGCCAATTAAAATATTAAGTACACATATATTTTGCGCTTATATGCTTGTAGCGGTGTTTATTTTTTAAAGTTATTTTTTAATACATTCTTAAAATTTCTCGGCATCCACGGTCCTTTATAGACAATGTTGCACTTCATGCAG
Source organism: Bombyx mandarina (assembly GCF_030267445.1). NCBI lineage: Eukaryota > Metazoa > Arthropoda > Insecta > Lepidoptera > Bombycidae > Bombyx > Bombyx mandarina. Next base: position 10,432,718 of record NC_143216.1, on the reverse strand, counting down.
AAAGATTGAGGAAGTCCGTCTTTCTTGCAATAGAAATTGTTGGCGAAATGTCGATCCGGGCAATGAAGTAGTTGTCTATTGGTATACATATTATGAAGATAAATAGTTATAAATATGAGTCTGTTTCTGTTTTTAAATACAAGGTCAAACAATTCTATCTCTCATCATTGTTCATCATCATGATCATCTCAATGATCATTGTTCTATACCTACTCTTTGTATAGACTATGTTACTTATAATATGTATGCTATGTTTATGTGCATTACTATAATTTTCATGTTGTATTTGTTATTTTAGCTGTTCTACACACACTCATCACTTTTAATTATTATACTCATAATCCTCTCGCAGGTAGGCTGGAAGAGATTTTTAAAGAAATAAGCAGTGCCTTTGTACATAATTATTTTTCCTATTACTCTGTACTATGTCTTCTTTTTTGTGTGTACATAAATAAATAAATGAATTATGATAAGCTAGTCTAATCATATTCAGCTCCGATCGTGATGCTGAGGTCTCCCGGGAGAACGGTAGTCCTGTGATACCAACGGTTCGTGTTCACGACCACTGAAACAAAACATGTCAGAGTTACATCATTATTTTGGTTGAGGGTGTCGTCGTAGGAATCGTCTATAGTCTAATAGGTAATACCGAGCTGGCGACCGAGGATATGCCAGGGTCAGCATTTTTAGTGCTCATATAGGCGGACGAGCTCACGATCCACGTGGTGTTAAGTGGTTACCGGAGCCAATAGACATCACATACTGTAGTGGTATTACTAGGGATCACAAGACGTCCGACCATCAGTTTCATAGGCAAATAAAAAGACAGAAATAAGTTTCAGTACGATATAAAGTTATTTAATTTAAAGTCGTCGTGGCCTAAAGGATAACATGTCCGGTGCATTCGTATCTAGCGATGCAAGAATTTTCGAATCCCGCAGGCGGGTACCATTTTTCTTATGAAATACGTACTTTTTTTTTTTCCACAGGAGAAAATCGCCGGATCCCCACCCGCGCGGCACGTGGGGTATGTGGGAGCTGAACCCACTAAAAACTCCTGCCGCTCACAACCGGCGCCCTACCTCGGACCGGGCCGGAGCCCAGTCGGGGCTATTGAAACGGCGGGACAGGGTTGACGCAGAGCACATTACATCCATCCCACATGAAATACGTACTCAACAAATGTTCACTATTGACTTCCACGGTGAAGGAATAACATCGTGTAATAAAAATAAAAATCGCAAAATTATAATTTGCGTAATTACTGGTGGTAGGACCTCTTGTGAGTCCGCACGGGTAGGTACCACCGCCCTGCTTATTTCCACCGGGAAGCAGTAATGCATTTCGGTTTGAAGGATGGGGCAGCCGTAGTAACTATATTGAGACCTTAGAATATAATAATATATCTCAAGGTGGGTGGCTCATTTACGTTGTGGATGTCTATGGGCTCCAGTAACCACTTAACAGCAGGTGGGCTGTGGGTTCGTCAACCCATCTAAACAATAAAAAATTATAACACATACATATTTCACCAGGAGAAACTGTGAATTGAATCCAGGTGCAATGGTAGAGGCACTCAGGAGGGGGCGCCAGCTCCCATTGCTTGCGACCGCGGATCTGCGCTTGCCAGGACACGTGTCTTACAGAGTCCACCTGCAAACGAAAGAGTGTGTGGACTCAAAGGCTGTCTCCAAGCGTTGTTTTTCTCATCTTTGCTGTATCTGCCGTGCATACATCTACTGTTTCGAAGGATGCCTTAATGCAATTGAGATTTAAATCGTATGCCTTAATAAGGTACGCCATTTGACTTATAGTGTCTATGAGCTAAACACTCAGCATCAGATAAGCCGTGATCTGATTCTTAGATAGATTCCAAAACGAGCACACATAATCCATAATTAAAAATAAAAAAATTAAAATAAATATATATACATATAAATATAATAAAATAAATATATTTTGTTAAAATCTTTTTTTTTCTCTTCCTAAGCTGATAGCCTTGAGAGGCTATGTCAACGTAACCCTAACGTGTAGGTGAGCTCTCGAGGCTCAAGCCTGGCGACGTTGCTAACACTAGCCCTGGCAAGAGCAGTGCTTCGCAGAATCTACCACCGTGTCGGAAATGCGACCCACTGAGAAGATTCGGCGAGAAACTCAGTGAGCTGTGCCTATGGATAAAATCTCTAATAGATTTTTTTTACGGCTCGATAGGTGGACGAGCTCATAGCCCACCTGATGTTAAGTGGTTACTGGAGCCCATAGACAGTTACAACGCAAATGCGCCACCCACCTTGAGATATAAGTTCTAAGGTCTCAGTATAGTTACAACGGCTACCCCACCCTTCAAGCCGAAACGCATTACTGCTTCACGGCAGAAATAGGCAGGGTGGCGGTACCTACTCGTGCGGACATGATGTCCTAGATCTAACCAAGTACCTAATAGTGAATCTTACATGCATATGCGCCCCTTGTCCGGGTCCGCCCATAAAAATCCAGTCCACCGTGTCGCTCTCAGCCGTCCGCGGGAGAAAATACGGCCGATTGTAATAGGATCTTAGTTTCTTGGTCTCCTCATCGAAGCAGGTACTCCAGCCTACGTACCACGGCTCTCCGGATAAATTGGCGCGTCTCTCGTCCATATTGAAGACTTCTTGCAGGGAATTCAGACCGGATTTGTAGGCGAAATAAAAACAATCGTTGGTCTGTCTACCTAAGTTATTATTGCTGTAGAATCTCGAGAAGAAATTAAAGTCGAACACCTGCAATTATGAATTAGATATGATATAATGTTATGAAAACTGCATATGATATTATGTTAAAAGTCGTCGTGGCCTAAAGGATAGGATATGTACATTCGTATCTAGCGATGCAACGGTATTCGAATCCCGCAGGCGGGTACCAATTTTTCTAATGAAATACGTACCTATCAAATGTTCACGATTGACTACCATGGTGAAGGAATTAACGCATTACTGCTTCACGGCTGAAATAGGCAGGGTGGTGGTACCTACCCGCGGGGACTTACAAAAGATCCTACCACCAGTAATTACGCAAATCATAATTTTGCGGGTCTGATTTTTATTACACCATGTTATTCCTTCACTAGGGAAGTAAATCGTGAGCATTTGTCGAGTACGTATTTCATCAGAAAAATTGGTACCCGCCTGGGATCCGCACACCGGTGCATCGCACAACACGAATGCACCGGACATCTTATCCTTTAGGCCACGATGACTTAACTTGGTTCACTAGGTGTTAAACAGACATCATAGCCCATACACATCATAGCTCATACCATTGATGCGTTAACACTTCCTACTCTCGATGATAAAACTAATTAATGCCTCTCACCCATGAAACCAAAGTAAATATATGGCGACAAACACAGATCATTAGCATTTCGAAACAATTTACTACGAGAAGAGTGCCCTTCTACAAGATTAAATTTTAATTAGTATAAAATGCATATCACTAAAGTTTTCAGACCTTCATCGCTGGCCATTTTTCGGTGGCATCAGTGACAATAACCGGCGTGGCGCTGTATGCGTATTTGTCTTCAAATTCTAGTGGTGTTACATTAGTCAATCTAGTCACACCATCGACTCCGATACACATGGAACAGTCTTCGGGAGTTCGGAATAAAGTTTTTGAAGATGACGGCAGTTCCAGTAGACAATTCTAACCAGAAAATTAATTGTTTTTATATTATTATTATTTTTAATTTACCTATTATGCATTCGAAATACACAGAAAAACATTTATTCATACCTTGGTTGATGGCCATTCTTGATAAATAAATTTCAAAACGATCACTAGAAACAAAACGCTCAATAGAAAACAAAGACGTTTTGAATTTCCCGCGATAATTCGTCTGTTAATTCCGGCGTCTAGACTACAGATATACGCGTTACTCAATTGAAAAGTGTCAATTTTATTAACAATTTTAAGAATTTTTATTTGAGCCAATTTGATTTTTTTGTCGCAATTTTTTAATTTTGTCTCATCGGTCATCGTGGTCGCGTGTGACCAGTTTGAGGACTTAGAACGAAATGAAAGGAGTTGCTTTATACAAAGGGGTTTATATAGACATCGCCTTACGTAGAAACTCGCGTACTAAGGGTGGTGTTAGGGGGAAATCAACGTTAATCCAATGAAAGTTTCAGGTAATGGCTTGGTTGTGGCTCTATGCAATGCTGATAGCCATTAAACGACGGTGATTGCTCATCATCGGCCCTGCCACCGAAAGTAAAGTAATGTTATGAAACTTAAGTTAACGTTAAATGTTTACATACCTGATCCTGTGGACCGAATGATAAACAGTCGATGTCGCCCTAAGCACATCATTACGGATCCGCCCGATCCATTAACGGTGCTTTTAGGTACCACAAACACCGGTCACCGTCCTCGTCGAACCCGTCGCTTGTGACGAAGGGCTTGACGAGTGAATTAACCCATAGACACAGCCCACTGAATTTCTTGCCGGATCTTCTCAGTGGGTCACATTTCCGATCCGGTGGTAGATTCTGCAAAGCATTGCTCTTGCTAGGGCCAGTGTTAGCAACACGCCCGGTTTGAGCCCCGTGAGCTCACCTACACGTCAATGAGAAGCTGAAATAGCCCCTCAAGGCTATCAGCATAGATAGGAGAGAAAGAAAAAAAGTTAAGTGTTAAAAAAGCATCTGAATTTACTTTGGATGTTTTTGTATCTGATAATAAGCTATCTTTGTTCAACCAGCAGTTTCACATGTTATCATTGGTTTAATTTATAACCTCCAATTGCGTAGCCCGATTAAGTCGGTAAAAATATCATAAGATCAATTTATTTTCAGACTATATCACAATTTTTGCATTGCTCGAACAACTGGCAGCTAGGGCCGAAAGGCTCGAGTGACGACCACGGACAGAAAAACATTGTGGGTAGACCTCCCACGCTGGTGGCTGATGACCTGGCAAAGGTCACGGGAATCCACAGGATGCTAGCTGCACAGAATCAGTCCTCGTGGCGAACCTTGGGAGAAGCGTATATCCAGCAATGAACATCTGTAGCCTCCACAGTAAATTCAGAATTTAAAAAAGATCATTTAACACTTTTGAAAGACCGATTGATTTTTGGACAAATATCGGAATTAATAAAACAAAGGTCCGATGTTCACGTAACAATTTTAATCGTCAAGTTCATCTGTTTTGATACTATAAAAATAGTAAGATAGTAAAAAGTACAGAAGATAAAGTAAGAAACAGAGCGTGTTAAACTCCGTGCGTAAGTTCAATAAGTATGAAATTGGAATTCATTATCGGGCGGCGCAGCTGCGGGACCGCCACATGCTTCAGCGCTCAAATTGACAATGTGAAGCTATCAATTCACAATTTGCCATTTATGTACTGTAATATCCCACCGATCCAACGTATCCAACGGAATATCATTTGTAAACGCGCTTTTCCTTAATTGCGGTTTCTGTATGCGCGGCATATTTACAGAACATATAGTCCTAGAATAAATAGCTTTTATTATGTATATACAAAAATCTATATATATAAAAATGAATTGCTGTTCGTTAGTCTCGCTAAAACTCGAGAACGGCTGGACCGCTTTGGCTAATTTTGGTCTTGAACTATTTGTGAAAGTCCAGAGTAGGTTTAAAAGGTAGATAAATATGAAAATGCTCGGAATTAAATAAAAATAACAACTTTGTTTTTTCTTTGATGTGTCCCCCCGTTGGACGGATTCCTTTTATTTGTGTTAAGTTTATTTTATACAAAAGTTTAGGTCTTTTATTATCGATTGAGGCACTACGAAGTCTGCCGGGTCAGCTAGTACTTCATAAAACTTATCTTGAAAATAAAAACATTTTATAAACTATGAGCTATGAGCTTTGTCCATTGCAGGATATATTTAATAACAAAAGAGTAGAATTATTATTTACTCATTACAAGTTTTGCCATTTAAAAACACTATAAGACATGATTCTCACCAAACAGCTTGTATCGCATCGGGTCGATACAAACTGACATCGACAGCAGTATATTTTTTCTTAGGTACCTAATATATTATAGAGTGACCTAACGCGGTCATGCTAGATTCACGGAGCGGGTAAGTGAACTCACGGGGGTCTAACCTGTATGACGAATGAAATGACCACTGAGAAGATCCGGCGCGAAACTCAGTGGGCTGTGTTTAGTTTAGTGTTTAGTTTGCTCGCCTAAGCCTTTGTCGCAAGCGACAGGTTCGACGAGAACGGTGAGCGGAAATACTCCATTACACTTAAAACGCAACATAATTATTATGTTATAACTCATTCTCTTAATTATTGTCATAGCATGTACATGTACGTTTATTTATGTTTCAAATCACACCAGTCCTAAAGTGGTTTTCACCTGAAAATACGTCATGTTTCATATGGTCAAGTTTTTTGTGTCTATATTTACCCTTTGTGAGTTATAGAAGTCTGTCGGCGGCTTGTAGAAATAGATTGATAGCCTTTATTTATATTTAAAGATAGTCTGTGACACGGGACCTTTTTACCGCCGAAAAATTAAAACGGACAATAAATATAATGTGTATAAACAATAGCTAATAACTTAGAATTGTTTATGCCGCTACAACAATAAAACTCCTATTGTTTCAACTGTGGTGTTAATTACATAAAACACGATTTTACGGCGAAATAAATAAGGGATATGGATTCCCTCAGTGCGTTTTCAAAAATCTTTTTTGCCACGTACCATCCGGCTTTGGAAGAATTCCCCTTTACGGTATTTTTCGAGCGCTATGACATGTCGTTCCTCAAACGAGGCTTGCGGAAAGTAGGTACTTAAATGGTAGGCAGAGGCTTGGCTCTGCCCCTGACATTGCTGACATCCATGAGCGACTTTGACCACTTGCCATCAGGGGCCGTATGCTCGTCTGCCTACAAAGGCAATAAAAATATTAATTAAGTAGGTGATATTTAGGAGCCCCAGGACTTTTAAAAGGTCCATTGAATTCTTAGTACAATTCTATCATCTTGCTTTTATCTCATTCAATGCCAATTACGTTTTATCAACTCACTCACTTAAAGTTATGCAGTATTTGAAATTCATTCCTGCCATTTAATTTTTTTTAATGAAAGATTTAGCTTTGGCCTTCAGCAGTATGGGCTAAGTTGTTTTTGTCTGTTCAAGCAAGAAGTCGGTACAGTCTTAGAGTCAGTTCTCTTAAAGTGCTTCCAACAAGATATGGAGGGTAGAGGTAAGGAGAACCGTGTCATATGGGAGAAGCTTGATAAAAGTGTTCCACTTTCAACACTAAATAACATTTCAAAAATCCTCCATAATGGCGCTAGCATAGGCACAGGATATGATATGAATTGAGCAGTTGTTAACTGATTGAAGTATGCTATTAGGAAATTTAATATATTTAATGACTAGAGTAGTTAGTGACAGTGTAATATACAAGGCCTCACATGTTTACGTAGTCCAAACTAATTTCGTCAATATAACCGAAAATTATTGCTGTGGTAAAACGTGGAGATATCGATTGCATTTTCTTATCAGTTTTAAATAAAATACTTTATGTGATTTTGTAGTGCTTACAGTACAGTTACAGTAGTACAGTTCTTTCGTCTTTTATTATTTCTCTATCTTAAATAAATTCTAATAACTTTCCGGGCTTTTTTTTAAATTTACCCGGTTGCTACTATAGGGCCACCCTTATTTAGCAGATTTTAACGGACACTTTTTCACAGACAGAGATGGTTCTCCTTATCTCTACCCTCCATACTACAAAAGATCTATCTTCAAATGATTTCAAATCGAAGTGACTTTTTGGCGGGAACGCGAGGAGTGAAGTTGTGTGTTTTGTTTTATTTTGTCTATTTAGTGTTTCTCCAGGTTTAAATGTGTAATAACAGTGGTTTATTAACTGTTTAATACCTGTGAAAGTGCACAAATGTGGGAAAATGAAACAAAGCCGCTGAGCGTAACTTCTCGGGATCCTCCAAAAAGTCGTAATGACCTCCGTAAATGACCACCATTTTACTGAGATTATATTTCATCCCATATCATCTCATCTCATTTCATTCCATTTCGTTTTTATTTCATTTCATTTCATAATATCATTTTTCATATATAAATATATATAAGATTAGACAGTATGGTATGATACTTTTGCCTTTCCAGTTGGAAAAATAAAACTACTACTACTACTCAAATCGAAGTGTGAACAATCGATTCTTAGATAACTCTAATTTGATATCGATTTTTGAATTGTGCGAGTTTTGGAAAACGTTACAGACACGAGTCACAACAGTTCATGTCTTAAACTAAAAGCACAAAAGACAATGAATCATGCTTCTATCTACCTGACATTGGCAGAGTCATCGTCAAAGAAGAGACTCGAGCCATAAAAAAAAAACAATGACATGCTGTTATTCATTGCATGTGCATTTATGGTTTAATTTTATCTCAAACAGGACATACGCTTTTTAGTTTCCGATCGATTCATTGGATTTTATCGATTAAAACGATTCTGAGATTTCAGTCAAAATTCTTAAATGACATTTGACATCATTAGAAGCGATTAGCGAATCTAAAACGGTTAACTTTCGGCTACCTTCATATTGTTTTATTAATATCAAAGAAAGCCGGCGAGTCTTATTAATTAAATTAATACATAAATATAATCCTACAATTTCTTACCAGAGTTAAATGAGAAGACAATGGCCGCTATACTTGGCGGTGGGCTGGGTGGTCTCTCTACAGGCTATTATTTGCTCAAAAACAATTTAAATTCTAACAATAATTTAAAACTTTACCTTCTAGAGGCTACTAATTACTGCGGCGGATGGATTAAATCCATAAGGACAAAGGATTACGTTTTTGAGCAGGGCCCAAGAACTATACAGCCCAAAGGAGTTACCGGGCTTAATACACTGAATATGATACAAGATTTGGGCCTTAGCGAGCATATATCACCTATAAAACCGGACCACCCTGCCGCTAGGAACAGAATGATATACGTAAACAATAATTTGTATTTATTGCCTTCAAGTTTAAGAGGTGTATTCCAAAAGAATGAGCCCTTTTCGAAGCCGCTGATTTACGCACTTTATCACGATTTAAAGAAGCCTCACAAACAGTTGAAAGATGATTCGATTTATAACTTCGTTGAAAGGAGATTCGGGAAGGAAATTGCTGATTATGCAATTTCACCAATGATTTGTGGCATCTGTGCTGGGGACGCTAAAGAGATTTCAGTTAAATTTTTAATGAAAACTCTATTTGAATGGGAGCAAACCCACGGAGGTGTCGTAAAAGGTTTGATGAAGTCATTGTTCAGTTCGAAGACTGGAAATGAATTAGTACTAAGTGATTTAGCAAGGAAGGCTCAGGAAGAAAAATGGAGTGTTTACACGATAAAAGGTGGCTTGGAAATGTTTCCCAACAAACTGCAAGCCCACTTAAAAGATAACAATGTAACCATGAACTTGAGTACAAAAGTTGAAGCCATAGAATTTGTAGACTCTGGATCTGTTTCGTTAAATATTCAAACAGGAGAAAAGTTATCAGTGAATCATGTGTATTCTTCAATACCAGCTTATTGTCTAGCAAGCTTAGTACAAAAACAGCATCCAGAATTAGCTAAAACACTAAAAGATATACCATTTGTAACTGTGGGGATAGTAAATTTGTATTTTGCCACTCAAAAACCTTTGATAAAGCCGGCGTTTGGTTTCTTAGTTCCTCCGATTGAAAATTCTCCCATATTAGGTGTAGTCTTTGATTCGTGTTGTATGCCAGATCAAAATGGAACTGTTTTAACAGTGATGCTTGGAGGCAGATGGTTTGAAGAAAAATTTGGAAAAAATACAACATCAGAGAATTTATATAACATTGCTGTCAAAGAAGTAGGTTCGATATTGGATATTAAAGACAAACCAACAGCATTTAATGTGAATATTTTAAATAGATGCATACCTCAGTATGTAGTAGGACATTATGAGAGAGTTGATGAGATTAGACAATACATAAAAAGTAATAATTTGCCAATTTCTTTAATAGGCAGCAGTTATGATGGTGTGGGTATAAATGATGTTATTTATTCTGCAAAAAGTCAAGTTGAAGAGACTTGAGAATTGTTATTACTTATTAAATTCTCAAAGTATAATTAACCATATATTTTTATTTATTTTTTAATTTTTTATTATTTATGTTGGCACACATGCCCATGGTCTATTTGCAGTAGTGGTTTCTAATACTATTTGAAAATTACTACCTTACTTGATTGCCTCATTGAGATAGTGAAGAATTATTCACTACCATACCTTTGGATCTGGGTCCAGGGGTAGTGTTTAAGAACACAGTTTTTCAGAAAAAGTGCCTAATTTTGCACCTAAGCAAATATGATACTGATCATTATGTAATTAATTGCATATGCAAAATTATTAAGTTCTAGATACAGCCAAGTACCTATACAGGTATTGCATTATTTTTTAAAGAAAATTTTCTGCCGTTCTTGAACAAAAGATTCTATTTAAATAATTCAGAACAGGTCTAAATTATTAGACTGAATACATTATGCCATATGCTGCGAACGCAATAAAATAACTGCAACTCTGTTACAAGACTGAAAAATAAATAGAACTGAGACAGTAATATATATTTGTATTGTATAATTTTTTTTAAAATATTTAAAAACTAAAACTATTTATTAACATTTTAAAAATTTAATTTTTATTTTATTTATTTCTGACAACTAGACGATTACATAATTATTATGATTTAAAAGTATAATTTTCATCTCGGAGTATTGTTGATAATGAAAATAGTAATCTTTTTATTATTTCAGTAATCGGAATTTAAAAAAAAAACCTGCTTAACGTGGCCACACAAAATCAACTGTGTAAACAAAAAATATCATTAAGTGTGTAAATATTTTATTTATGCAAACATACATTAGTTGTTAATAGTGCACAAAAGTAAAAGAAACCACCGAAATGGTTGCAGCTTTTCCTTCTTATTTCCTTTAATTAGAAGATAGTTCAAAGTATATAAATATTTTAAAGCCTTCTTAATATTTGCGATTACTTAAATATATTTTAAAACTAATGAGAACTTATGATAACCTGCTACAGGAATACTTACAAGCTAAAAACCTTATAAAAATAAATTAAGCTTTTATTTCATTTCGTTATAAATCGCCTATTAGTTTAACGAGTCTGCGTAATGCCAAGTTATTTCATTTTCACACAATTGCTATAACAATACTTTTATGTTGTTATATTCGATTTAGAAAATATACGAATGAATCTTTAATGAGCATACTTTGTAGTGCAATATACATATTACATATTTAGTTGACTGAAAGATTATTATAATTTAATCTATGTAATAGAGTTTATCCAATGACCAAGATCATAGAGGTCTCAAGATATAGTTATGTTTCATGTATTTTGTTCACATTTCCTGTGTAACTGAGAAAGTGTAAGAATACCTACATTATTATTTTTGTTTTAAGAAAGAAAAGATATGACATATACTAAAATACATCAATGATAATTATTGTCGGATTTTTTAGCTGTTATTAAAGGAGAAATGTTGACAAAGGAGACAATGGGCTTTAACTGTTTTGTTTAAAAATTACATAAACCAAAAAAGGAATTGAAGATGGCGGCAATAGTGATGCCTTCGGCTCGCACGCTTTCCACTCCGTCGTGCGCGTAGTGCTATCAAGTGAATAACAAAAATGATATTGTTACGCCAGTAAGAGTAACGCCATCTATCGCCGAATAGTCGAACAGATAGCGAAAGATCTAGTAGCACCTAGAACGCCCAAGAAGTACAACGCCATCTATTGTCAGATAGCGGAGACAATACTAGAGATGTGTGTAATATTCTCGATAATTCTAGGGATGTGGTATCGACTCTATAAAAGCGCTGCGGGGATGACACGCATTCAGTAATCGGAACTTCTCGAAGCGAACGGATCACCTGAAGCGAAGCGGAAGAAGTGAATTGAGAATTTTATAGTGTTTGTGAAGTGTTTAAGTGTTGAATACAGTTTTTAAGTTTTACTTCGTTGGAATTTTATTTATCCCGAACCGCAACGCGTAACAATATTCTATTATGTAAATTATATGACTCGCGAAAACAGAAAACACAATGCGCATAAGCTGCAGCTTTGAATCGGAGACTTAAGCCACGTTTCCCAGTGAGAGCAACGCCGTCGTGTACAGAATATGATTCCTCTGGTTCGGCGCGTTGGCGGCGGGCGGCACCGTGTTGCGGTACGAGTACTGGAGGGCCAGCGCCAGCAGCGCCGCGCCGCCCCGCGCCGCCCCCGCCTCCGTCGCCACCTGCACACGGACGCCCAGCTTGTTCGCCTTCCGCCACACGATTACACTGGAAATATCACTATTAATTTAGTTTAGTTAGGATAAAGTACTCTTTATTGTATTGTAGCTACTGTAGATAAACATAAATGTGTACAATCTCGTTTGGAACAGGTCAGGCGGGTGTAAGAGCTCAGAGCGGTGGCACATTTTTTACTGGTGGTAGGACCTCTTGTGAGTCCGCGCGGGTAGGTACCACCGCCATGCGTATTTCTGCCGTGAAGCAATAATGCGTTTCGGTTTGAAGGGTGGGGCAACCGTTGTAACTATACTTGAGACCTTAGAACTCATATCTCAAGGTGTGTGGCGGCATTTACGTTGTAGATGTCTATGGGCTCCGGTAACCACTTAACACCAGGTGGGCTATGAGATCGGTCACACGTCTAAGCAATAAATAAAAAAAATGATGTGTTGCGGCGACACACCGGGCTTTCAACCAGCGAGACGAGGTGGGGAGGGGTGAACGCGTATTAACAGACTGTTAAGAGCTGCTGGGGCGCCGGCGTCGCCGCTACGACGTAACAACATTGCGGCGCCGCATCGCTCATGTGCCCGCCGATACGGTGAAATCTTTGTGGTGCGGCGCCGTAACGCATCGTGCCCTCCCGGTCTTACGGTACCTGTTCCGGTCACCGGAGCGCACAGGACGTCAGAACGAGTTCCAAGTCTCGACTGTATAGTGTAACTCGCACTCATCGAGTTAGGATGCCTTACTGCTTCGAGGAACCGTGCGCACCTACAGCCCGCCTGCCGTTAGCTACTCTAAGCCGTATATAAAGTATAGTAACTCGTTAGCGTCGTGCGTGGCGTCGTCGTCGTACTCCGCGGCGTCGTCCCGCTGCGGCACGGCGACGCGCACGGGCGGCCCGACGGCGCGGACGCACGGCGCGGCAGCGCGGCGCCATGCGGGCGCGACGGCCGGCTTGCACGCCGCGGGCTCCTGGAACACATCGATCAACTCTAAATTATATAAAATGAAGAGTTGTTATCGCACAAGTTTTATAAAGCATAGCTCAATGACAATGTATGTAGAACGAGCTAACTAAGAAAAAGCTACTTATAGAATGTAGTCTATACGAAGATATTTTAGAACACACTCTTTAAATTTATTTATAAGAATTAGCAAAAAAAAGATTCTACTTTTTATCAACACAGTTTTTATATCTTACTGGTGGTAGGACCTCTTGTGAGTCCGCGCGGGTGGATTTGGAGGGTGGAGCAGCCGTTGTAACTACACTTGAGACCTTAGAATTTATATCTCAAGATGGGTGGCGCATTTAAGTTATAGATGTCTATGGGCTCCAGTAACCTCTTAAGACCAGGTGGGCTGTGAGATCGTCCACCCATTTAAGCAATAAAAAATTTAAGTATTATAGCCTGATTTTTGCAAGCAATAAGAGTTAAAAGTGGGTGGTGGTTTAATTAGGCAGTAGTGTCTGCGCCAGTACGTCACATACGAGCGGGGACTACGAGGTCTGCGGGGGGGTCCAACCACCACCACGGCATCGACGACTCGAGCGGCGATGACCGAACACACACAGCGAAACAGAACACTACTGGAACGATATAGAATCGCACGCGCGACTCGCGGCTAATATTGCATTAAAACTTTATATACAGTCCACTTAACAATAAAACCTCAAGAACAAAACCTTTATTTTACTGAGCTACCGAACATAATGGTCCCAAGTGGAAGAAGAGCCGTCTTATAAGTCGCCGTGAAGAATTTTACCAACAAGATTCAATCATTCGGACTTTCTACCCGACCCGCCCGACATTACAACGTAAAAAAGTGTCGTCTTCAAGGATCGAGATTAAAACCGAGTGAGTCCGTTCCATATCCCATCTTTATTTGTCCTCTTATTCCCTAGAAATTTATATAGACTTATTTTGTGCCATACACGTAATTTTTTTCTGCTAACTTGTGTGTATTTTTTTTTTTCGCTTGACCTTCACATGACCTGCAGCGTCCCATTGTTCTAGATCGATCACCCGACCGGACCGCATTCCTGAATATCTATTTCCTTATACCTATTGCTACGTTGATTTTATTAAATTAATTGCTTTTTTGCTTAACTTATTTTTTTGATTTCTACCTGCTTACTTTTATTATTTAAATTTATTTCCTTTAGCTTATTGCTCATAATCTTATTGGCTTGCTTGAAAACAAAATGTCCGACGAAAGAATTAAAAAGCTGTTAAAACTACGTAGCAGTCAGAAGGCGAAGTTAACGCATTTTTCAAATTATATAAACATCGCGAAGTCATATTCATCATTAAGCAATCCGCACCGAATAGAACTACAAAATAGACTTAAGGCTATCGACGAAGCTTACATAGATTTTAATAAATTACAGACTGAAATCGAAACTATTTCAGAAGATGAAGAGAAAGAGTACGCAGAACGGGAGCAGTTCGAGACTGTTTATTTTACAGTCACTGCGCTTGCGCATAGCATGTTGGAACCAACATCCAGTTGTGGGCAAACCAGTTACGGTGGATCCGGGACGATCTCAAATGAAAAGAAAGATTTTTTTCGTCTTCCGGACATCAACCTACCCTCTTTCGATGGAGACTTGCATCACTGGCTCGAGTTCCGAGATATGTATATTTCTCTTATACACGACAACACACGTATTAATGAAATTAGTAAATTCCATTATTTGCGAACGTCCCTGAAGGGAAATGCGTCATCAGTGATTCAAAGCTTAGAATTTACAGCTAATAATTACAAAATTGCATGGGAATTATTAACGGAAAGATACAACAATAAAAAAATTCTTATTAATAATCATATTCAGGCTTTATTCAACGTTGAACAAGTGCAAAAAGATTCATCAAAATCATTAAGATTTTTAATAGATATTATTAATAAAAATTTAAGATCACTAAACATCTTGGATCAGCCCACAGACCAATGGGATGTCTTGATTATATTCATGATGAGTAAAAAACTAGATTTTATTTCAAACAGGCAGTGGGAAGAGTTTAAAAGTTCATTAAGTGAGCAACCAACTTTAAAACAATTTATCACATTTTTAAATAACAGAGCAGAATTATTAGAAACACTTAGTAGCAACAAACAGCTACACAAAAATCCTCAAACTGACACACAAGTTCATAAATCAAAATCATTCGCTATAGTTACAAACAATACAAATCAAATAAAACACCCTATCTGTCCACTGTGTAAACAAAATCATTATCTATTCAGTTGCGATGCATTTAGAGCTTTAGACGTTAACTCACGTATTAATAAAGTTTCTACCTACCATAATCTTTGTAAAAATTGTTTACGCACAGGTCATCAAGACAAAAATTGTAGACTTACCCACTGTAAGTATTGTAACTCACGTCACAACACTCTCCTTCACCGAGAAGTTGACAAAAATACAACTTCGAACATAAACACAGAAAACATAGTATTGTCTGTACACACAAATTCGTCATCAAACATCCATTCATCTATTGCACCCAATCATCAAACCAATGTATTACTTTCCACAGCGATGGTTAAAGTGATGGACAAGAATGGACGTTGTCACAACGCCCGGGCTCTGCTGGACAACGGCAGTACTTCTAACTTCGTGACCTCCGACCTCTGCGAGAAACTAGGTCTGCCGCGTCATAACACAAACTCAACTGTCATCGGAATCAACAGTAAACTTTCATCTAGTACTAAAATGTGTACATTGTCACTACAAGCTTGTAATGGCAGCTATAAGGCGAGCGTCGATTGCTATATATTGCCAAATATCACTACATCATTGCCTTCAACATTTATATACAAAGAACACATACCCATACCTACCGGAGTCGAACTAGCCGACCCCTCTTTTAACGTTCCTTCGGCTATTGATATACTAGTCGGGGCTAGCATCTTTTGGAGCATTTTAGGATCAAACACAATAAGCCTAGGTAAA
This sequence comes from Bombyx mandarina, assembly GCF_030267445.1. Taxonomy (NCBI): domain Eukaryota; kingdom Metazoa; phylum Arthropoda; class Insecta; order Lepidoptera; family Bombycidae; genus Bombyx; species Bombyx mandarina. The sequence continues at coordinate 10,416,427 of NC_143216.1, read as the reverse complement.
CATCAACCCACTTTACGTGAATCCAAACTAGGATGGATTGTGTCTGGCAGTGTTCTTCAACATTCCTCTTTCAAAAATACTCACACGCATTGCCACTTCACTCAATCTCTTGAATCTCAGCTTAGTCGGTTCTGGGAGTTAGACTCAGTCTCTTCTAGTCATTCTTTGTCTAAGGAAGAACGAGAATGCGAGACAATCTTCAGAGAGACAACAAGACGAAATAAAAACGGTGAGTTTATAGTTACTATTCCTCTTAAACAGTCACCTGACGTTCTGGGATATTCATACACAAAAGCAAAATTAAGATTTCTTTCTGTAGAGAGAAAATTACAGCGCGATGAGAAACTGAAGAATGATTATCATAATTTTATGCGTGAGTATATAAATCTTGGGCATATGATACAAAATACACCTCATACACATAAATCAACATCAAACAATCACTCTTCTAACATAACATCGGACACTCATTCATCGTACATAACAAAAAACGTTCATTCATCGGACAACACATCAAATAACAATCCTTCTAGCATTACGTCAAACATACAATCACATAACACAACATTAAACACATCCACACAACAATCCGAACCATACAACACTTCAAACATAATACCGAAATCTACATCTGAGAATCTGCACGTAACTTCATTTAATAAAAACATAAATAATTACTTACCTCATCATGGAGTGATACGGGAATCCAGCACAACCACTAAACTACGAGTAGTGTTTGATGCATCAGCAGCGACGTCCTCCGGTAAGTCGTTTAATGACATACAGCACATTGGCCCTACAGTACAGGACGATCTTCTTTCCATCCTGCTGCGATTCAGGCAACACAAATATGTGGTTACCAGCGACGTGGAGAAAATGTATCGGGCTATACAAGTAGAACCTTCTCAACGTAGTTTACAGCAAATATTATTTAGATTTGATCCGTCAGAACCGTTGCATACTTACATTCTGAACACTGTAACATACGGAACGGCATCCGCTCCCTTCTTAGCTACTCGATGTTTAATTGCTCTTGCTGAGCAATGCACAGATCCAGAGACTAAACGAGCAATAGCACATGACTTTTATATGGATGACTATTTGGGAGGGGGTAATTCAATTGAGATGGTAACAAAACTTTGTCGTAATATTATCAATACACTAGAATCAGCAAAATTTAACTTACGTAAATGGCGATCTAATAGTACAAAAATATTGCAAACTATTTCTGAAATTAAGGCAGATAAAGATAAGACGTTAAATTTGAATAACTCTGCGCCGAGCAAAACTCTTGGTCTTCACTGGAACTCTGAATCAGATAACTTCTTCTTTTTGTTAAATTCACATCAGACCTTTAAAATCACTAAACGCACAATCTTGTCAGAAATTAGTCAGGTTTTCGATCCTTTGGGGCTCGTCGGACCATGCATTGTAGAAGTAAAATTAATAATACAACAGTTATGGAAAACCAAGTCAGACTGGGATGAAGAAGTTCCAATCAACTTAAAAACATCATATTTGAGTTTAATGCAATCACTTCCATCACTTAATAATATAAATATTCCTCGATGGTCCTTTAACGACGACACTGTTACCATCGAAATTCATACGTTCTCAGACGCATCAGAACGCGCTTACGGAGCGAGTTGTTATATTAAAACTATTACAAGTAATGGCAATATTCGCGTTCGCCTTTTAGCTTCTAAGAATAAGATTGCACCCATTAAGTCAAGTACAATACCTCGTCTTGAATTATGCGCGGCCTTATTAGGTACTAGACTATATATAAAAATTATCAAGTCACTCACTGTTCAGTTTGATCGTTCTTTCTTCTGGACAGATTCTACTATTGTGCTAGGATGGCTAACCGCACCTTCTAATCGCTTAAAATCGTTCGTTCGAAATAGAATTAATGAAATACATGAAAGTACGAATGGCCACAACTGGAGCTACGTACCGTCTAAAGAGAACCCAGCAGACCTGGTTTCTCGGGGGGCGAGGGCTGATGTACTCAGCGCATCCAGTCTGTGGTGGATTGGTCCATCTTTTTTACATTCAACACATACACAATTTCCAGTCAATCCTAACGCACAAACACTAAAAAACCTTCCGGAGATGTCTTTTGTTGTTAACACTACAGAAAATTCAATTGTCATGTTAATGAATAAAATATCAGATTTTTCGAAATTATTAAGAATTACAGCATACATCAAAAGATTTATTTATAATTTAAAAAATAAAAACTCACGGAATACAGATAATAATTTATTATTTACGGAAATATCTTCAGCTCACAATACCTTAATTCGTCTTGCACAGCAGGATACGTTTCCGGAGGAATATCATATTCTCAAATCAAACCAAATTTTGCCCTCGAAAAATAGACTTCTATCTCTTTCTCCTTTTCTCGACTCTGACGACATTATTCGAGTTGGAGGTCGACTCAATAATTCTTTCTACAGTTACGATGTTAAACACCCAATACTCTTGTGCAGTAAACACATTCTTACAAAACTTATTTTTGTTAAACAACACAAAGATTCCCTTCACGCTAGCCCTTTACTTCTACTTTCACAAATAAGACAGAAATACTGGCCGCTTGGTGGGAGAAATTTAGCGAAGCGTATAGTAGGCCTATGTATTCGCTGTGTTAGGCAGAAGGCTAAAACTACACAGCCCGTTATGAGCGACTTACCGAGCGATAGGCTGCAATTAGAATTTCCGTTTCTGAATACTGGAATTGATTACGCCGGGCCGGTGATGATTCTCAATCGAAAGGGGCGTGGTGGTAAACTGATAAAATCATATATTTGTGTTTTTATTTGCTTTGCAGTGAAAGCGTTGCATTTGGAGATCGTCTCGGATCTTACCAAGGAGGGCTTCCTTAGCGCACTCGATCGCTTCATAGCCCGTCGAGGGAAACCGCAGAATATTTACTGCGATAATGGAACTTCGTTCGTTGGAGCCTCCAACTATTTAATTCATAATTGTGTTAATGACATCAACAGTCTAGGTATAAGGTTTAAATTTATTCCCGTTTACTCACCTCATTTCGGTGGACTGTGGGAAGCTGCCGTTAAGTCTGTTAAATTTCATTTGGTAAGAATATTGGGTCAATCACACTTAACTTATGAAGAGATGACAACTTGTCTGGCACAGATTGAGTCTATTTTAAATTCTAGACCTCTTACACCGATGTCATCAGATCCATCTGACTTAACCTTCCTTACGCCCGCCCATTTCCTTATTGGTCGGCCACTCACTTCGGTACCATATCCCGACATCACGGAAGCCAACATCACTCGTCTTCAACGTTTCCAACGAGTTGAAAGCCTAAAGCAACATTTTTGGAGGCGATACTCTAATGAATATGTTTCTCTCTTACAACAGAGATACAAATGGAAAAAATCTTCAGGTCAACTGCGGATCGGTGCAATGGTCATTATCAAGGACAAGACATTGCCGCCAATGATGTGGCTTTTGGGACGAATAGTTCGTCTCGTACATGGCAACGACGGCATCGCGAGGGTTGCTGACATTGCAACCACGAAAGGCATACTACGCCGGGCATACAATAACATATGCCCGCTTCCTGTGGACTCCTCGGAGATCCATATTGAAGAAGACGACTCTTCAACGCCGGGGAGGATGTCTGCGCCAGTACGTCACATACGAGCGGGGACTACGAGGTCTGCGGGGGGGTCCAACCACCACCACGGCATCGACGACTCGAGCGGCGATGACCGAACACACACAGCGAAACAGAACACTACTGGAACGATATAGAATCGCACGCGCGACTCGCGGCTATTGCATAAAACTTTATATACAGTCCACTTAACAATAAAACCTCTAGAACAAAACCTTTATTTTACTGAGCTATCGAACAAGTAGTTTCATTATGCCCCCGGCATTCCAGAAGTCTATGAGCGACGACAAACGTTTAGCATCAGTAAACCACGTGCTCGTTACAGAGGCCATAGAAACAGTAAATTGAAAATTAAATTGAGAACTAATAGAACGCCTATTTCATTGTGGCCTGGAGCATCATTAACATATGTAGTTTATTTCAAACATAAACTGCTAAAATCATATTCACTTCTTACTCGTCGATCTCGGCAAAGAGTTCGACGTGCAACCTAACCTAAGCATCAGCCCGTTGAGTTTGTCAGCGGGTCGCGATTTCGATCCGGTAGTAGATTCATTTGTGAAGTAGCTACTCTTGAGTTGTTAGGTCTATCTTGGAGGCGCTCGGGTACCTGTTAGTAAATCCCGCCCCTTCTGGCTGAGCCCTTGCTCGCCCATCTTCCTTGTGAAACTGGAAAGGCCTCAGGGTCACCAGTAAACCCTCAATCATAAAAATTTCATCATTAGAAAGGACTTACCTTGTCCAAAGTGAGTGATTTCTCAAGTGAATTTTCAAGTTGCTCTTCCTCATTGTCCACTTGCGGTATATCTTCAGGATTCATCAGGCATAATGTCATTTCGTGAGCAGTTGGATTGCTCAGTTTCAACAACACAGTTGAATTCTCACCTGCCTTCATTGGTTCATATGATATTATTTTCACTTCGGGTATGTGATAACTATAAACATTATTTATAAAATAAAAATTTTACACGTTAAATATTTAGTTGCAGCAGTTTGCTGATAAAAATTGCTGATTTTTACTTATCGTCTACTGAGATCCTACTTATACCATATGACTGGCCACAATATATTTCTTAAGTATCATAATAATAAATATTCAATAAATTGTGATCTTACATTACCATGAAAGAAAAACATTGGGTTTAGATAGTTTGTATATCGTAATTAATTTAATTATTTTGTTTTCATCAATAATGACATCCTCCAAACTTAATACTTACAAAGCCAGTAACTCAATCTTGAATTTTATAGAGCCCGGATTATACTCTGGTTTAGTCAGATTGTGGTCACACTCCCTGCACCGTTGGCTACGTTTTACACTCAATAGTTTAGCTATTGGATGCAGTCTTGAAACATCAGTAGGCTGCCACTCCGGTGATAGAAGACGTTGCGGCATACTGGTTACTGTAATAAAATTAACTTAATAACTTTGAGAGCTTTGAACAGAATTCAATATATCTTAACACACTTACTCTGATTCAAGTTGACTTCTTTAGTGAAGTAATCTTCGGGCAATTCGTCCACTTCTGCACTAGCTTGGCTTGGAACGAATTTGGCGATAATGGACGATGACCCAGAGTCGGAAGATGGAAGTCCTGCTATGTTCCTTGCCATAGCTCCAGTTAAGCCCGTTTTATCCTGGATTACAT